>NW_027526361.1:64935237-65088360 GCF_048455015.1 Haemaphysalis longicornis | reverse complement strand
AGACCGCCAAGCACTAACTGTAACGGTTCATTTTGTCCTGCTTTCCTGCTTTCTTTCGTCCCCACTCAGCTGGTTGGGGTTCTTTTATTAGAGGAACGTAAATCACAGTGTGAGTACTGCGAACTAACTCTCAGTATGTACGGGAGAATTGCCCGCGCTAGCTTATAAAGACCTGATGCCAGTTTTAAGGCGTGTGGGAGGTTTCGCACAGTATACCTTGTATATTGGGTAAGTTCTATGTGTAAGAGCAAGTACATGTTCACTTTAAGCCTTTATAACTCAGATATTTCTGCATTTGCATGTCTGGATTAATCTCAGGGCGGTGCTGCTGAAAGGGGTCAGTTGTGCCCAAGCGCCGTAAAGGCGTAAGTTACGGGGCAGAAAAGATCGCGAAATCGTCAAACACCGTTGGAACCCAATGCATGACGACTCAAAAAGAAATACAACATGGTGTTTTTACAGCTTTCAGAATCCACAGTGACGCCATTGACCTGCGAAAGCAGTACTGCCTTTTGAGTGCTGTTTCATTACCTTTTTCAATGCGTGCTACCTTACAAGCCTGACCTTGCGGATTTAGTTTAGGCTTTTGCAGGTCATTGCAACTTAGCGGGTATTTAACAGATTCCCGAGAAGCTAGAAGCTACGTATCAGACATATCTTGCTGCATAAATGAGGCTATTTTTGAGGTCAAATGAGGATATTTTTTTAGACGGTCAAGAAGCCCTTTGAAGAAACTTTGCTATAGCAGAGACGGGAGTGGATTTCGATATCCAGTGATGTAGCCTTCCGCTATCGAAAGGAAGGAATCCGGAACATTGCCGATTTCGCCTTCTGATACCTATCATAACAGTTCCGCATAGGCTGATATTTTATTTCTAATTTATAGCTACTGTCAGGCCTCCTCTACAATGCTTGTTTAGCATTATTTTGCTCGAAAGGGTCAATAATCATGGCTCTCTCAGCAACGGAGCATCTCGTGCTCTAGAACTAAAATATTACTTAATGAGCCAAGCTTCGAATATACGGAACTCTATCTGAGCCATTCCGCTGACGAGACTCCTCAATCTGAAGCCACATTGCTTCAGTTTACAGTGCCTGACATGTTCAAACAAAATTTCTGAACAACCGCTCAGACTTTTCACAAAAGGCATGTTATCAAGCCTCTTGACCTTTTTCTTTTGTTTTTTAGAGGCAACGCTTGCTTTTCCTGCAAATGACAAGTTCCTAAAAAAGAAAATTGATAAGCTATTTGTCAAAATAGCCATCATTTTGTTTGTACAAGAGCTCTCCATACAGAGTTTCCATTTTCTCTTATTTCTAATGAGCAAACAAAATTAACAAACTGTTTGACGACGCACAAGCCTACGTGGAAACAGCTATGGGTGTTTTTGCGAATAAATTGATTGATAGAAGATTTAGACCTTTGTTGAAGAGCATTTTTGTATTTTTCTCTTCCGAAAATTTCGATTCGCATGGTTAGTCTCATCTCCAGCTCCTGGTGCACGAAAATGCTAGTCGCTTCCCGTCAAATGCGTCGTCCTGTATGTTGACCACACGCCTTAGGTAAATATTTTAAATTTCGCAAAGTGCATTGCTTAAATGACCACGCTAACTATACCAATCGTAAAAGAAAAGTGTGGCCTCGAAACGCAACCGTGACAATAAATCAGCTACGCATATTAGAAAGCTTGAAATCTCTAGTGAACTTTCCTAGCGAGCTGATCATTAGAACTTAATTCGCACGCGGGGATACTTTCAACGACCTTGACAAGCTCCCACACATAATTAATTCCAGATAGCCACAAACAGTCTGTATAGAGAGTGTCGGTTACCTGGTTAACAGGCCGCCGAATCTCGGAATTGCAACTCAGCTGGACCATCTGACGCCGCTAGGGAAGTCAGAGAGAACACTGAGTTCTCAGCGGGAGGAGTCTGAATAATGTATACAGAACTTGGCAAGGTAAAGGTGTCTGCTCCAGGAGTGTGTCTTCGGTGACGCGAGGCTTAATTAATGGCCGTGCAGCTGCCTTGACCACAATAATGCGCCAAGGCTGCAACCACGGTTCTGGCAAGTGATTAACGACTAATGCGGTCAGCATCCCTAAAGAGATGACCTGACGCATTTTGTCCAATGCAGGCTTGGCGCTCATTATTTTTTTGTGCCTTTTGTTTTCTTTTTGTGACCTGCCGGAGCAAGTTTAGCGTAATTGTTCGGCAGAATAAAGAGCACTTCTTAAGAATACATTCTTACGATTCAGCGCGCCGCTATATTGTTCGCACGTACTGCACGCTTTGGGCAGTGCTCTCCTGCTTTGTGGCAGAGCCTCCCTCCTTTTATGCGCGAGCCGCGCGGGGCCCGTTGGCGGTGACTCATGCCGTTGCAGCTAAAAAACACGAAGCAACGGTTCTTCGTGTAGAGACATGCCACGGCGAAGCGGGCGCCGCGACCGATATCTCCTCTCTCCTGTCTCTCAGACTCAACGAGCCCCGCTACTAGCGGCCTCATGAACTCTGAAATAGTGTTGTGTGTGTGCATTATTCTCGCGCCGTGTGCACAAAAGCACTGAGAAAGCCGCGTAGCCGTAACGGCTTCTGTGTATAAAAACCCACCCTCTCGGTGAGTGGGAATCCCTGCTGTCGCCCTGTCAAGTCACGCTGTAACCATGCCCGGAAGGATATTGTTCCTGTGTTGCTTCGGCTCATCTTTCGCCATGCAGTAAACCAGTTCAGTTTGCCTTCGGCTTTTTTTCTTCATCACCAAGGCAGCAACTTTTGCTGGCCGCTCTTCACCACGCTTCCACGTATGTCAGAATCGACAGAGCCCGATTCAGGGACTCCTTCCCGAAGGTAACAACACAGAGCAAAGTGCCATTCCAAGCCTCTGTTCCGCCTTTTTATAACTCACAGCGATGTAGCTTAGCGCAGTTACAAGCCAGTGAGCCCTGATGCTCCTTTCCCGAGCATTCATCATTCTGTCTGGCTAAATATAGACACTTAAAACTAGTGGTGATTTAGGACTTTTCTTTGCCCACTGATCTAGAATTCAGTCTGTGGTTAAAAGAAAAATTGTTATGGCAAACCTCACATGGTATTTTGTTTCTATATGAACTGCGTTATAGCTTTCTTTTGAGAGTTTCATAACATAGAGTGCTTTATTTGAGCGTCAACATACTTAAATCCGACCCCCACCCTTCCCCAAACTCTCTTGTCTTCACCGAGCCCCGAATAGACAAAAATTTGTATCTGTTTACGGGTAAACAGCAGTTAAGTTGGCCCGTCCACTTTCAAGTCCATAATTTGACAAAAGGGCTGGACTAAGAGCTGTGCGAATACGGTACCTCCAAAGACGCGGATGCCTGGGTGCTGTACACAAACAACAAACGCGGAACGTATTGATGGCGTTGAGTGTATTCCAGCATTGTTTCCTTATTTTGTTATAACGAATTGTAAATTTCGTCATTACATTTCCTCAGATGAAGCGAGGCCCATATTTCAGGTTCGTCGGATGGCAACCGGTTAGAAAAAGGCACCGGCTACAGACCCTGCGTGCCACCGTCTAATGCGATGTGTCGGTAAGGATAGGGTTACAATCTCCTCCGTATTGGGGACACTTGTCACAGACAGCTCGTTGGTGTGAAAGGAAGAATAAAAAGCAATTTTGTTCGTTAGTACAGGAACTGAGTTTACTTATCGCATCGTCCTTCGCTATTCTCAAATAGTAGGCGGGAGTTTCATCATCTTTCTGCTACATTAACACATCGCGCGAGCGTATTCGCCCTTGTGCGCTTGAGCCTAATGGCGAGGGTTAGATCCCGGTATCGGTGGCTGCTTTTGCGCTGGTTGGTCCGAAACGTAAAAGAACAGACTCTGCTAAACATGACGTTGACTGTTCACTCTGGATGGGCGCGCGTACATATTTCAGTTGAATTGCGACTCCCACGCAAGTAATTATGTCCCCGGGTTAATAATGACTTAGATGGATACAAACTAGAACACACATAATTAAGCAAACTGTGGCAGTACCTCTCCGATCGTCGCAATGGCTCGAAGTAAGCGTACAAGCCGAGGAATCTATTTGAGCTGGTGGGCACAGACGAACTATCGATCTGGCGGTTCTTCGCACGATTAATATCTTTTGGCTCATCCACCGGAGCCCATAGGGTATATGTAAGAGACCCCGCCCGTTCTCATTCATTATGTCACGACTCACACTAACTCGTTATACTCTCCTCCCCTTCTGGCGCACTGTCGAACTGTCCACACGCTGAGGCTTGTGAAGAAGGAGGGAAGTCTAATCCAGAACGCGCCTATCTGAGAATGAGTAAAGTGCCTATCCCTCATGATGGCTTGTTCGCTCCTCGTTACTCGCGCTAGCCTATTAAACACGTACAGTCGACGATAAAATTTTTGGCATGCGAATTAGATTTTTAACTGTCCTTCTCACTCGTTATTTGAAGACTCAATGGTAAATAAACATTATGGCATCACAGAAGAGATTGAGAATAAGTTCAGTAGTTTTCGACGAATTTATGATATTGATGTTCGAGTAATTAAAACATTACCAGCCATTTTTCGATTGCACGTGTCACCACTTCAAAGTGCGCGTCGTGCAATTGGGTGCAGACGAGAATACAGTGGGAGAGGGCCAGCGGTGCGCTAATGTGGAGAATTGGTGCACCAACGTAAAATTATCCAGCGAAATTTCTGGCTCAACTGCCACATAATCATGAGAGATGGGACTGAAAAACTATACCGTGAAGGACGTTTCAAATTTGTTTCCCAGACTAACGTACTCTAAGAGCAGATACAATCACACGCATTGAAGGCAATGGTCGGCCACAGAGGAACACGGTGGCAGTTGTTAGGACGCCAAGTTAGCTGGCGCGTCGAAAAAGTTTCGGGAAAGCTTCAGCAAGAGGTTATTCCCCACTATAAACAACCATCTTTCAACGGCGGTGTCACATACAAAATGTCTGTCTTGCTGGGTCTCAGTCATTGCCGTTCGCTTTGTTTATGTGTTTTGTTTATATTTTAAAGAAGATAGTCTTTGTTAGGCTACTTCAACCCAGAAATTTTCGTCTGTCTATTTGTCTGTCTGTCGGTCTGTGACTCGATTCAGCCACCCGGCCAAAGTGAAACAAAAACTGCGCATTAGTCTTATATACTCACGGCCAAATCTAAAAATCTAAGTCCGGTGTTAACACTAATACTTGTCAACGTAGCTGAACAAGAACAAAAAATTACGCAAATATGAGGCGGAAAATCACTACATAAGTGATATCTGCAGTTTTCCTCTATTACAAAAATTAGGAATGCTTGGTGTTTGCGATAGCAAATGAAATACTACATCAATTGCAGAAAATCGTCGGCTGCTGTGGCCAGCGTTTCTATAGCTCATGGCGGTATTTAAGTAATCAAACGGCAACAACAACGAAACGTTCCACTAGGTAGGTTCCGCGTTCCGCTTGGAACGCACGTGAAGAAGGATAACGTTGTTCGAATGTTGTAGTAAGGCGACTCAATTCACGCGCGTCTTTGCAGTATGGCAGCGTTGGCAACGAGACACCCGGCCTGGAGCAGTGGAACGCGGTAAATTTAAATTGACTTAAGCAAACATCTAGTGCGTTTACTTTGCGCGGAGCGCGGCTGAAGAGGAACAGCATGATAAGTGGACGGGAAACCAAAGAGAAGCATTTACTTGGCAAATGTAGACAAAGACTATTGTCTTTTGTCTACATTTGCAACGAAAGCAGCAGATACGGGGCCAATTTTTTCATGATTAGACATGCAGGAATAGGCATGCCTGCCTATAAGCGAAAAATAATATTTTTGAATGTTCGCACATACGTCCGTAGTGACATACACATAAGCACTTCCATCGTAATCGTCAACATCATCACAAGAGACTATTTAATTACGATCAGTCATAAAAATATAGGTGGTGCAACGAACCGTCTCCTTAACCGATTAAATCCATAATTTTCAATCCATGATATTTCGATCCGCTTACACCCAACTTGCGGAACCATCCCAAGACAAAGGTGTACTCGCGTCATTTTGGCCAGCTACAATTTCGAATAGTTTCGGCTGTGTACATGGCGCATGTTTCGACCACAGGTAAGAATGAGCGCCCCCCGCGGGCGAGGACATTTTTCTGTCAATTTCACTCCCAGGTTTCACAATGGTGGAATGCCGGATGAAAGCCATGGCCGGATGTTTTGGATTCCAGGCTTACTAAACTTGCTCCAACCTTTGGGGAGCTCGCCTGCGTTTTATATCCATGCCTCCTCGCACTTGCGAATGCACCGGAATATTGGCTCGTCCGCTGGCTTACCGGAGATCACGTCTGCGTCTCCAAGCACGAGTGCCTCTTAAGGTAGGAACGCCGCGGCCAGCTCTCGAGAACCCGAAGGCCCGCAGCAGCGCACTCTGGAGGATCCCTCATCAAGCGTGCCTTTCTTCTGGCTGACAAAAATACTACATCCACTTTTTGTTTCTTCAGTTTATTAATATATAAAAGCGTTTTCTTCTGCCTCGGTGCTGGTCACGTGCTGGATGGAAACATGGCGGTTTCAAAACTACTTAGCTCGAGAAAGAGCGATGCTTTCTCTCCGATTGAGCCTGCCATGAAGTCTGGCACAAATATCGCCCTCTATGCAATTCCATACCGCGGCGTCCTAGGTACTATTTAAATAGGACATTTTGTAGCACAGTACAATTGGTGCCGGTGAGGTTCTGCGTGAAGTGCCGAAAGCAAAAGAGGGGCACAAATTGAAGTCGAAAGTGCTGCAAAGTTCCAGACAGAAGCCCGAATCAAGCGCTGCTGTAGGTTCTCAGTATGTTAAGAAGAAACGATGAACTTGTGTGCAATCGTACATTTTCTATTTGTGCGCAATTCATAATTGCGTAGTATGCTTGCTTATGTATGTTTTACGAATGGTATGGAGTCTTATTAGTTTTGTATTAGTAGGCCGACAAGCCTACTGACAGAGAATGGCCGGGAACTGCTGGGCATGCAGGCCAGGGCTGTACTAAACGGTGCAGCCTAGGATAAGCAAAGCTAGTGAGTTCTAAGTAAGAACAGACAACATATACAGACAGATAACGAGTGGATTATTCGAAAATTGGTAGATCGATACAGCGAAAAGGCGGAGACTACGAGATTGAGAAAGAGAGAGAGAGAGGCACGGAGTGAGAAATAAAGTGATGCGACATGCCTTAATAAAACAATGGCTGGCCCAGCTCAATGTCCTATTGGATACTGCAGATTGCAGTTGAAAATTCAATAACGTATAAACGTGCGCTTCGTCCTGTTTTGTAGTCTTTGTCGTCCTTGTTTACTAGTTGTTTACTACCCCTCAAGCTATATAGCACAAACTAGCCCCTACAGATGCCCTGAAAATTCAATAACGTATAAAACGTAAGAAATAATTGAACTACAAAAAAAGTTTGCAGGAGTCCAATTCAGAGCTCTAAGTGTAGCCTTTTGGACAGACGTGTGGTTCTGTCCGTTTCGCCTATTCTTTTCGTTTCATCAATGAAACGTCATTAGAGAACAAGAACGGCAAGAGTACCACTGTAAGAAACTGCGCGCAGGTTTATACTTTAAGCGGGATCACGTATTGCGAACACAATGCATGTCACTAAAGCATTACCTGGTTTATTTGAAGCGTTTCATACCAATCTAGGCCTCAGTACGATATAGAGGTACGATATCGAGTGGTTTTCTACCTGCGCGATGACGTAGGGTTTTTGTTTAATAGGGCTTATACTATATGGAGAAAAGTGCGTTGGTGAAAGGAAAAATTACTTCCCCTTCAACTGAAGCACAGCCAACATTGTCGTCGAGGCATCTCACCCATGTAAAAAAATAAAAACGGCACGGAGGCAAACCTAAAGACGTGCCGTGGCCTTCTTAGACGCTTTGTTGGCGGAATTTCACAGCAACTGCGTACCGAGAATGGCAGAAGAAAGCAGAGATTTGAGGCACAGAATTCTCCTTCGGGCGGCGGGTTCTCACTCTATATGCCCCCCTCCCCACCTTAGTAATGCGTAGCATTCTTTGCCGAGTACCCCCACAGCCACCAGGACCGTGTAACGCCCTGCATTTCCCCAAAAATTCAGATATCGCGGAAGTTCCACCTGTAATCGCTATAATAGCGCAAATGGAGATAACTGGTCGCACGAAATTTTGAAAAACTGAAAAATGAGAAAAATATATAAAAATCCCGGAACATGGTGAGACGTGAGACGCCCTGCGTTTCCACAATAATGCAGATTTTGCCAAAGTTCAACCTGTAATTGTTATAATAACGTAAATGGAGAGAATTGGTAGGACGACATTAAAAAAGCTGAGAAATGAAAAAAAATATCAAATAATTACGGAAAATAGCGAACCGTGTAACGCCCTGCATTCCACAATAATGCAGATTTCGCGAAAGTTCCACATGTAATCATTATAATAGAGTAAATGGAGATAATTGGACGGAAGAAATTTTGAAAAACCAAAAAATAAGAAAAATATAAAATAATTACGGAAAATAAGAAACCGTGTAACGCCCTGCATTTCCGCAATAATGGAGATTTCGCGAAAGTTCCAAATGTATACGTTATAATAACGCAAATCAAGATAATTGGTCGAGCGAAATTTGGAGACCAAAAAATAAGAAAAATATTTAAACAATACGAAAAATGGTAAAACGTATATGCTTGGCGTTTCCACAATAATAAATATTTCCTAAAAGTTCCCCCTGTAGTCGTTATAATAGCATTAATTGAGACAATTGGTCGAACACAACTTTGGAAAAATAATAAACAACACAAGTAGGAAAAAATGCGGAAAATGGCAAATTGTATAACGACTTGCATTTTCGCTATTATGCAGAAGTTCAACCTATAATCGTCATAATAGGGTGAATGACATAATTGATAGAAATAAATTTTGAAACAATAAAAAAATAAGAAATATATGTAATAAAGTTACCTAAAAATGAAGGACTGTGGAGCGCCATGCATTTCGACAATAATGCAGATTTTGCGAAAGTTCCGCTTCTAATCGTTATAATAGCGTATATGGATATAATTGGTTGGGCAGGATATAGAAAAACCAAAAATAAATTTTCTTGAAAAAATTCACACTCAAGACAAACGGCATAAGAATACTACGCATTAGTAGATAATTCTGTGAATTTCTGCAGAATTTTTTTTTTTTACTGTCACCTCTCTTTGGGTTCAGTGGTCGGAGGCTAAGAACTCTGATCGGATTTGCCTTGGCACTCAGGCAATCTGGTGCGAATCATTCAAATAACACAAAATGAAGGTTCATTCGAAAGCCCCCAGTACGTTCCGGGGCAAAAAAAAAAAGAGTAAATGCCCTGTTCCGAACGGAATGAGAGTGCAATACACACAGTAGTGCCCCTTGCCGTGAAACCAAGAGTGGTCGACAATTTAGGTAAAAGATTTATATAGGTGATCCGCTTAAAAGAAGCGAGCACTTTTCGTATTAAGTGGAGATAACCTTTTTTCGATGGAAGCCAAGACGTTGTGCTTCCAAGACTCCACGTTGCTCCGTATCAGATACTGAATGTACTTAGTGTAACGCAGATCGTCATGTCTCCAACTTCCACGGTTCAGGTGTGAATCGTGTGTAACGAAGTTCTCTCTCTCTCTCTCTCTCTCTCTCTCTCTCTCTCTCTCTCTCTCTCTCTCTCTCTCTCTCTCTGTTCTAGTTCATGTGCACAGCGGAGAGCGATGTTTTCGCCCTTCATGGACGTTATTCTTAACTACCTTGGGGCCACAAGTTTGCCGACACATCGATAAAAAGGAAGTAGTAAAGTGTCGCGCGACTAACAAGCCGCTTGCAGGAGAGCTGAAGTATACAAGGTGCACTGAAGTACTTCTTCAAAACAGCACATAATACGAAGGGCCAGTGATGGTCCGTACTGCAGAAGATAATTCGCATTTTAGAAGCATAATCGTTTTCTATATTTAGCACTTTTCCCGGCTGGTTTCTTACCAAATAACTGTTTTTTTCTGGCCGCCACGGCCGCTTTTCTGATGGAGGCGAAAGGCCAAAACGTTCATGAGTTCGAGATTACGGCGCACGTTAAATATCTCAAGGTGGTCAAAATTATTCCCGAGCCCTCCATTACGGCACGCTTCACCGCCTGTGTAGCTTCGGCGCGTTAATCATCACAATCAATCAATCAATCAATCAATCAATCAATCAATCAATCAATCAATCAATCAATCAATCAATCAATCAATCAATCAATCAATCAATCAATCAATCAATCAATCAATCAATCAGGAGTAAGGGCTGTCTTTATTAATCCGAGTATTAGTATTTATGGGGTTAGGTCTTTATAGCAGGGCCTAACTTGCACGCAATCGCTTGCTATCTTGATCGTCACAAAACCTGGATGAAGATTGCAATAAAAAGAAATAGGTGCTCTAAAGTGCGGCCTTCAGGATGGGGTTGACTGGACGCAAAAACAGAAACCAGTTTTACACAAACCTTTTAAATCGAATTTTATCGTAGCTTACGCAACATTTACTTCGAAGAAACGGATACCGTGGACGCACATCAACAATATTAACAATCCAGGTTTTAAGTTAGGCCGCAACGAACGTTACCATTTTCTGTGACTTAGATGCTGTTATGGAAGAAACGTGTCCAAACTTTCAACAGGAGATCCCTATGTTTATATGAGACTCCGTGAAGTTATGCAGGAAAAAAAGTGAGCCTCACGTATGGAAGTCGTGGGATCAATTTTACAGCAGTGATGTCTCAACTTCCTCTGCGGGTAGAAAGCGGGAGTGGAAATAACTTGCCGCAAAACGGGAAACACTGCTTTTAAGAGGGGCTCGGCTCCAAGCAGTTACCCACGGACATAAAAATGAACGGCGAACTTAAAGTTAGGAATTGAAAAGCTCACTAGAGGTTCGTCTCTGCTTTTGTTTTGCTTTTCCAGCGTCCAAGGAACAATGCAGGGGGGTCCGAGACAGTACGTGCCATCCATGACGGATGAAGCGGAATAAAAGTGGTCGCTGGGTAGGGTTTTCGCAGGCTTTGAACGCACCATCTATGCTAGCGATGGCCGACTGTAAGTGACTTTTCAAACACCCCTTTTAGACTCGTTCCCACAGCTCCGTTGCTCCACTCTCAACTAGCATTACGGAGTTCACTGCTCGGCACCCACGAGGAAGCGAAATGTAAGCAACGGGGGTTTGTCTTTCTTTAACCTTCGAGTACTGCAGCTTTTAAAAACCAGAGAGCCCGAGGAAGGCAACACGCATCTGGTGCTATAAGAAACATCTTTCTGTGGACTCGCATACAAATGCCGTTGAGAAATATCAAGATGGTATCAGACTGGCAAGATACGAAGCTCTGTATATCGCCATTTTTCGTTCGTGTCGTAACTTTTTTCGCTACCTTAAGGTTCACGTGTGCTGAGTTCTCGGGGAGGGCTCTTAGATGGTCTCCTCTTCGTGCTCATCGCATGTATGCGCCCTTAGTTTCACATGAAACAATGTTGCGAAACCATCCAGCGTCAGCTGCGTCCGTTCGAATTGAGTGTATAAAAAGCCCGGAGCAAGAATATATAGGAGAGGAAACGTCCATTGCGGCCGGCGCGATCGAGCGACCAGATAAGGTCACAATGATAACTACGGCGACCTACGGAGCTCCGCAGCTGCGGAGGCGAACAAGTTGACGGCGGCACCTGGTTGAATGTATTAAAAGCAATGCTGTTGTTTGCAGCATTCGCCACAAGGCGTGAATCGCTATCCGAGTTGGACTGGGCGAGCGCGACAGAACTCGCGCCGGCCGTGGCGATGACCGCGCACTTCCTTCGCTTGCCGCCAGATGCCGGAAACTTGACGTTCGCCAAGTTCTTGTGACGTTATCAGGCTGCGCCAGGAAGCTCAGTTTCCCCTCCTATTTTATTCTTGCTCCGTGATAAAAAGCAACGTAGTTGGCACAGCCTATCTGCTTCCCAGAAATGCCTAGTGAGGTATGACTAGGAAAAATGATGCAACACTTCTAGATGATGCATTATCCTCCGTTAGTGTTTGATGTTCGCATGGCGGAATGCAACCCACTAAATGGTCAGTTCGCAACACTTAAAGTGCATTACAATCTTCGTTCCATTTAGAACTCCTAAAATTTCGGATCCCTACGCAGCCGCCACTGTGGTTAATATTGCATGCAAGACAGGAAGCTTTGTACACGAAAGATAATTTTTGTGGCTGGTTTGTCATTTTAGTTTAATTATGTTTAAAAAAGCAACAAAAGAGAAAGTGCACAGAAACTGTGATCATGATTAACTCTTTCGCTACCGCGCCTATCAAAATCGATCAATTTGATCGATACTTTTGGGAGCGCCTTTTCATAGCGTTCCAGGCGTTTCTCGAACAAGTAAAGCTGTTCGGAGTTAGATCAGAAAATGGCCTTTCAAAATCAGTTTTGTTTTCATTTTTGCAACAGAAACGTGATTTTTGCACGCTTTTGAATCACCTGGTTGTGGAAAAGGGGCGTGGTCATCGCGCCTCAAGGCTACCAACGAAGAATGCGTGCAACTCGTAATTACTCTGCACCAGCGCTTGTTTTTTGCTATCAGGGCGTGAATGGGGAACTAGCAAACGATTTTCAATCGTCAGGTTCACGCTCTGACAGTAATAATCCCAGAAATCGGCTGAAAATGTCAAGAAGTGCCTGGTTGCAAAGCTACTTTATGATTTTAGGCAGTTTTATTGCCTTTGCGCAAGTTGTCCTAAGTACTCTGGTAGTTCTACTTACCCCAGGACCATTTCCAAACAGTTTACAACAGTTTCGGTTTCGTTTCTGCATCGCGAAATTCATATTTAGCGCAACTACGCAGTTACCCAACTTCAAGGATAACTGCCATGGCGCCTGAAGCGTCCGCGACTGATCCTCAAACAAAGCACGCCGCTCCTCATTTCCCCCCACCCTAACCCGATTTCTGCGATAAGAACTTCAGATGCAAGTCAAAAGGTCACACCCTTTATGTTATGTTAGGTCACACCCAGTCGCCAGATATCTGTTCCGCCGAGGACAGCGCTTCAAACCGGCCTTACACTGCCAGCTGTTCGCCTTCCAGTTTCGTTTTCATGCGAGGGTATATCCGGGTGTCTAATGTTGCTGCTTAGTTTAACTGTCTATTCGGACGGAGTCTCTGATAAGTTTTTGTACTGTTTCATTTGAAAAATGTTAGATGGCGCTGCAATAGAGGAGGCTCGTTGTGCTGATCTTTTTTAGCGCGCGACTGCTACTCGGCCAAAGATCGCAGGGGACGATTCTAGCTCATCGTACCTCATTTTTGCGAGCAAGGCTACAATTGCGAGTAAGAAGATGATAATAAAGCTCAGCTTTATGTTTTGAGAGATAACTGACCGTGAACGACAACAAACATCAGCCACGGCGTTCCGTTTTCAACTTCATGCATGTTTTTTTCTGCATCGCGTGCTTGTCCCAAATATTGTGCTCGCTGTAAATGCAAAGTCAGCCATTGACAAGATGTTTTTACGTTATGTGGGGGCAAATTGGTGCCTCTGATAACGTCAAACCGCCAGATTTATTCCAAGGAACCACCCAAAATTGCACAGTTTTAATTAGAGGTTGGGCTTCACCGCATGACACGAGCACCGTGCGTGCTAACTTTTTTTTTTATATCTGAAAAACTGTTCCGCGCAAGTCGACATTTTTTTTAGGGTGTGTTTTTGAAATGTTTCCCTGCAAAATGTATATTCTAATTTTTTTCTACTACCGGTGGTTTGATATACACAACTCCTTTTTTATCATTTTTTTCGACAACTTGACAAAACTTTTGATTTTGATATTTTTTTTCACAATTATGATATATGAAAACCTTTAAAAAACTGGTGTTATTGGAAAGGCCGTTAAATAATCTGCATTTTGTGCTTCTGCAATTACTGCCTAACTAATTTTTTAGCAGAAAAAAAATGTTTTCTTGGACCCCCCAAAATTGGTCAATTTTCTGCGGTAGCGAAAGAGTATAAAAAAGCAGAGCCCTATCAAGAACAGAACGCACCCGTGGGTAACGCGTAGCATGGTTTTAACCGTAGACTTCGTTTCAGGCAAAAACGTTTTACCGGCACCCCGCATTTCTTCAAACTTAGTTGCGTGCCAGGCCCCGCGAGGATAGTGCGCTAACGCAGTATCAATTGGATGTGTGGTTTAACGCACTGACGCTGCACAGTAATGCCGTATATTTTCGTTATAAGTAAATCGCTTTGATCAAAAGCTCACTTTATTGGAAGTATTTCATGCTCCCCAGTTCGGTGTATTCACGCCAACCCGCTTTGAATGATGGTCGCTTTATCGAAGCCATTTTCCTTTAACAAGAATTTTGTTTTGGCGAAGGTTTATTGTATATGAAAAGTAACGCACTTTTAGTACCTTACCCCACTGATTCTAAGCTGAAATGACAACAGTCGACAGGGGTTCTTTTATAGTGAAGTTTTTATTATGTCTTGGGTCCGTACTATGCGAAAGGAGGCAAAAGCGCAGCAAGTCCAGGTAAGCAAGGGGCAGGTGTGCTCATATTGCAATATGGGCAACGTCAAGTGAAACTAGGTGTGTACCATCCGCTCCAGTGTGCAGCAAGATGCTCTGGATGGCATGGGTGATATCGACTGACAGCGCCTTATTTGACGCTGCTAAGCCGTGAGCATGCACAGCCACATCAACGCGAATACCGCTTCTTGCCTCGCTTTGCATTTCGCATTGTCTTGGATACCTTCTTTCAACGTGAGAAGCGCTGTCTGACGTCCAGGAAAACTACAGCGGTGATCACACGTATACAATCAATCTGTGAAAATATTTCGGGTACATTAGTATTACCACAAAGCCAATCCACGCGTCACTGATTTGCCAGTCGGCTATATGTAACTCCAGCAGGTTAACTTAAAGACAATGTAGCTGACGGCAATTATGACGATTATTGGTTCTGCTGCCGACTGTCGAGGCGTCGACGAAGACTACGGGGAGGGGTACGATAAATCCCATTTACCTTCATGGACGATGTCTTGCCTGGACAAAGACGAAATGGCAAAAACAATGGTTATTCGGCCCATGATTGTCCGCGTGACGACTAAGGGGACGGGGTATGATGGTAAAGACCTAGCGTCTCTGCTAATCTGCTGCGCCGGCGAAGACGATGACGACAATGACACCGATGTTTACTGTTTTCTTGACTACCCTGGAGTCGCCAAAAGTGACAAGTACATCCGCAGGTATTGAGCTTCTAGGCCAACGGCCCACGTGGATGAACCCTACGAATTTAAAGACAGCAAAAAGGATGATCGTTTCAAACGAATATCTACGCAATGCTGTCGTGCGTCGGTTATACCATTGCTGGCGGGGTTAACGCCGCGCAATGGCACCAACAGTTCTTCACTGACAAGCTACTGCAAGGCACTCGCGTGGATGTCGAGGGTAAAATCTGCGCTGCGTCATACTAAGCGACAGCGCCTTTACGTGCTCATGGGGTGTGCTTTCGACTACTTCAAAAGTTTCAAGGGGTAGCAAGCATACTTGAAGACGTAGTACTGGGATCAGTGTCTTGCAGTGATGACGATGATGGTTGCATTTTAATGGCGCAAGGCCAACAAGGGCAAAGAGCCCCAAGTACAGATGGTTAGCTAGCATAGATTATAAAGGGAATACTAAAATTGATCAGCAACAGAGTAAAAACAAATAAATACAATGGAGTTGAATGGTGTAGAGGGCCAGGTTGTAGTTAAGCATGACGCGAAATGAGATTCAGAAATATAACTTCGGATAAATACTTGAAAACGCGCTTGTCAAAAAACATTGGTTCATCGCCTAAGAAGTGCAATGAGTGGAGTGGGATTTGTTGTCTGTAAGTTTCTGGAAAGTGTTTCCGTCCTGTGGTGTGGAGTGTCTTGAATGCGATTAATAAGTGAACTACGGATAGGTCCTCTCCACACCTGCTGCACAGTGGTCTTAAAGACCCAGTGAGCAAGTGTTAATTTATTACGTAAGTGTGGCCTATCCGTAGCATAGCTAAGGCTATTTCCGTGAGTCTGCCTTGTTTGTCTGTTTTGCATCTACCTAAGTGTGGCTTTGTAGTGTAGAGTTTGTTCTCTGTTTGTGTATCCCGTGTTTCCTGCCAAGATTTACACAAAGCTGCTCGTACCAGTTGCTTTAGGTCGAAGGTAGGGAACACACGGTACATCTACGATGCTGCGGAGAGTAGCCACAGCGGCACTCTGGTCAGCCATTTCGAATCCCAGAATACCACCGTGACCCGGAACACAGCAAATAAATATTTTTAGTTTTGAGGGATCAGCAGATTTAAGAGCTTTGAATAAATGCTTGAGGACTATGTTTTCTGTTCCTTTGAAGCGATATAAGGCTGTAACCACACTTAGTGATTCTGTAAAGGCAATGGAGTGCTCTGTTCGGGTTTGTGTAATGTGTTGTAGTGCTAAAAAGATACCATGTGCTTCATCCGAGAATAGGCTGCTATTTGTGTGTAATGTCTTCATACTGGAAACGTTGGGGCAATGTGCTGCACATGCGACGGCTGAAGAAGACTGTGTAGCATCGGTGTTGAAGGCGGTGTGTAGGTATTTGTGTTGTACCTATAGGAAGTCCTGTAGTATATGTTCTCTGGGCGCATTTCGTTTGTCGATATGTTTAAAAATATCGCACGAAATTGCTCACCCGTCGTCCCAAGGCAAAACGAGGTCAGAAATAGATGACTCCATGCTCTCCTTTAATGAAATACCTTGTTTCTCCGCAAGGGCTCTCACCCGGATAGAGAATGGTGCGGATATCAATGGCCGAGCTGCGAACAAAAGAGCGGATTAGACGTTGTTCATGCAAAACCTACATGGGTGATTTTTATAGAAGTCGCCTAATAGCATATAGAAATGAAGTGTCACAACGCTCGTGTTCAGGACTCAACCTATCGCACTCTGCATATCGGCTTTCAATGCGACTCGTCCGGAAACCTCCAGATGCAAGACGAAACCCCAAGTGCAGCACTGGGTCCAACATTTTCGGAGAAGTTTTACGTGGACCCATAGACGGCACTCCCATAGTCCAGTCATGAGGCAACAAGACTGGTAAATGCGTGGAGGAGTATTTGTTTGTCCGCTGCGTAGGAGCAATGCGAGATGACCTTGCTTTTCAGGCATTTGTTTTCAGGCATTGTTTTTTAGACATTTTTGTTTCAGGTATTTTATATGTGGAATAAATGTCCTCTTTTCATCAAGTACCACGACTAAAAGTTTGTGTTCCGTTTTGGGAGGGACTGAAACATCTTTAAGCTTAATATCAGGATCATCGGGGATTCCGCGCCTGCTTGAAAATACAACACAAGTACACTTTTCGGGATCCAGCTTAAATCCATTCCTCTCTGCCTAGTCAGCGAGTTCGTTGCCATCAAGCTGGACTCGTCTCTCGGAAACGGACATAATACAGCTTTTGAAGAAGACTTGAACGTCGTCTACACATAGAAAGTAAGATATGGTTGGTGGGAATCCTTTACCCAGTGCGTCCATTTTCATAATAAACCGCGTGTAACTCAAAACACTCCCTTGAGGCACACCGTTTTCCTGGACGTGAGCCCGGGAATGTTCATTGCCTACTCTCACACAAAACACTTTCTCATAAGTAGCTTGCAAGCGTATTGAGCATGTTGCTAGACAAACTAATAGGCTTAAGGTCGCTAAGAATTCCATAGCGCCATGCAGTATCATAGGCTTTTTCAATATCGAACAGTGTTTCAGCATCTTATTACACCGCTTTGAGCACTGTACTTAGCATCACACAGCAGTTTAAACTTTTCACGCAGTTTAGGGCACGGTTGTTTATTTCTTGCCGCTACTGTGGCACTCAAGACATACTTCGCGCTCTGTACCGACGCAAGCATACGTCTTGAGAAAAGGTCCCCGATAACTCGCCTGAAGCGCCAGTCAAAACCACGTTTTGCAGGCGCAGATCCGGGTCACCGATGGTGGCTACTTGATAATGGACAGTGAAATCAAGAGGAATCCTCGAAAGAAAAGACGGCAAAGTAAGCGAAGCAAGAAAGAAATGCATACCCACGAAGGGGAGAACTTTGAGATAAAGCAAAGCGTAGATTGGAAAGGAGAGCTGCAGAACGTGACCCGCATCGACACCGAGCCAAGCCTACTCCCCCTAAACTCACGCTTGATCTACCCACCAAACTTGCGGAAGAGAAACAAAGTAGACTTGACAACGTCGACAGCGCAATCTCGAATGTGCGCTGAGGCTGCTTGAAAGAACTCAGGTCTGTTTCCATCCTCTTTTTTGTGCCTATAAAAGCACACCGCTGTTCATCCCGCCGCCCCCGGTTTTTTTCGTCGGAGATCGGCAAACCTCAGCAAAAAAAAAAAAAAAGAAAGGGATTAACCAAGAAACCGCACAGCGGAAACTCTCCGCACGTCGTTGAGTGATACGTTATTTCAGTGTCTTCGACGGCGGCTCCGATGGGCCGGGAAAGCGAAAAACTCCGAACGCCCGCGGCTCCTTGAGCTTTGTTCTAAATTCTGAAGGTCAACTTAAAATGAACAACGCGAAAAGCACTCGGCGATGTTCAGTGTACCGAAAAAGTCTATGGTCTCTGTTTTTGTCTTTCAAAGATAATTTTCTTAGAACGCGCCGACGTTGGATGCAAATCAACTGCTTTGACGATGTTGGCGCTTAAATGGTGGATATAAAGGGTGGGTATACAGGGTTATAATTTTCTATCGGAAGAGCGAATGCAAGGTTAAATATGCACTTACGTTGAACTCTTGTCTGGCCCTTTAGCTGGCTTTCAGGATCCGCATAAAAAGGACGGCTTTTTGAAGAAACTCACGTTTGTGTATGGTTGGAATGTATGCGGTTTTTAAAATAGATTATCCACGGGTTACGTGGCCAATTCGAAGCGTTGTGTTTACAAAAAGGGGGAAATTATTTTTTGTTAAAGCATTGATAAGGAAATCTGAATTTAAATGTTTGCCACCATTGCGCCCGTAATGCAAAATATTCATTCACCCCATAACACCGGCACTGTATAGACCCTGATAATGATTAAACATGAAAAGTAGCGTCCTCAGTACCAGTTGGTGCGACATCGCTTACAAAATAAATTTTGAGGAGTCTATCGGGGATGAGAGGGGTGGGATTGATTGTAGGGTTGAACGCGCCGACGCAACGCAGGCGATGATGCGCGTTGAAGTGGAGGGCTCCGGAATAATTTTGACCACCTGTGGAAGTTTAACGAGCTCCGAAATCTCGTACACATGGGCGTTTTTGCTTTTCACCTCTCTAAGAAAAGCGGGCAGCGCGGCCGGGAAGCGAACCGGCTTCCTCTGAGTCGCACAGTTATCGCTGGCCTTTGAAGCAGAACCACATCTTACATTAAAAAAAAATATCGCCTTCCGTTTTGTGATTTTTAAGAATTGCGTTTTCTTTTTTTTTTTTTTTTTTCAAAGGCGAAAGCTTTAAATCTATACGTTTTTATGGAACGCGTGAGGCACAAACAAGGGTTGTGAGGTACACAGAATCTTCAAAAAAAAAAAAAAAGGTTGATGTCGCGCGGACCGGGGACCGGGGGACAGGTGTCGCGGGCCACGGATATAAAACAGCAGTGCGGGAGTAAGTTCACAGGAGGTCTCAGAGCAAGGGATACGTCGCTGTCCCTTGGTAGGGAAGACAGCATTGCCAAACGAGGGTAGACCACTAGCGCATGAGCCGCCTTGAGGGGCGAAGGTACCGACGGGGCGAACAGGATGCTCCTGGCGATTGCTAGTGAGCTGAGCAAGCTTCGGTGGGTGCTGTGTAGAGGAGAAACTTAAATGATGATGGGTGCGGCCGCAGTGTTCAACAGAAAGCTCAACAGCAGCTCAGCAGGAGGCTCCTGACGATGGCGAATGAGCGGAGCAAGCTTCGGATCGGGCAGTCCAAGGAGGATGGTCAGGCGCGGTCGGGGCGGCCGCAAAGTTCAACAGTGTTAAACCAGCTGCAGATCAACAAGATGTCCGACAGGGGTGTCACCTTTCCACCCTTTAAAACTTCTAAGCATTCCCGGTAATTTTTTTGAACACTTTGCTATCACCCATGGGTTGCGAATTTTTCACGCTTCCTTATTTTTTTATTTTGAAGGAAGTTCTGGTAGCTGTGGCTGAAGATTACAATGAAAAACGTATGCCACAGCTTAACATTCCAATTAAGAGGGAGGTTTCAAGTCCACTAAGACAAACCTAACAAAAATTCGTTCCTTGATATTACGGCGAGAGATGGGAGTTAAGCTATGCATTTTGGTAGTGACCAATCAATCAATCAATCAATCAATCAATCAATCAATCAATCAATCAATCAATCAATCAATCAATCAATCAATCAATCAATCAATCAATCAATCGATCGATCGATCAATAAATCAATCAATCAATCAACCAATCAATCACTTCGTCGATGATTGACGTAGAAAGTTTTTAAGACAAATATTTAAATGCATAATCTTCTGTCGGTCTCTAAAGATCCGACTTACGCTCTACTGGGCAAAGAAATGCGCTGATTAATATGAAGCTCTTGTATTTCTGGCGCTTCTGACCTCACCTCGATGACCTCCAGGGCAGCGGAAGGCGCGTCATCACCAATAATGTTGCGCCCACCCAACATTTAAGGCTGAAAGTTGGGCTAGTTGCTGTTTACTTAGAACCAAGTTGCCAGCGAAAAAAACAGGGACCAAGAAACAAGCAAACAGGACAATCGCTAGACTTTCAACTGAACAACTTTACTTGGGACATGTAATATATGAAAACTCAAACAGACAAGGCTACTATTAAAATATCTAAAAACCCACAAATGATATAAAACAATGTATACTCATAGATGCGTGTTACCCCAAACAGTTAAGCTACGTTTCACGCATGCACCTTTGCAAGAAGCTTAGGTCCTTAGCCGTAAGAGTGCTGGAAAGAAAGGAGCGTTCGAAGACGAGTGGCAGTGATCTCTGTCATTGGCTTCCGAGGGGGGTGGGGGGCGTTGTCTTGGTGCGGGCCGAACTGCGGGCTCCTTAGAAGCGCCATGGAACAACAGAGCCAATGCAACAACAGCGATAGCCAAACTAAACGTGAGGTGCCGTGCGCTTGTTAAAGCGTTATTTTCATACAGTTGATCGAATACAGCGCAAACTACTGTCAAACTCTTCGGACACCAGAAAACGCTGATGACGTGCAGAGACCTCCCACGGGGCAGCGGCATCTTTGCACTTGCGAATTTTTTCGCTCCGCAGCACACCGGCAGCTAATGTCCTCTCTTCTTATTGTTAGGTTTTTCTTTTTTTTTAACACGAAAGTGTTTTATTCCGCGATTTACGAAGATTTCACTTACGGCATATTCTTCACGGAAGTTACGACAGTACAGCAAAACGAGCGGCCTGTAAAGGGTTCACCCCTGCACACAGGGCTCCTCGCGGGGAAGCAACTTTCAGTACTGGAGAGTGCGTTATACTTCGGGTTGTGAGTTTTCGAATTTTATTTTTTAACACAAACGTGTTTTATGCCGGTATACACCAAGATTTCACTGACGTATATCCGTCACAAACAGCCGCCGACCCGCAAACCATGCTCATCTGCATATTTCACTGCACATTTCGTTTTCATGTTTTACCGATTCCTATGACAGAGAATCAACCAGACTTTGTAGTAGGGGGGGGGGGAGGGGGGGGGGGGAGGGGGGGGGGGGTTGGTTTTTTGCTGTCGTGCCTAATTCCTTAGTTCACGCTCTTTCTAGTCACCACTTAATCCCCCCTCCACCCCCCCCCCCCCCCTCCGCTACGGTGCTTTTTTAGGCGCCTGCTATGTTCCGCATCTTGCACAACATTCCATACCCTTTGGTCTTCCACTACCAGTATCATTCCTCTATAATGCGCTTCCTTCATCTTTGGTTCATGTCAAGGAATAGTCCCAAGTGTTCTCCCATAAAACGGCCTTCTAGAGTTTAGTTTTTATTTGACACCACCTCCAACTTTTGATCACCATTGTAGGCCATGGGGCCGAGTAATTTATTTTGATCTCGGGTGGCAGTTCCAATATCTTGGTGTATCGCCGCCGGGAAAATTGCCATGCGTTGGAAAAAAACAGTTCAGAACGGGCATACAGTTTTGTGGTTTGTCTCCGCACCAGTTGTGCACTATGGGAGATGTCTTTTTAGTTCGCGTGTTACCTTGCGTCCGCCCGCCCCCCTCATCGACCCTATTACTAAATCTGCGCTCCTCGGCCCTATTACTAAGGCGGTGCCGGTATCCGTCGTCATTCTGTGCGGACATCCTAACATGCCCATCAATCAAATAGTTTGGGCCGGTGTTGACGGTCGGAGCCGGGGAGAAGATTGGACAAGTTTGAGGTACATACCACGCCCTCAGGGACAGATCGGCAATAACGTGAATGATGCTTCTAGGAATACAAAAATGTAGATTACCTTGGTTTATTCAACGTGTTCTCTTCAACCCCTTTGGCTTCTATGAGTTCATTTTCTTTTATTTGAGCGTTCCAATCAGTTCGAAGACGACGAATTAGGCGTGTTTCGCTTTGCATCCTATGAAATACATTGTTGAATTGGTTCACAAGTTCCTTTCGCTTATCGTAATAAAATATCGAGTGAGAGTATAATTACCAAGAAACAAGGTACTTGCCAATTATATAAAATCTAGGTTCGTATACTGCCATTTTCTTTTAGCAAGACCAATAGCATATCACCGTAACCTGACCACCTCCAACCTAAAATACAAAACCTTCACAAGACGGGGCTTAATAGATTAGTTTTGCGAAAACTCGTTGGAATTTCTGTTGTAATGAATATTTTTTTCAGCAGAGGCTTTCAGCATCACATTTGAAGTCAAAACATGAGCTGTTTTGGATCCATATGAAATAACTATCGTTATATTGCAGATTTCGCCTAATTATATTTATTTTTCAATTCAGTTTATTTCGTTCGTCCTGATGAGGGTAGGTCGAAAAAAAAAGCGGCTTGACGCCACGTGAGGGGATCCGACGACCCTAATACATGACACAGAGAAACTCCTTCAACATAAACTTTGGTATATCCCATATAAAATTCAAGACACAAAATAAAACTCAAGAAAAAATTTATTAATCCATAAAAGAATTATGAATACAGTTAGAGGCTTCATTTAAAATTAGACATATTTACAGCTGCAGTACATTAACGTACATTGGATACTGAAGGGACACGTGTTATATCTCTGAGAAATAAAATGTAGATGAAACCATTCATCGAAAGCAGAATACAACTTTCCGTTTCAAATTTCATTTTAAAAATTTTAGCACAACCTACAACAGCCCTTGCCAAATTGCATGTATACTACAGCGTTCTACGCTAATTTTTCTCTCAAGAAGTTGATTGAATACATGTGGGACAGTATAAGGAATTATTTGCTGACCGAATTCTGTTCTACAGGAAAGAGTACACGAGTAATCTTGGTTCCGAAAATTATTTTATTTATTTATTTTCAGATTTACTTCCACCCTTTGAAAAAAGGCCTTGGGCAGGAGTGCGCAGAAGAAATAAAAGAATGCGAGAAAATACCCATGATACATGCAGAGATAGGATCAACATCCACAAAGTAACCGCAGCAATGAGCGGAGACAAAATTAAAAAAAAATATGGGATTGCGCAATAAACAAAGCGCAACAACAAATCAACAAAGGATTCCGCAATCAACAAATCAGCAGGAACTATCAGTATCTGCAAACTAAAACAGTCAGCAGTTCGACAATAACGAAAAAAGCAACCCATGTGGTACTAAGCCAGACCTATACTGATAGAATAATTAATAATATACAGGACATGAATGGAAAGAGCAGCAACAATTCGAATTTTACAATGAGGACACTCTAAATAGTAACATCATCGAGGTGCACCGCAAAAACCAAGCAGAGCTAGAATGTAAGACAAAAAAAACAAATCAGAGCGACATTTCACAATCACATGTCAGTTGCTGATGTCGAGATACTAGGAAAGCGGAGTGACGAAGAAGATACAAAAAAGCTACAGATAATCTGAGAATGCTTTGGCAATAGAATTTAGTGTACTGCAATCAATAACATTGGGTGGAAGTCTATTCCATTCGCGCGGTGTTCTGGCGCGAATGGATATAAACAGAATTATAAACAGAAACTGTTCTTTTCAGACAAATTAGACACAAACAACTTCCATTGTTATTATGGAGAGCTCGTTTGTAACGAAGGGCCCAGTAAGTGTGAAAACGTTTGTAGTCTGGCACTATTTTTAAACAAGTAAATAGTAGACCTGTAGGCGCACAGTATTCAACGTTTGTAATGTACCTAATTGCGTTTTTCTTAAGCAGGTACTGTTGCCAGGTTTGGACAATAATGAATAATATAACTAGCTCTGGAAACGAGACTTTCTGTTTATGTTACCCAAAAACCCAAACAAATACACAGAAGAAGCACAGAAAAACCGACAAATGGTAAGAGCGTGCTACGCCTCGAAGAAATTGTCAGAAAAGTTTTAAATAGAGTAAAAAGTCTCAGTATGTGTCTCACTTTCACAAGTCTGTCGACCGCTGGTCATACGCGCACAGTCGTGACGTGATGGCCGCGATCGACCAGGTTACATGTCGGGGTCCACGCTGGCATGGCGCGCTTCGTGCTCTCGTTCATGTCTTAAACGTCGCTCTTTGGACGACGTGCCTTCTGAAACCGCCCGAATAGACTGCTGCAGACGTTTTAGAAGACGGCCTGGCGGTTTCAGTTGTTTCAGAACACTTTTCACCAGCGCGTGTCTGTAGCCGTGTCGGAACCGCTGTGTGCTCGTCACCGGATCTACGATGCCGGAATGGACCAGCGCGTATTAGAAAAACTAAGTTTTTTTCTCGAAGTTAGGATGGTTTGTGGATAAAATTTAGGCACGCCGGCTTCTAAAGCTGGACTTAGAACCTCTCGCTACAATTATCTACAGACAAAAAGTTGTAACTAGTTTTTTTATATATATATATACTGCGTTCCCTCAAGTTTCTATAGCCGCTCATGCTGTACTGAAGGGAAAAAAAACAGCCGAGTATCTGCTCCTTTTGTTGCAAATGTCGCCGAAAGACGCTAGTCGACTGGCGCCCCTGCCAAGTAAACGCCCCCCTTCTCTTTCCCGCTCACCTCTCGTGCTGTCCCTCTCCTGTCTCGTTCTTCCCAAGATAACACGCTAGAGGTTTGCTCACCTCAATTCAAATTTACCGCGTTCCACTGCTAGATGTCGGTTGTCTCGATGCTAGCGCTACCATACGGTGGAGACGCGCGTGAATTGAGGCAGCCTACTACAACGTTTATAGAACCGAGTTGCCCTACTCCACGAGCGTTCCAAACGGAAACGTGGGCCCAAACTACTGGAACCCTTCGTTGCTATTCCCGTTTGATTTCTTAAATGCCGCCGGGAAATAGCGCTGGCAAGAGCAGGCGACGGTTTTCTGCCGTTGATGTAGTATTTCCTTTATCATCGCAGAAACAAGCATCCATGAATTTTATTAATAAAGTAACACTGCAAATATTCCTGATGTATTGATTTGCTGCCTCATATTTGCGTAATGTCTTGTTCTTGTTCAACAATGTTGACAAGTTGACTGACACGGACTTAGATGCTTACATTTGGCTGTGAGGGTATAAGACTTTTGCGCATCTTTCGTTTAACTTTGGCCGGGTGGCTGAATCCAGTCACAGACAGACAGACCGACATACAGACAGACCAAAATTTCTGCGTTTACGTAGCCCAAGAACGACTATCGTGTTTAAAAAACTAAGCAGAACAGAAAAACAAAGGGAATAACATGATTTCGGCGCGATCTTTTGTCATTGCTTATCTTGTGTCAACAAAGCGCTATAGCTTTGGAGAGGGGGCAGGAGATGCGATGTGTGCGCAATCTGAGCATCGAACTGGAAACAACACCAAGCAATTGGCCTCGCGAAGCAGGAGCTCGGGCTGAGACCAGAATTGAATTAGCCTTGTCTCCCCTGCTGTTGCATGCACCCCGGTCAATTAGACTGGAGTGGCGGTGCACTCAAGCGAATTGGCACTCTTATTAAGGCGAATTTCGCGTTCGGCGTACCCAATGAGATGCACGTTTAATTGTAACACTCTACCCCCCCCCCCCCCCTTACTATTTTTGTATTGATTTGTCTATGATACGACTCTTACTCTTCACGGGAAGCTGCGGAATGCGTGCTACTATTACCCGACGATTGGTTCTTTTTTTTTTCTTTTTTGGCCGTGTTCACAGAAAGGGGGCCTCTGGAGAAAACCTACGGGCTTCGTTCAAGTTTTAATTGTACATTCTAAGAAAAGGCGTTGATTACGAGCGGAGCGCGACGTGAATTACAGAATAAAGAGTGCAACTTGTGTTGTCATTTCACAGGGGTTCTCTCAAAGGGGCCATGCAGACAAAACAAAAGTTGTGTTCATTCGAAAGACTGCTTCGTTAGAATCCTACTGACACCACTTTTAGCGTTAACTTCGTTCAAATAGCTGTACAATTTGGAAAAAATGGAATGACCATGCGACCCAGTAGCTCATTTCCCGCAACAGAACCTACGATGTCATCTGTGCCACCTCTGCGATTGGCTGAGGCCACCAAAAGAAAACGCAAATTAGGCAGGGCTTATAAGCTTGTCGAACAAGCTATTTGCATTTACATTTAGGGCACATCATTTTTATATCAGTAACAATGGGGGGGGGGGGGGGTGAACAATGGAAGTTACGAAAGTACACGTAAACATAGAAGTACTGATGCGTACTGCTGTTGGTACTGCGCGCACTAAGCTTGTTTTAGCTGCACAGTGCTGAGGCACTTTGGGGTTGTCTCAGGCGACACTGGCCGATTAAAGTAAGCGACGTTGTCTTACCTGACCCCATTTGTCGAACGAACACCATGTTTGGCGGAACGATTATTTTGTACCTTAACAAAAGAAGTTAGGTACAAATACGGGCAAAACAAAGCAAAGGCAGGAAACGGTCCGCCGCGGTATGTTGGCGCCGTCTCGGTTTACTAAAGGTAAACAAAGCCCCAACATGCATTTTTGTGCCATTGGAGTCATGAAAACACACGATTTGGCGGGAGAATCAGAATTTCAGCTGAAATTGAGTAATTTCTCACCGAATAAAACATCGTTTGCTTCTGGACAAGCGCTCTAGGCACTCTAAAACGCGAAATC
Organism: Haemaphysalis longicornis; assembly: GCF_048455015.1. Taxonomy (NCBI): domain Eukaryota; kingdom Metazoa; phylum Arthropoda; class Arachnida; order Ixodida; family Ixodidae; genus Haemaphysalis; species Haemaphysalis longicornis. Next base: position 65,061,093 of record NW_027526361.1, on the reverse strand, counting down.
TTTCGAATAAGCAAACTCGTATTTTGAAAGCATGGCCCCTTTAAGCGTGCAATCTGGCCTGAGCGTGAAGGTTTTGGTGTTCTTGGCGTAAGGTTTAAGACAATGGGCAAACCATTACACATCGTTCTCAGTTTCGGCGGACTATAGAAGGGAATGCCTAAGCACGGCGAGTGCTAGAAGCTTTTTGTAGGTCGCAACTGCAAAACCTCCAGGGTTGAACTAAGCGCGAAAGCAACATGCGAGCTCTACCATTCACGAAATTTCCTCCACGCTGTTCGGGGGTCGTTTGGGGACACGAACCCACTCGCACGTCACGGCAGTCGCACGTGTCCTGTACGTATGGTACGGTGGCGTACAAGTACACCTCCTCCCTCACGGGGATCTCCATTTGAGCCGGCTGCACGTACATTATACTGCTTGCCCCTTACGGCAACGCAGCCTTCCTGCCTTCACCGCTCAGGAAGAAGGCCTTCATTGTCTGAATACACCAGAAGTGTGACTGCAAAGCGATGCCGTTCTGTGTGGCTGAGGTTTCCACAAGAGCAGAAACAGCGGAAGCCCAGAAATGATAATGAGGTGGCAAGAGTCGAAGTCATCACTCAAATTGTCCCCGCTTGCAGATGAGTGGCGCGGCTAAAGTGTTTCGAGAGAGCCATGGAGGAGAGAAGGGCGGTGAGATGATGATGATGATGGTTGGATGTTAATGGCGCAAGGCCAACTAGGGCAAAGAGCGCCAAAACAGTGGTTAAATATGAGAGATGAGAACTTAGACACTGAAATCAATAAGCAAGAACAAAAGTAAAATCAATAAAAGACAGTGAGGATGGCTGGTGTAAAGGGCCAGATTTCATGATGCGTGATAGGAAATGAGGTTTAAAAACTTGACTTCTGACAAATACTCAAACACACGTTTGACGGAAACAATGGCATCGTCACCTAGGAAAAAGGATGGATGTAGGGGAATATGTTGTCTGTAGAGTTCTCTGAAGTGTTTGTGTCGTGTTGTGTGAAGTGCCTTGCATGTTATTAGTATGTGCACTACGGATAGGGCCTCTCCGCACCTGCCGCACTGGGGTCTAGGAGATCCCGTCAGCAGATACGAGTGAGTTGCATGCGTGTGCCCTATCCGTAGCCTACCCAAGGCGACTTCCGAGTGTCTGTTGTGTGAGTCAGATATGTACCGTCCCAAGTGTGGCTTTATTACATGTAGTTTGTTGTCTGTCTGTTCGTCCCAGTGTGTTTGCCATGTTCTTCGCAGGTGTTGTCTTATGTGTGGCTTGAGGTCTGTGTAGGGTACTGTTGCTATGTCCGGTGTATTTGTATGTGCAGCAGCAGCGGCCATCTGATCAGCGGTCTCATTTCCCGCAATCCCAGAGTGGCCTGGAACCCAACACATGATCACCTCGAGATTTAATGCATACGCGGACATAATGGTTTTATACACTACATTAAGAACATGGTTTTTAGAAGACTTGTTGGATGACAATGCGTGTACAACACTCAGTGAATCTGTGAAAATGATAGACTTGGGTATTTCATGTTGCACTATGTGATTTAAAACAAGCAAAACGCCATGGGCTTCTGCCGTAAAAATGCTGGTCTTCGAGTTCAAGGTCTTAGAGACTCTAAAATCGGGTCCGTGCGCCGCACAGGACACAGTAAGGGCAGTTTTTGATGCGTCACTGTAAAACTCTGCACATTCATACTTGAACTGCAGGGACAAGAAGTGCTGCAAAATAGCAGTTTGTGGTACCCTGGTTTTATCAATTTTCACGAAGGACAAGTCACAACACACAGGTTGAAGCTCCCAGGGTGGTAAGACGTCAGTAAAAGAAGATGTGTGAATGTCTAAAAAGGAGATGTCGAAATTTGAAGCTTCCTGTCTCACTCTAAGTGAGAACGGCAAAGGAACAGACGGGCGATTTACAAACAGTGGTGATGTGGATGTATCATTAAAAACACGTTTAAAAGGATGGTCCTTCAAAGATGAAATTTTAAAAGCGTAGAGAAAGTCCACATACGTTCGTTGGTACTCAAGGCACCACTTATTACATTCAACATATAGACTCTGGGCCGGGCTAGTGCGGAACGCACCCGACGCAAGGCGCAGACCCAAGTGCAGTACTGGATCAAGACTTTTTAGCGTTGTTTTCGATGCCGACCCATACACGACACTGCCGTAGTCTAATCGAGACCCGACTAACGCGGTGAAGACCCGGAGAAGCAGTTCTTTGTCTGCACCATAGGATTGGTGGGAGAGGACCTTGAGAATGTTTAGTGTTTTGAGGCATTTATGTTTAAGTGTTTTGACGTGAGGTATGAACGTGAGCTTGTTATCAAATATGACACCTAAAAACTTGTGCTCCCGTTTAACAGGAATAGGTGCACGGTTAAGCGTAATCTCAGGGTCGGCGTTAATCCCGCGCTTGCGGGAAAATACAACACAAGTACTCTTGGCCGGGTTCAGTTTAAACCCGTTAAGGTCCGCCCAGCCAGCTAGTTTCTTAACACCGAGTTGTACTTGACGTTCGCATATTGACAGGTTACAGGATTTAAAAGATATTTGCACATCGTCTACATAGATGGAACAGGAAATGGTCGGCGGCAATGACTTTCGGAGGGAGTTCATCTTAACTATAAACAAGGTGCAGCTTAGAACTCCACCTTGCGGCACACCATTTTCCTGCAAATATACAGTGGAGAGTGCACCACCAACCCTCACTCGAAAGGTTCGTTCGGCCAAATAACTACAAAGAGTGTTCATCATGTTGCCAGAGACACCAAATGACTTAAGGTCCCTGAGGATGCCGTAGCGCCAGGCTGTATCATAAGCTTTTTCAATATCGAAAAATACAGTAAGGCAGAACTGGTTATGGACAAATGCATCTTTTATGTAGGATTCCAGTGCAAGAAGTTGATCATTGGTAGATCGCCCCACCCTGAAGCCTGCCTGGCAGCCCTCGAGAAGACCGTTGTACTCCAGAAAGTACACTAGCCTACGGTTTATCATCTTCTCGAGGAGCTTACACAGGCAGCTTGTCAGGGCGATGGGACGATAACTTGCGGGAGAGGAAGGGTCCTTCCCCTCCTTCAGAAAGGCCACAACTATAGCCTCCTTCCAAGACCTTGGAAGCTGCCCCGAAAGCCATATTCTGTTGTAGAGGTGTAGGAGTGTCTCAAGAGTGTCTGTGTGTAGGTGTTGTATCATGGTGTATGTAATGCTGTCTGCCCCTGGAGCTGAGGGCTTACAGGTGGAAAGAGCAACCTTCAGCTCATGAAGTGTGAATTCAGAGTTGTAAGCAGAATTCGACTTGTTCTTGTCTCGTAAGGGCTTCTTTTCTGCATTAGTTTTGTGTTGCATGAAAGTATTAGTGTAGTGTGCTGAGCTGGACACGTGTTGGAAGTGTTGTGCGAGTGTGTTAGCCTGGTCTTCCAGTGTGTCCCCTGTTGTACTAACCAGGGGCAGGCTGTGTGTCTGTTGTCCTTTTAGTTTTCGTATTCGTGTCCAGACTTTGTGAGTGTCGGTGTATGAGTTTATGGAAGTGAGGAAGGCGCGCCAACTCTCCCTTTTCGCCTCACGACGCACTCGCTTCCCCAAAGCCTTTGCCCGTTTAAACGAAATGAGGTTATCTGACGTGGGGTACCGGCGAAGGACACCCCACGCCTTGTTCTGGGCCTCTCGCGCCCGCCTGCAGTCCTCGTTCCACCAGGGCCTCCTTGGGTTGCGGGACGCACTGGAGGCCTGGGGCATGGACTTTTCGGCGGCGTCGACTATGTGCGCCGTGACGAGTTGGGCTGCTTCCTCCACGTGTAGGTGTTTTATGGTTGTGTGGTGTAGTTTAGATGTTTCTGTGAATGTACTCCAGTTTGCTTTTGATTCATTAAACCTTTTATGGGCAGATGGACTGCATGGGCCTTTACCTCTGTATGTTAGGGATGTGGGGAAGTGGTCACTACCATATGGGTCCGTGCCCACGCCCCACTCAAGACATGGAAAGAGAATTGCAGAACCAATAGCCAAGTCGAGATGTGAGTACGTATTATGTCCTAAGTTATGGTAGGTAGGCTGTTTTTTGTTGAAAAGGCATGCTCCTGAAGATGTAAGAAATTTCTCTATCAGGCGACCTCGGGCATCCGTTCTGGAGGAGCCCCAAAGAGAGTTGTGCGCATTAAGGTCGCCTGTTAGTATGTATGGTTCGGGCAGCTGGTCGACCAGCGCCTCGAAATCAGAGCTCGAAAGTGCATGATCAGGAGGAATGTAAATGGAGCACACCGTTACCAACCTATTAAATATTATTGTTCGAATTGCTACAGCCTCGAGGACAGTGTTCAGAGTGACAGGGTGGCAGGCTAAGGATTTCCGGGCGACAATTGCCACACCTCCTGAAGAGTGTGTGCAGCCAACCCTGTCCTTTCTGAATACCATGTATCTATTTAAGAAATTTGTCTGTTTGGAATTGAGGTGAGTCTCTTGGAGACACATGAGACTTGGCTGATTGGCATGCAGGATATCATACACATCATCAAGATTTTTAAGGAGGCCTCTGCAGTTCCATTGAATGATGTTTTCTGTTCCCATTATTTAGGTTTAAGAATGAATGGAGTGTGTGTATGTGTTCATGTGTCGTCTTTCGGGGCTGTTACTCTGGGGTTAGGCTTTTTAGGCCTGTCTGTAGGCTTGGAAGTCGGTGGCCGCTCCTTGCGCTGCGTTGCAGGCAGGAACGGCCCGACATCCATCTCGTCGTCGGATGTCCGAGGGGTGCCCGACGGACCGGGCCCCCCGGACTTGGCCCCCCCTCGGGAGCCCTTCGTTTGAGCCGCCACCGCCGAGGGCGTCCGGGGCACCGGAGGTGGCACGGGCGGTGCGGTGACGGTGGGAGCCGGTGCGGGGCCCGTGGTGTCCATCACCTCGGTACCCTCCAACGGACTGGAGGACGGGGAGACAGAGGCGGGAGCGGCACCGGTCCCGACAGAAGTGGTTTGCACCACAACCGCTGCTGCCTCAGCAAGCGGCGTGGTGCCGGGTTGGGCTGCGTGAGGCAACCCAGCGGGGGGCGGGACCAGGTCAGACTCGCTGAACTGGGTCCCTGTGGAAACCAGACGCCGCTCCGCCCCCCGGCGAGCCGCGTCTGCGTACCTCCCCAGAGGAAAAGAGGCGAACCTCTTTCGCGCCTCTGGGAAGGTGATGTTCTCCGTGACCTTGATGTTAATTATCTTTTTTTCCATTTGGAATTTTTCACACTTGCGGGAGTACGCTGCATGCGGACCGCCGCAGTTCACACAAGTGAGGGTTTCGGATGGACAGTTGTCAGTCGGATGATCGTGCGCCGCGCATTTCGCACACGTCGTTCGGCCACGGCAAGAGGTTGTACCGTGCCCGAACCGCTGGCACTTAAAACAGCGCCGCGGATTCGGGATGTACGGACGGATGGAGCAACGGATGAAACCTGCATTGATGTGTTGTGGAAGAACTGCGCGGTCGAATGTCAAGATAATGTGCTTGGTGGGAATCTCCTTGTCGTCTCTGCGGATAGTGATGCGTCTCACGGCAGTGACGCCCTGATCCTTCAAGCCGGCAAGGAGATCCGCATCCGTTTCGTTCAGGAGATCTGTTTCGGATATCACACCCTGGGAGCTGTTGAGGCTCCGATGGGGTGTGACCCTGATGTCTAGATCAGCCAGTCTAGTCTGAGCTAGAAGCTTCGTGGACTGCTGCTTGTCATTTGTTTCGATGAGGAGTTCACCAGACCTTTGTTTTTTGCACTTATATGATTTTCCTACTATGGCTTCAAGATACTTGGCGATCAAGAAGACTGACTGAGATGCTAGAGGGTGGGTTGGATTGAGCGATTCCATCACAAGAAATCGAGAGAAATTATCCGGTTCAGGAAATGTTAAAGATGGCAATTGGGGAAAAGATACTTCGGTGCGGCCCCTTTTCAGGGACCGATCACGTTTGGGGGGGGGTTTTGAAAATGCCATAGAGCATAGTATAAAAGCAGGGAGACTGGGGTACTTTCTTCTTTGACCTTACCCTGGTAGCCAAAGAGGTCCCGGAGCTCCCTGCCTGGTAGACAGACAGGGAGCCCATCCGCCGGAGCTTGACCTGGGCTCCGACGGCCACCGTTAGAGGTTTCTACCCTTCACCTTAAAAACATATCACCACGGTTGGATCCAGCTTATGTTTGGGGGCTCGGGGTCCGCGGTATCGCCAGTACCGTCACCAAGATTGCTCAAGGTGCCCCGTGCGGGGGAAGGGCGGTGAGGCAGAGAAAGAAGACACAGAGAGCGGAGAGGGTGTGGTTCCTCCTTGATGACTCGCAAGCAAGAGGCTAGCGTCGAGATTCCCAGAGCGGAACTCGTACATGGGCATCTTGCGCAGTACCGCCTGTTTGAATTCGGTGAGGTCCTGTGCAGTTCCACGGGGCGGTACTGTGGGTCCTACACACAAGAGCTTTTTCGAATGCCTGGCAGCTTCCACTGAATCCGAAGGGCAGAAGGTTTGGGTTCCGGAGGAGCTTTTAGTTCCAATTATTCAGGAGCGTTCGACGTGAAAGGTGGGAAAACCCATTCTGGCTAGCGTTGGTTTCCCACCGTCAACGGCGAGGGTTCGGGATCAAGGCCCGCTACCGACGATTGTTCTTGGCGCTAAAGGTTCGCCGATTCTGTGCCCACTTACACGATCGGAATTAATAAGAACGTATTGCTGCCGAGTCTCCTACACCCCTACGTAATTCTATTTATGAGCTGGGGATTGTCTGAAAGTGCAACCATGTTTTTTGTTCCACGATGGCGCCTCCCTAGCCTCCCTAGCAGAATGGTTTAACCACTTGGTTTTTTATAGGCACTCTTTTCCATCGCGCAGAATAGCAAACAAGGATTATTTCTTGGTTCGTATTACTGCCTCTGTTTTTTTTTTCTTTTCTTTCTTCTTTAGTGTGCCAATTTTGTGAAGAGCTGAGTTGCTTTCTTGATCCCTGTTCGAGTGACTTTCGTGAGTTGAGGGCTGCTAGCATATCTTTATGATTGTCATGTTTAGTGTTACATGGAAAATGGAACGTGATATCGGGGGTTACGAAACGTTTCTCCAGAAAAACAGAAAGGGGGTTCAAAAGAATGCTCAGTGCAATAACGCGAAATGTGCTTGTAAGGCGAATTTCCTTGTAAAAGTCGTCCCGGAGCGTAACGGAACAGCGACGTGCTTAGCCTTCGGGGAAGGGCGACATATAGACGGAGAGTTGCAATTCATAATAAATTTAAGCGAAGTGTCTTCGGCCCAACTGAATTCAAACTTGCATCCTTACTCTCCAGAAACAAGTGCGCTAGCATTGTACTATGAACCTAAATCGCATAGCGATGCCGCAAATGTGCTAAGGGCTCGAATGGGTAGCAGCTGCCATAGAGGGAACAAAAATACAACGAAACAAAGGTAACTGAAAAAGAATGACGCTGAGCGCCATGCGAGAGCGGACACCTGCACTGACGATGCATCTGTACACGCATGCCGGCAGTAAACGCGTACAGTGTATTGCAGGTGTTTACGGTCATGACGTAGATTAATAGGGGAGTTCAATCGAGTGAAGCAAAATATGTTTCATCTTAGCCTTGTGTGTGCATTTCAACATGCATGGATGCTCTAATAATACAAAAGGAAAAAAAACACCACGGTATGCGACATGACGCGAGACGCCAATGCGTGCAATGTCAACGAAACTTTATTTAAAACGGACCATTTTTTATGTACTTTCGTATGCAGGAAAGACATACCTCAACAAAAAGCAAACACTTCCGGGAAAAGAATTGGATGATTCGACACGCATTGCACGCGCATCTAGTGCTAAAAAAAAAAACTGGCGAAGCTTGCACTGAGGCGCGCAAGGCTCAGACCATAGCGAAGCTGCAGTACGTATTTCGACGTGAGCACTGCGAGTCCAAGGGACACAGGCCAGGCATTCGTTTGAAATTGTTTGACATTGTTTATTTAGATGTTCTGTCGTCACCTGCCACTGTGCTAGTAGTGCAGAGAGAGAGAGAGAGATAGAGAGAGCGAGAGAGAGAAAGAAAGACAGAGAGAGAGAGAGAGAGAGAGAGAGAGAATAAACTTTATTACAAGCATCGTAATGTGGGCTGGGGTCCTCATGAAGGGCTACATTAGAGACTCCTGCTGCAACCACCATTTTCACCAGCCTAAGCTGGGACTCGACACCGGAGCTGGACAGCTCCTTCTCTCTCCGGCTGTTCACGGGAATGGTGCACGATTCTAGGAACCTTAGGGTTGGCCGAACACTCCCATACCATGTGGTACAGGGTGCGTGTGGCAGCGGAGGATTCGAACAGCGGGAAGTACTGTGTAGATAGAAAGATGTAACTTCATTGGTCATGGGATGGTGGAACGATTCAGCCGCGTCGATCCAGGCAGCCGTTGAGGGCCGTGATAATGTGGGCCGCCAGTTCCCGTTTCCTAGAAGTCGTGTGCGTCGATCTTTTGATATATTAATAACCAGGATAACAAAGCACTAACAAAATCACCATGAGCGAAAACATCAAAAATTTCGAAAGCTAAAAAAAAAAAAAAACTCCGGCCGTGCGGGCTCCAACCTGAGCCTTGTTTGTTTAAAAAGCAAATGCTATAACACAGCACCACAGGAGCATCCGCAGAAAGGAGATATTAGGGAATATTTGTCCCATAAAATCTCGTGGTAGCGTGCTTAGCCAATCAGAGGCCTTGAGAAATTCCTGACTGTAATTCTCATGGTTGCCGGGATAATAGGCACTACCTAAATAAAACTCCGCGCATTAATCTAGTTGTCCTAGCGGCAAATTCAAGTAAGCTTATTTTACAACACAGCTACATTAGATTGAGACTTCTCCGCTAGCTGCGGAGCGAGCGGGTGTGATTCTTTTTCAACGTGACCCGTTAGATGCAAGCAGTTTTGTTCAGAAACTAGCGCCAGACAGCTTCGCTGTAAAAAAAGTAAGCAAGCTGCGGTGGGAGGCCACAGAAAATATCGTCAACGCCGCATGGTCTGAATCAGCGCCAGGTGGAATTAGCAGTGATATCCATAGCAAGGTGGCCCTACGCAGAAAACACAAAGCCTCTACACTAATAAGTGCGCCAACGAAAAGGCTTCAGGTCTCCCTTGAGTCGCGTCTTCTATTCCTGTGCCACAGCTCTGCATAAGACCGGACAATGCCAAGGCAATACCTATAAATGTTGGCTACGTCCCACTTTAGATAGTACGTGTTCTGCAGGGTGCAGCAGAAAAAAAGAAAAAAAAGGTCACGAAGATAAGTGGCGCCTACTCGAGCTTCTTAGATGGAGCTTGTTCCAAGAAAGAGGCACGTGGAAAGGAAAGAAAATGTAAAAAAATAAATAAATGGTGTGTCAGGGAAAACGCGCAAGGTAAGCATTTTTTGCTCATTTTCCCACTGCGGACCAATGGCCGCCTTTAGACGAAACAGCGAAACAGCTACTATTATTTTTCGGAGCTTCGAATTAAGCGCTGCGCGTTGTACGCACAAAACAGTGTACTACGTTGCTACACCACTTTGCTAAGCGACGTTCCTGGTCTCTTGGCGGCTTGTTTCTCTAAATCAGATGCCCGTTTGGCACGTGCTGCCAAGTGCCGTATGTATACGTCGATGATGCGCCTACCTTTCCCCGTGCTACCACACTCCCAAGATCTCTGTTTTTTTCTTCCAGAGTGAGCGGAAAAGGGGAGAGCGGAACGCAAACAAAACAGGCTGCCGCTGATGTAGCGAGCCGTAATGTTTGAGCGGAGCTTCTACGAACGAGCTCGTTATTACCGCACCGCTTATGACACAGGCCGTACAATGCATTTGGGGTAATGATCCCTGCCATTTCTAGGGCGTAGGCGTACGAACTATGTAGAAAGTGCATCTCATAATACAGTGATTGGGATAGTGTTTGATAAAACAAGAGGGACTGCTTTTCGTTGTGTGTGCAGCAGCGGTGTGCGCGTTTTCCGGCACTGTTTCATCACGGAAACACTAACTGCCCACTCCAGTTGTAGTCAACGGATGCGGGATGGACCTCTGTTATTATGTAGTTTCTGTGCCGAAGAACACCAGCTTTTACACTTCCTGAGTAAGTTAACGGTAAATTACGCGAAAGCTTAATCATCGGTTCACTGTAAAACTAATTCCTTACAAGTGGCTTTACTGGTCCTTATTAGTCAACACAGGCGTACAGAATGCGTTCTTTGTGCCTTGTTATCACTACGTTGCACATATAGGGTAGAGGTTTAGCTTTGGTACCCGTGGTGGTCCTGAAAGTTCGGCTTTCTTCAGAAAAAAAGCACGTGTTTGCCTGTACTACGGAACTGCGGACGGCCAAACCCAGCGCTGTGTCGAAGTTATGCCATCGCGCAGAATCCCACGCAGGCGTTTCATAATTTTTTTCCCGCATAACAAGCCGGTATATTGAGTCATTCCTGTTTGCATAAAGCTTTCCTAGTTTCTTAAAGGCCCCCGAATTCTTTTCAGCTTCTCAGCCATCACTTCCTTATTTCTCTCCTCTCATGGGCTCTCTAATTCTTTTGCTCACTAGTTTCGCCATCCCTTGGACAGTTAGGCTCCTCTACAAGGGGATAATTTCCTCGCCCGCTGCGCAAAGGAACAAGCGGTTGGCGGACGAAGTTGGTCAATACTATCTCGCGGCATTGTCTGGTATATTCGTGCCGTGCGGAAGGGAGCACGGTGAAAGCGGTTGGGCGTTTCTCCACCGGGAGCCGCCGGTGTGCGCTCTGCTCGCCTGTCGAAGCTGCCACGCGCTTCCAGTGTGCCGTTGCCGCCGACCGGGTTAGTTTCACCTCCAATTAAGAAAGCAGCGCTTTCTCGAAGCTCCAGTTTGTTGACGCAGCATGACGAGAGCGCCTATGAAGCCTTATGTCCGTTTGGTCCCCGCAAGCTGTTTGCGACGTTACCGTTGTCCTTTTGCCGAGGGCGCTGTGAGCTGTGTTGTCTGCACTCTTTCGTCCGCTTGCCGTTACCGGTCATACTGAGTACTGTTGCACTTTCTTGGAAGTATTTCGCAGTCTTGCTGAACTACAGCGGCTGGTTATTGCGGGTAGATTAACTCGCTTAGAGACATTTCACACATGTTGTCAAGGTAAGGCGCATTTCTATCGAGCATATCTGCACTGCATTACGAAGGCGGATACAGCAAAAAAAGATGATTCAATACGTCTGGACGTAGTGTTTTCTGCAGTTGCGGAGCCATGCAGAGATGTTCCGCTTGACGAATATTCAGAGGCTATGAGGATATTAATCGTGATAATGAGTGGGGATAATGATTATAACGGCGTTAAGAGATAACACTGAGATTGATAAGGACGTTAAATTATATTGTTGCGTTCATTCATCTTTCGAGTAAAGGCACAAACTGTCACGACACGTGCATTGATATGGTTATGCCCATCCGCAATAAAACAGGTTTCATTAGGGGTTTTACTAATTTTGCGACAGATCTCATGTAACACCTCCCTATTTTATGTACCCAGACAGCGACGCTCGCATGGATAACGTCAAAATTACCGTATAACGTAGTTCTGCGCACATTTCTCTCTGATGTTGCCTTGTTCAGTCACAATCTTCGGAGGTTTCGAACTCTGTACGCCACAGGGCATTTCTGAGCGCCGGTAGCGATTGTTGGTGTAGAACACAAAAGATCACCAGTATTACCAGTGATCTGTCCCCGAGAAAGGCAGGAAATGCATGTGACCGGCCTCTACAAAACGTTGGTGCTAGCCTAAAAACATTTTTTTTTATCCTAAAAGGATGCCCGTCAAAAAAAGAAGTGAACCCGCGCACAGGGGTAACTTTTGGGACTGTTTTCTTTTTTTGATGCAAGATACTGTGAATGCCGTTGGGTCATGCCCTATCAAGCATCCCAGAAGTGGCACTCGACAATATTTTATTCTAACGAAAAACAAAAGCATTGATGTTTATTAGTGTTATAAAGGCACTTTGGCACATTATTTATGCCACAATATAATTTTATACCCATGAAAACCATTTCAATTTCGTAAGCGAGGGCTACGCACTGCAAAAGAGAAAAAAAAAATGCCCCCACCTCCCTGAAGGGAATCGTGAGGAAGTGCGAATGCATTTCTTGCGCCGAGAGTACACGGCGTAGTGATTCTGCCATCGCCTTGAGAGGCGCAGTACCGGCGAGGGGGAGCTGTCAGGCGAGGGGAGAGGCGCGCGCCGAGGGTGAGTGCAAACCTAACGGGGGGAGAAGCGCGCCAGCTGCAGAGCATGTGACGTCACGGCGCGAGGAGAGGGGGAGCAGACGCAAAGGCGCCAGCGCGCGGTCACGTGGGAGTGTGACGTCACGGCGCGAGGAGCGGTGCGGGAGCCGGCGCGGGCGCGCGCAGCCACGGCGCGGGAGGCGGAGCGCGCGCGGGTCACGTGGGGTGTGACGTCGCTGCGCCGTTGCTACAGACGCTCCTCTCCGCTCCTCGCGCCGTTGCTAGGGGAGAGGAGGAGGAGCGCGGATGACGGCGGATTCAGGATCGCTTATAAAGTGCATCGCACTTAAAAAAAATTCCGCGGAGCAAAAGAGAGGGTTGTATTCATTATCTTTATAAGTCCCCTATTGAGAGCGAATATACTTTTTTGTGTTGTGCTTTAAATTTCTCCTAAAATATCGCGGTCTAACGATGTCTGTGAATATTCACAAAAATATTCACTTGCCTTACACAACCTCAAAATTATCCTATGTCGCGGGGAAGCTAAATGTACAAGAAAAAATATCCAACCTCCAAGATACCTTAAATTATGACCCTCACGTAATTATGTGTCTATACAAAACACTGTTTTGTTCCATATTAGAGCGGCAATCCACCAACAACGACTTCATAAATGTGACAGGTATATTTATTTCTGGAGGCTAAATATATAGATAACGATTACAATGTGATGTTAGCAGATTTTTGTCAGCAGATAGATTTTATTTTTATTTTTCTTCTCCACACGCTCTCTTAAATTTTCGTATGCTGCCTTGACGACAAAGCACGAGACCACCTTATGACTACTCACTGCAGACATCCATTTAGTTCTCAATCGCGGCGCCATTTCCTGCAGCAGATTTTTTTGTACGAGCAGCACTGCTGAGTGCATTTGACAGCGTGTTATTTTCTCCCAAAATTTCATTGTTCCCGGAATTTATTTCCACCTGATTCCAGATGTACTGGCCCGGGTTGAAACGTTTCCAGACTCTATGGTGACTGAACCATCAGTCCTTTTAGGTGACCGCGCTGCCTGCCGAGAACGTACCGGGAAGCGCTACCGGAGGAAATCCAACTACGGGATTGCAGGGAACTTTTTACACAGATAAAAATCAGACGTTTCAGCGTATTGGCTAATCACACCATGTAGAGTTATCTCAAATGTAGCAGGAATGGCGTTCCACCATTTCCAGTGTTTTTCAAAAGTATATTACCACATAACAAAAGAAAACATAATAATCTTCCGCAATAACTTGTTGGCAAAACGTTTTGGTCATTTGCGATTTAGTTCCGCTTTCAGGTTTATTTCGGGAGTGTTGCAGTACTGCCTCTTTCCCTAACCGGGTCAACATACAATTACTTCGCATCAAACGTTTTATATTTTCCTCAGAGAGAAAGCAGTGTACAAATAAATACAGATCAGCATGTGTGTACCGAAGTCATAGAGCCGAATTCGTTTCTGATGGCTTAAGGTTTTATTCTTCAACTGCGGAATTTGCTTGGAGTCATTGGTCACCGAAAAGGAATTTTCAGGTATCATAGAGTGCACACCCCTGTATTAAAAACATGCTGATTTTATGTGCACGACTTCTTGGTCCCCCGAAAAAAGAACAACTCAGACTTGCAGGTTGCGTCACAGTCACAACTGATGGTTTTCAGCCGGCGCTGCGGGAATGTGTGCATCATCATCATCATCATGACCAGCCTATCTACGCCCACTGCAGGGCAAAGGCCTCTCCAATTAATCTCCAATTACCCCGGTCCTGTGCTAACTGCGACCTATTTATCCCCGCAAACTTCTTGATCTCATCTGCCCACGTAACGTTCTGCCGCCCCCTGCAACGCTTGCCTTCTCTAGGGATCCACACTGTTACCCTCAATGACCAACGGTTATCTTGACTTCGCATTACACGCCCTGCCCCCGTCCGTTTCTTCTTCTTAATTTCTACTATTATGTCCTTAACTCGCGTTTGTTCCCTGACCCAATCCGCTCTCTTATTCTCCCTTAATGTTATACCTGTCATCTTCAGTTTCAATGCTCGCTTAAGTTGTCCTCAATTTTAGTTGAACCCTTTTCTTAGTGAGCCTCCAAGTTTCTGCCGCGGAGGTGAGTACCGGTAAGATGCAGCTGTCATACACTTTCTTGTTCAGGGACAATGGCAGGCTGCCATTCATCATCTGACCCGAGTTCACTGATCATTACTTTACTTTTCTGCATATTCATTTTCAGTATGTGCATACACTGGGCTTAAAAATGGAGTGCGAGTTCTCTTTTGACGACCACATTTGACGAATGGTTACTATTAACTACCGCGACTATTTAGGCCTTTAGCTTCCCTGCGGCTGTAGATATTCACACTGCATTCTCTAAACTTAAGGCAATAACTGGAAAAAATGGTATTTTATTAACGAGGGAAATCTCCGTAAGTTAGTCGGTGTATATTATATTTAGATGCAGGAATTCTGTTTTGGGTGTAAGAGAGAGAAGGAGAAGTATTAATTTAATTAACAGTTAGCTCCAATGGAAACAGGGCCTGGCTATCCAAAACGTTGGAGTAATGGTAAAGTAACTTAAATGTCTTAAACTCCACACGGAATCACCCGATCCAGCTCATCAATCCAATGGAAATACCTCGATCCAATTAATCAACGCGTAACGTTCGTATTTCTGTGCACTAGCCTGACAACTTGTGAAGGTTCTGCCCATAATTCATCTGCTGCCAGTCATTTGCGCATGTACGGGTAACGCTTCCAGAAGAGCCTCGAAGCTCAAGTCAGTCACTAAATCTCGCAATAGCTTTTATGCATTGGCACCCCACAGGCGCGGGTCCCGCAAATAGAAAAGTAAAATGACCTTTCGGCAGTGAAAAGACCCTAAACAAATTCGCGACAACTAGTTCGACCAAATATGCGTTCCCTGTGGACACTACTGTGCTTGAAAAAAAGATTAATTGGTGGCGGCGCATCTGTCCAGGCCAAGAAAATGCCTTCACTCCTACATCCTTTGTGTTGGCGCAGAATGGAGGGCCTACCTCATCAGCGCGTCTAATAAAAGCGACGTCAGGCCTTTTGTTTATTATAGAAGCAACGATTTTTTAAAGACGACAGTCTTTCATGGGCTACTTAAACGCAAAAATTTTGGTCTGTCTGGCAGTGACCCTATTCAGCCACCCCGCCAAAGTGAAACGATAGCTGTGGAATAGTATTGTATACTCAAAGTCAAACCTAAACGTCTAAGTGGGATGTCAGTGTTCATACTTGTCAACATTATTGTACAAGAACAAGACATTACGCAAATATAAGGCAGCAAATCAATACATAAGTGATATTTGCAGCAATCCTTTTAAAAAGTATCATGGATGCTTGGTTCTTGCGATAGCAAATGAAATACTACATCAACGGCAGAAAACCGTCGCCTGCTGTTCCCAGCGCTACCTCCAGGCGGCATTTAAGAAATCAAATGGAAATAGCAACGAAACGTTCCACTAAATAGGTTCCACGTTCCGCTTGAAACGCTCGCGAAGTAGGGCAACGTGTTCTATACGTTGTAGTAGGATGCCTCAATTCACGCACGTCTCCGCCATATGTCAGCACTGGCATCGAAACACCCGAGTTGGAGCATAGAACGCGGTGAATTTCGATTGACTTGAGCAAAGGTCTAGCGTCTTATCTTAGGAGGAACGAGACGGGAGAGGAACAGCGTGAGAAGTGAGCGGGAAAGAGAAAGGGCGCCAGTCGATTGTCGTCTTTCGTCGACATTTGCGACGAAAGGAGCATATAGGCGGCAATTTTTTTCTTGGGGACATGTTGCTCCAGCACATAAATCGCCAGTAGCCGGTCTTGAATAATTAACGGCCTTGTGGTGAAAGGTCGGCTCAAGGGCGGGTACACGCTTTATTCCGCTGTGACATTTGGGCGCCACCTCTCCGGGAATTTTGTAGGTTATTATTTTTTGCGAAAATATTTTTATATGCTCCACAGTGGGAACTGACGTGGAGATGTGATCATCGTTCAATAAGACGCAAGCCCGTACAGTGAAAATCAGTAGGGCACTAAACCCAGAAGGTTTTATCCAGAAAAAGTAAGCAGGCTTCCTCATGCAGTGGTGATCGAATGGTATGGATTCCAAGGAAAGCACGCAGCGTGTTATGCTTAAAACGATGAGCTCAGTTAAACGTACGGGCAACCATTATGGTGGTCTAACATGACTGACGTTAATCGATCAGATTTAGCGGAAATCCCCAAGGTGGAGTAAGTTTCATCAAAGGAAAGTTTGAGTTTAGCTTTCGTTTGTAGCCGTACGGCTGCATTGAGGTGGATGTCAAACAAAACGTTCCACTAGATAGCTTTCACGTTCCGCTTGGAACGCACGTGGAGTTGGTAGGTTGCGTCGATTCACGCGCGGCTCCATGTACGTAGCGCTGGCAGAGGGCGTGGAGCAGTATAGAAGGCTCTGGCGCGGAGCAGAAGAATGCGCTAAATTGAAACTGTATTGGGCAATCTGCTAGAGTGTTTTTCTTGAGAGGGGCTAGAAGGGAGAGGCGCAGCATGAGAAGTGAGCTGCAAAGAGAAGAGGGAAATTTACTTTACAGGGGCGCCAGATGGCTGTAGTCTTTCGTAAGCATTTGCAACGAAGTCAGCAGATACCCGGCGAATCCCGTTCTTTGCCGAGTACCCCCGCAGCCAGGACTGTGTAACGCCCTGCCTTTCAACAATAATGCAGATTTCACGAAAGTTTCACCTGTAATCGTTATAATAGCGTAACTGGAGATCATTGGTCCAACAAAATTTTGAGAAATAAAAAAAATAAGAAAAATATGTAATAATTACGGAAAATGGCAAACGATTCGGGAAACTTCAAAATGTAACCGTTATATAACGTAAATGAAGATAATTGGTCGGGAAAAATTGTGAAAAACTAAAAGACAAGAAAAATATTAAGCAATTACGGAAAATGGCAAAACGTGCAACGCCCTGCAATTCCACAATGTTGCAGATTTTTCAAATGTTCTACTTCTAATCGTTCTAATAGCGTAAATGGAGATAATTTGTCGGACAGGATTCTGAAAAACAAAAAGCAAAAAATTTGGTTGTAAAAACACAACAGGCATAACAATTCTACGCATTGGTAGATAATTGTCTGAACTTCTGCAGAATTTGTTCTCTGTTGGGCAGCATTGGTCATTCTGTCGCGTCAGGATGGTCCGGTCATTATTCTCGCGGGAAACGCGTACGTCGGTGGCTGTGGTAGAAATTTAATATCAGCGTCAGACCACAACCATGTCACTGTGAGCAGCATATAAAAAAAAGCCGCGAAGCTTGCTGTAGCCTGTAGGCAGAGGTCCAGAGGCGTTAAAATTCTTTGTGAATGGCTCATTTTCCGCGTAGAAGAAATTAAACCGCGCACTTCGTAATGCAGTTAACGCATTAAAATTTTGAAGCTTACTAAAATAATGTCATTCTGAGGTATTCCTTATGTTGCAAACTGCCAGTTATTGTGGAGGTAGCAATATACTGTCGGATAGGTAACGTACGACAAAATACGCTTTAAGTAACGTTCCTTATGCAAGGGACTCCGCCCCGCACGTTAACAACTTTCGGGACGTGAAATTTGTACGAGGCTAAAAAACGAAACATTTACAAAGCAGGTGCTCGTTCTTTTATTATTGTTATCATGCATGAAATGCATATGAACCCGTTTTCAAATTTTCACGCATGCGCGGATAGTGTACCGTAATATAAGAGAAAGTGACGTTTTTGCCGCTTCTTGGGTTGCTAGCAGCCCCGCTGCTCCCTGGATGGGAATTCCACCATTTGACCCCGATAACTGCTTGTAGAGGCTTCACGGTTCCTACAGCGCCACAGTTCAGATTTACGAACTGCGAAAGCTCAAACAATCTTGCTTGTGAATTCGGTCGAAGACCAGTTTAATTTACTACAGCAGCTAGGAGCTCTCCTACCTGGGTGAGACGTCGATCATTTCTTCTGTTCGAACCCATATCCAGGGCAATTCGTTCAAAGAAGATAAATTCAGTCGCCAGAGCGGGAAAGACAAGATTTCTCGTTAGGTACCCGCCTTGATAGGGCTCACAGGAACTCTTTAATTAAAGGGGCCATGAAGACAAAATGGAAGTTTAGCTAATGCAAAACATTACATGGTTAGAATCATGCTGACACCACTTTTAACGTAAACTTCGCTCAAATAAGCTATATATTAGGGCAAAAGGAATAGTGATGCCACACCCTAGCTCATTTCCCGCAAAAGAACCTCTGATGTCATACCAGCCAGTTCTACGATTGTCGGAGGCCGGCACAAGCAAACGCAAATTAGGCCGAGCTTTTAAGCTTGCCGAAAGAGCTATTTGCGCTTACATTTAGGGCATATTTTTTTATATCAGTAAGAATAGTGGGACAAACAGTGGAAGAACGAAAACACATGTAAATATAGAAGTACCGATGCGTACTGATGTTGGGACTGTGCGCACTACGCTTGGTTTAAATGCACAGCACTGCGAGGCTTTCGGGTTGTCTCAGGCGACACTGGCCGATTGACGCAAGCGATGGTGTCTTATGTGACCCTATTGGTCGAGCGAGCACCATGTTTCACGAAAATATTATTTTCTCCGTGAACAAAAACCAGCCAGGTTTAAATACGGTCACAAACGAACCAGAGGCAGAAAACGGCTTGCCGCGGTGTGGTGGCGCCATCTAGATTACCTTACATGAAAGAAGTCTCCGCTCCACACTAAGTTAAGCGGAAAGACTTCTCCTTATGATGTCATTGCAAACGTAGTTCAAAGACACGTTTTGACGCGAGAATAAAAATTTTAGCTTAAACTGGTTAATGTCGCAGTGAATAAAGCATCGTTTGCTTCCGGACAAGCACTGGGAACACTATAAAATACTTAAGCTTTCGAATAAAACAAACTTGTATTATCTCTACATGGCCCCTTTACCATTCAAAGATATCGCATGGCGTTTTTTCTTTAATTTTTGTGACAGCCAGAAAATAACGAATTAGATATAAAATTACAATTTTGTATCTTTCACGTGCAAATGGTGCCCCTGGATCTCCTCACCCACAAGTATGCGTGCACCCTCTGCCCATAGAGAAAATAACACAGAACATGACGCGCGCGTGTGTGAATGTCGATGGTGTGCGTCTGCTTGTGCGCTTGTGTGGGTCTGCGTGCGTGTATACGCGTGTGCGTGTGCGTGGGTGTACGTGTGTGCATCTGCATGAGTGCGCGTGTGTGTATGCGAGCGTGCATGTGTGTGAGGGTGTGTGCGTGTGTGTGGGTTGACAGGAGATACAAGAAGGAAGCTGGCTGAGAATGTTTGTTAAGCTTAACGATTATCTATAGCATTGTACGATTACCTACGCCCATTGCGTTTCTCCTTCAGGTAACTTCGATTATGGTCTGCTGAACTGTAAAGTACGCAACAGAACAGACTTTCCATTAGAGAAAGATACCGTTTGTTCCCCTCATTTGGACACAGATACCGTGCCTCTGCTCTGAGACAACGCCACCTTACCTGCCTTCGTTGCTGAAGCAGCTTCATTAGCAGCAACTTCGTAGCTCTGAACGCAGGGGGTACGGCATAGTTAGCGCTCCAGAACGAAGAACCCACACGCATAGTATCTTTGTCCGACTCTCAGAGGTACGCGCTGGGGTCATTAGGCGCACTTGCTTCTCAGGCCTATCTCTTGCCCTAATGGATTTGCGTCCGCACTCCAGTTCTGGCGTTTTGTTTTTATTTTGCGTGGCAAACGGAAGGTGACGACGCGGGCGATAGGAAATGACTGGAGGTTAGGGCATCTACTGAAATAACATCGTTGAAAAACGTGGATGCAACAAGGCCGCGCGTGCGACGCCAACAGAGCTTCTTCCTTGCGAGTCTCGCGGTGGCCTCATCCAACCCGAGCAGGGAAGGGGGTGAAGGGATGAAGACTGCGGACCGGGTTACTAATCTGCCTTACCATGAGGCTAAATAGTGTTCTCGTTTATGAAGGGAATTAAGCGTCTTTATTAAAGCCGATCTTGACTACATGTAATTCCTGACGGGCAACACGCCGAAAAATCGGCCACGGAAAGCGCTTAGAAACACCATGGCATCAATCAATTTTTAAGCTTGTTCTTTTTTTCCGGAGATGCTGGAGATAAAAGTGGGGCTGTACGCTTTCTTGGGAAGACGCTAGTAGCAGGTGAAGTCATCATGAGTCTTCAGAGGATAAGGCGTCCTGCCTCAACGAGTAATGATGACTCCACCCCCACGCAGTCGTTTGAAAAAGAAGCCACCTACAGTTTCTCCCTACGTAGTTCTTCCGGTAAACAGCTCGATTCTGATTGCTGGCTCTAGGAACATTACCATGCGTTTCCTGCGGCTTCGAATCCAAGCAAGGCAGCCAGGCAGTCACGTGGTACGACTTGACCGAGGCAAAAAGGCCCCGAACTGCCCCTCTTTCAGTGGGGAATCGCAAATACGGTGGTGACACTCGTAAATCATTGGGTGGCCCCGCTGGGCGTGATATATCGATCCCGATGGGCCGACGGCACTGCTGGCCTCCCTTTTTTTTTCTTGGAATTTGCTCAGGGTCTTCCCTCACCCGAGGTGACTCGGAAACAAATTGAAGTTGCTTTTTTTTGCAGCCAACCGACTGCTTTTTGTGGCTAACGCTAGCCCGTTCGCTTATATGCCCTACTTTTTTGTTCTGCCCTGCTACTGCGAGTATTTCCTGTGCCCGCAGCCTGGTCACGCTTTATTAAACCTTTAGCTTTATATGACGTCTTGCATTAGGTCGACTTCAGCTTTGTTTATTTCTATTTACATTCTATAAAAGCCTTGAGGAGCGGGCTTGTTGTTACCTTGCTATCTTACTTTCAGCTCAATCGATCTTAATAGTTTTTTGGTACGTTCATTGTTTTAAATTCTTATGGATTTTACTGCACCTCAAAATTATTAGCGTAAGCCGAGTCCTTCAATGCTTTACTAATCACGAAACTGCTCTGTAACTCAATGGGAGAACTTCATATACTGCGTTTGGCCGCCGCGCGGTGGCGCCACCCTCTCACTGAGGTCACTCCTCGGGCGGCGTTGCGCTGGCTCGAACGGCAGAGCCACGACGAGTTGTGTTTGTTTTTGCGGGGGAAAAAAATGTAACGTGCATCTCGCGCTCTTGTGATGCGACTTAAGTAGTGCAACGACGATGGCGAACATGTGTTGCGTCCCGGGATGGCGTTCCTTGTACAACGATACCACAGAAAATGTTTCCTTGTTCTGTTGACCGAGCGACGGGGAGCTGCGCGAGAAATGGAGGCGCGCCATTCCAAAGCAAGCAACGGGAGATTTCAGCTTCGATTATAAGTGTATGACAGTGTGTGGAAATGCACTGTGTGTGAGAATGCAAAAGGCAATGCACCCTTTTGAGAGCATCGTGGACCTAGAATTGTACAAGGCTAACTTAAAGCCGGTTTTTTGTCATATCAGTCAGGTTGTAGCGGTGCTTTTATTACCTGTTTGCAAACTTGTATTATGTTGGGCTCAGGCTCGCGTGTAAAAAAGCTGTGGGACGTCCTTGTGCTTTTACTTTTCATATTTCCATGAATTATCCCTTACGGTTTCTTTTGTTTGTTTTCTAACCGCGCGTGGCCTATTCCGGTTTCTTATCTGGCGTTTCAACCGGAGTGCCCGTTTGCTCTTTTTGTCGTACGTCCCGTCGGACAATATTGTTTGATGCCACCTTGTCGCTAACTTGATTTTTTGTTTCTTCGACAACGTTCTCGATCCTATTTCCATGGATCTGAAATGAATAACGTTCCGAGAGTAATGCATGCATAGCAAACGCCGCGCAACTCACTTTATCGACGTTCATCTGTATTCCCCCTGCCCTCTTTTTTTCTTTGTGGACGTGCAGACAAAGTTTGCTGCGTAATCCACAGAATGGGTCATGTCCAAGTATCCCCGCAGTTATTAAGGCCAACATCTGGCATTGATCCACATGTTTTAATTCTGGCAAAACGAGAGAACCCACAGTTCTACCTTCTGTGTCTTGATTTACTTATTGCCGTTGTTCTGGAGAATGACCTTCTGCATGAAGCATTGCCCTATATTTCCAAAAGCGGCAATCTTCGCCTTGCGGAGTTACGTCACAGAATATGTTGGACAGTCGATTATTCGTGCCGCGCCTTCTAACCTTCCGTTTATTTTCTCTCTCCTTCCTTTGCGGAGCTTACCTGGGGAGCCTACTCACCATAGGCTTCCCAGGTGGCCGTGAGGCTGCATTTACGAGCTCGTATCTTCCCTGCAGGGTTGGCATTGGGAGACAAATTTGGGACGCTGCTCTCGGCGTAGTGCGGGCGCACTTTACGGCTGAGCGCAGGAGTGCGTCCGGCAGCCATAAAGAATTTGAAGGTACAACGGGAACTTGCTTGCTCCCTTTACTGACCAGGCCGAAAAAACTTTGCGCCTGTTGAAATTTCTGAACTGTCGTTGCCGTTACTGATTTTGTTCTTCGGCAACACGCTAGAGATGGGCAGGTGGTAGAATGGAACGTGCTGGAACGAAAACTACCTCTATGCAATGGGCTTTTCAGTGAGTAACGTGTAGGGGTAACGCATTGCGGCGATAACTTCATTGAGAAAGAACAGAGCAGAGAGAATTTAGCCTTCGTTGCCGCTGGGAAGACAAAATCGAAGTGTATGGTTGCCTGGTAAATTCAGCGCATATTTTCGATATTTATTGTAAAGCTGATACAATCTATTGGTTACCTATCAGGGTACTAAAGGTAGTCGCGCTTAAAATAAACAGAAATTAATACACAAAAGCGCACACGTCTTTCTTTTTCTTTTCGCGAAAGAGAACGAGTTGTTTTACGAATATGCAAGCGCGTATTGCCACAAGAAGACGGTAGTCTTTAGTTTCACAACGTAGGGCGCCAAGAAATTTCAACTGCCATGTTGTGTTAACATATGCGAATTTTTCTTTTAAGCACTCTTTATGCCTCAGCCCTCATCGCTTCCCCTCCCCCGTTCCGGAACACCCCGTTCCGGACCAGCACTTCAAACGAAGATAAAGTTTGGTGACGCCCTTGAACACAGTTATTCAATTGCCTGGATTTAAGCAGCTTTTTGTTAAAACCTTGCAAGTTCACCATTTGCCGTCAAGCTTGTAATACGGGCATTCCTATCATCATTTTGTTACTTGTAAAATTGGCATGATGTGTAAAGATTTCTACGCCCGTCGCCATGTTCAAATGAAGGGGACCGTTTTTTTATTAGTCTCGCTCTATATATCAGGCAGTCGCCGGTAAAACCACTGCGCGGTAGTTAATATAGAAGGCAGAGGGCGTCGATTGAACACCAAGCCTTAAATATATGCAAAGGATGAATAATGGCTTAATCGCTAGATAAACTACACTGTAGAACCACAATACAATTTTCATACGCACGTTATATGCGCATACCATGCCGCACTATTTTATTTTTATATTTTACCGGAACCAAGGCCTCATGCAAACATAAATTCGCGCATTCACCAATTAATTCTTATATTTTGGCAGTGCGCCAATAGTTGCCGTGATAGAACTCGGCTAAGTTATTTACCAAGAAAATTAGCAACTTTGCAGCAGCAAAATACGGATACATTAGTACGAGCTCAGAATATACCAGCTATGTCTTAGTCCCATACCTTGCTCATTTTTATGTTTTCCTTTATTTTCCACGCGTTCTTCCAAAGCTTTGTCAATGTCACCTCTGTCGTTATCCTGCGTCGTCTGTGCTGTAAGGACCTATATGGTTTTTGTCTGTCTGTCTGTCTGTCTGTCTGTCTGTCTGTCTGTCTGTCTGTCTGTCTGTCTGTCTGTCTGTCTGTCTGTCTGTCTGTCTGTCTGTCTGTCTGTCTGTCTGTCTGTCTGTCTGTCTGTCTGTCTCTGTCTGTCTGTCTGTCTGTCTGTCTGTCTGTCTGTCTGTCTGTCTGTCTGTCTGTCTGTCTGTCTGTCTGTCTGTCTGTCTGTCTGTCTGTCTGTCTGTCTGTCTGTCTGTCTGTCTGTCTGTCTGTCTGTCTGTCTGTCTGTCTGTCTGTCTGTCTGTCTGTCTGTCTGTCTGTCTGTCCCCCCGGTTCAGCCTTTCGGCTAAAACTTGAAATAGTTCGTCTCACAAAATGTCGCTAAGTTTGCTCTAGTGGTGCAAGGCTGGAGAAACATCAGGGCTGGTGGCCCCTCTCCCTTTGTCGGAGACCCGGTTGTTGCACCTGGCATGGTTTTCCAAAGTTGCCGCTAAAAGTTCTCCATGTCTCGCAGGGTCGATTCGTTTTGTCCGCAAGCTTTCACATCTCTACCAGAGTGGACAGCGTCAGCACGCGCTAGAACTACGGCAACCGGATTCGCGAACTCGAAGTCTGTAGTACGAACACAGCGTTTGTGCTCCCCACTTTAGGCGTGAACGCACATGAACTCTCGGGGAAAACAGCACACAAAATATCATGCCACGAACTCTGGGCAGAGTGTTCTTGAATGTCGACCTGGCCGACGCCAGGCGCTCCTTCAGTATTTTTCTTGGTATTCCCGCAACCTCCTCACGGGGCGCAGGCCCACTAGCAAATGCATGGTGGGAAGCACTTGAGGCGGCTTTTAAAAGCGAATCCACTTCGGTTGTAACGGAACAACTTAGCCCTGTCTTGAATGCAGTCAAAGTTCTTCAATGCGCTCTTCGCCTCAATGCGTTTTTTTTTGCAACTCGTTAATCCAGGAGGAATAGAAAGTCGGGGTTACAATGTTAGAAAGTAACGAGAGTCAGTTACATGTTCTTTACTTGTGCAGTTACATTTTACGTGCAGTTACAATGCAACTGCAATGTGACGCGCAGTTACGTTCCAAAATCTGCATATAACACTTCTGCCTACTCTGCCATCCGCAACTACCACGAGCACTCCGTCACCGCCTCGTGGGCGTCAGTGTTCAGAAGCACCTATGTAGGTCCCGAACAGTGGAATTATTTTTCTCGTGTTGTGCTGAATTTTCAAAATCAACGTTTTGTATGTGGTTGGATCTAACCGGCTCAGCATTATTTTTCTTTGGTCGACAGGGTAAGTTACTGGTGGCCAATTCCCTGAAAGGAATTTTAATGTTCTTTTAGTGCAGCAAATACCAAAAAACCTTTATGAGTAAGCCGATAGCAGAATGACTGGTTTGAGAACAGTCATCTGCATTTTATATTAATACAGTGAGCAGCGCGTACAGCTGTGTTCGAGTATTATTTTTTTCTTATCCGCTTATTCTCCAAAAACTGAGCACGAGGACGCGGGTTCGATTCCCCGCCGCGGCAGCAGCTTTTCTGATGGAGGCAAAAAGCAAAAAACCCCGTGTGTACGAGCTTACGATACACGTTAAAGATCCTTAAGGTGGACAAAATTAATCCGGAGCCCTCCAGCACGGCGCGCCCCATCGCCTGCGTTGCGTCGGCGCGTTAAACCCTACAATCAATCAATTGCAGTCCAAAAACGAACGGCCATCTCTTACACTGCGCACAACATGCGCATTGCCTTCAACTAGTTAATTTTGTCACTACCAGGTTTACCGAAGTGTAAAAAAGAACAAGCTTATTTACCGGCGCGTTGAATGGATCCAATGAAGCGGTGTAAATGCATTACGTTTGGCTGGACTTCTCACGCACGATAGCAGTCACCTGCGCTTTGGATCTGTTGCTGCCCAAAAATAACTTAAGTGTTCTTGTTTTTTTCGCTTTGATGTATTTTCATGGCATTGCAATCTACACGAAAGCGCCATTGTATTCTCCGTTGTATGGTTGTATGGGTGATATTCGGTTGCATGGGCGATTATGAGATGTATATCAAGTGTTTCTAAAAAAATAAGATATCGTTCTTAAGCAAGCGTATTGAAAGCTTAAAAACAAGCAGATATTTTAACAATATTACGGAGTGATATGACTAATATGGAACAATAGTTTTTCTGTTAATAATTCATAACCAGCTAGTTCTACGATATAACAGCAACATTAGACCACTTAAACGCTAACGTAATTCGCAGATAATATTTCTTCCATGATTCCTTGCAAGAGGTAGGGTGAAGCTTAAATTGCAGATTTGGCTTTTTTTGATGTACACCGCTACACAGCGTAGGAAAAACTTACAACAGACAAAGGAAAGAAACACGGACAAGCGCTCACTTCCAACTACCTTTATTTATTACGACGAGGACCTAAATAGGCATTCACAAGCAAGGAAAACGTCGCTTAAATTAGCCATCGCTTATCTAAGCCCACATTTCCGTACATGTTCCAACCTTTCTTAAAGGGGTCCTGAAATACCTTCCGCCGATGCGTGGATGTACATGTAACCAAATAAAGCAATGTATTAGCAATCTCCTCCCGCAAGAATTTTGTTGAAGCGATGAGTATTAGCTGAGAAATCGTAAATCAAAAACCGCGCATTATCGTCGCGCCGCGTTTCCTCCTCCTTTCAACTTACTCTCCGCTGTTGACGGCGAGACAGCCTTCCCTCCCATGATGCTGCGCTCCTCGGCGGTGGCGTACTTCCGCTATTGCGCTGCTCACACAACCGTCTGCTACGGGGAAGCTTTGTTGACACCATGAATACCGCACTCCGCTCAAGGCTGGAAAAGCGAACAAAAAATCTGGCCCCATGTGTGCGGCGGCCTCGCCTTGCCCTTTCGCGGTGTACGTTGCTGCAGAACTTTGCTATCGGCGGCACGCGACTCTTTATCGGCGGGAAACTCGCAGCCGCACGGGGAGGATCCTGCGCTCGCTCCCTTGGATGCACAGCGCACTGTTTATCCAAAAAGCGCCGTATCAGATGTGGCCCCGCTGGTGCCGGGTCTTATTTTGTGGCGGTGGTAATTCCTGCCGGCGGCATGTGAAATAGACATTTTAAACCGATACAGTACCCGTGCACAAAACGCCAGTTCAGCTTGGGGCGACGCGTGGTGGAGAGCAGCAACGTTGGCAAAACATGCTCCGCCGCGGCTCTGAGCTTTCTAGCGCTGGAGCGAGCACCATTTCTTTGACAATATCAAAAATCGGTTGCCCTGGCAACAAGGCACAAACCGCTCTAGAAGTCAGTTACGGTTGCGTGATCCTGCTTCAGCTTGGGGCCCCACCTCGCGGCATATGGGCACTGCAGGCATACTACTCGCTCCCATTTGGAAGTGCGAGATGCGTTTGGCATTACAGGAGGCGATGGTGTGTGTGTTGTGGACGCCTTTGTTTCGCGATGAAATGCGACGTTGTGCTTCTGCGGGTGGATAGTGCTTCCCATGGTCTGGATTATATTTCTCAAGCCGCGTACGACTCAACCTCGCATGGCGTATGTGCAGTGTGCGTGGCTAAAAGCCATCTCGGCATGTGCGCCAGAGTTAAGTGACTTGCTGTTCGTCCCCGCAAACCGCGCGCGAGGTGAGTGCCGAATTTACGAGGGGCAGGAGGAGGCAACCCATCGTCTGTCAATCGCGGTTCGGACTTGCAACGCATGTTGTGACGTTGTGTTCGTTCGAAACGCATTTCTGGATTGTTTGGAAGTTGAATAAAATGTATGCGTCAAACCCGGGCATTCGGCTCAGGGCGTCCTCTGCGATTGCAAGAAAGAAGTGCCACGGGCTTCAACGCTTTCTTTATGGTACGTACTCAAGTAAGAGAATATTCATGTCGTGTTATGGCCCTGTTGCATTCAATACAAACGGTTAAGCGTTTGTTTACACTTGTTTCGTTTGTCGTAAAATGTCCAAGCACTCCGGCACTCCGCTGGCAGATCAGCCGGCGAGCCGACGCTGAGCAGACGACTCATTTCTTTGCCGGAAGTGCGTGAAAAAGCCGCCCAATAGCAGGATGTCTAGCTCATGACGAACATCTGGGAATCGATGATGTAGACATGTGAAGATGGTGGCGTCCAAAAACACGAAGGAAAGGGTGAGGAAAAAGCGACAAACTTTGCAATAAAAGTGTGAGCTTTCCGCTGCGCGTAAAAGAGTAATACTTGACACAGATGATGTTGACGACCAAATCTAACGATTGCGCTAGTCAATTTCGTGTGCTCAAAACGCCTTTCAGGGCCCCTTTAAACGAGTGCGTCGATGTTCACTGCCATATAATTATGTACAAAGACATGAACTTATAGAGGCACCTGAAATTGCAAGGCAAGGTGAGAAATGCATAAGCGCGGCTTTCATTGTACTATCACAAAATGAGTTACGTTATTTAGGGTGTTCCGTAATCTGAGTTCAGTAAAAAGGCCACTTGACTGTCATTGTCGCGTTGCCTAGCGGATGACTGCT
Organism: Haemaphysalis longicornis; assembly: GCF_048455015.1. Lineage (NCBI taxonomy): Eukaryota > Metazoa > Arthropoda > Arachnida > Ixodida > Ixodidae > Haemaphysalis > Haemaphysalis longicornis. The sequence continues at coordinate 65,032,539 of NW_027526361.1, read as the reverse complement.
GTGTTTTGTTCAAGAATTTTCTACGACTGGTTTGTGATATTGCGATAGCTCATTTTCTGTGACGTTTTCTTTTGTTGTGAAAGCATGTTGAAGTACGCGTCGTTTCAATTAAGACTAGCTGGAAGCCATCGTTTGTTTGTGTCTTTTTTGCTTGTTGTCCGCTGGTGCGCTGTGCAGCGGTATGGAATACGAACTCACAGGAACCCTTGCTCTTGTAAGCCTAATGCACTTTTAATACCTTGTGTATTCCCCCTTCAAATGTTCGAATAATATTCTGCGTAGTGCGGTATTAAAAGCGAAGTATTCATTTGTTCGTACTTTCTTTACTTGTCCCTAAACGTTTGCACAAACAATTTTCTGTTCTGAGCGGATGAGCACATGGACATCAATAGATTTTTGAGATGACAATGCTATAACTCCAGGGTGTTTACACAGCTAGCTTGTACGCGTTAACTTAAGTCACAAGAATAGCGAAAAAACATGACTAACTCAAGGAAACGATCCAAGACAAACCACCGAATACGAGCAATGCTGCGAGTTGTATTTGCCATGCTTATACCACGGCGCCTCCTAGTTCGTTGCAAGGGCGACGCAAATCTGTTTCGTTAGAAAAAGAGGTTGTTTTTTCTTTCGTTTCTTTTACACTGCGTCGGCGCGTGCAACTGTAATGAATGTGGATCGTCCTGCACGTGGATTAGCGGGAAAACACCCGCTAAAGGAAAGTGTCTAACAAAGTGAACTCTCTAAATTAGGGCGATTGATTTCTACACTCCGGATTTTTTTAAATAGCATCCATTTTAAAGGAATGAGGTCACTTCAGCTCACACGGAAATCCCAGTGGCGCCGCGTTTGTAGTCTCTGCAAGCCGTGATAATTTGCAAGAGCTCTCTCATGTATGGGCCTTCATTTTAACGTCAGGCGAGTGACACGCCCTTTGTAATGTTTGTACCAATGGACCTTTATTCGGTGTTCACGACTACCTTGGTTACTGGGCCGCTACTCCGAGAACCAGTATTACTCGTTCGTTTAGTCTGTGGAATACGCCTGGAGTCACTGGCGGCTAGAGGGGCTAAACGTTCAGTGAATAAATATACTATGAAACGCATTGTTCAATACTTCTCCGAGGAATCATTTCAAACCAAGATATAAAATTATTACTTCTCTTCTTTCTTTTTTTTTTGTCTTTTTCGGCAGGTGGTACTGGCGTTCGTGAGCTTTCTCCGCGGGACCGATCGTACTTTCCGCGTCTCAGAAGATTTCCTTCTTCCGTTTTCACAGCAACACTGACGTGGTTGGTGTGAAGCACACTTCCAAGGCCAACTCAAAGTATTTTTGTCAGTAAGGGCAACGTTATTTTTCGGGTACTTTCCGATAACGCTCAGGATAGACGTTTCTGCTAGTTGACACGTGCTGATCATGACGGCGTAATAGTGCAACGTGACAAAACAGTACCACTTGCAGCATCTGCCTTTTAAAAGAGGGTTTTGGTTCATTTACCCCCCAGTCTCAACATTCCCTACTGTCTTGCTTAGTACCGGCTCTAACGGTTCCAGTCAGGCGAGAAGGTGGCAGCTTCGTTAAAGCTTTACGGATTTCATATACTAGGGCTGTTTTATGCTCTGGAACCTTTATTTTAAAGAGCCAACCCGAAATTACGCGAGAAAGCTTCTGTACTTAGAGATTTACAAAGGTCTTTACTTGGTTGGGAAAAAAAAAACTTTCAATTTTATTTGGGCAATATTCGTAATTTACCGAAAATGTCTCCTTTGAGAAAAGAGCACATTTGCGTTGAATCGATTCTGTAGCGTGCGCAGGGAGCACTCCACTTTTGAGAAAAAACTGCCTTAGGAATCAGAAGAACTGTGATGGAGAGAAGGTTTGTTTGGTCCTCCACCTGTAGTCAACACAGAATATTGAAAAGCTTCAACTACGCAAATAGAGGACTGCTTTGGTTTCTCCTATTTGGCGTGTGATGTTTCCAAACTTACAAGGTAAATCCCACACTGTCGCAAAGCTGTGTTCCTGTGCTCAAGGTGACTTACCTTTTTGACGTAAAGGGTTGCTGTTGCTATCCTTTTCTCTGGTAGGAGTGAGCAGCACAGCGCGGTCATGCCACTCAAGCCGCTCCGATAAACTGCTAAAAGAAGCAAGAAATGAAATAAACCAGCAAGCCTAACCAGATCCTTCCTACCAGGGTTACGGCAACAAGCTAACGAACCACAGACTACCTAGTGGATCCTTGTGTGTAAATAAGCTACAGCGATATATTCGCCACTGCTAAACCTTTTCGGCTATATTTTATTATTAATTTTACGGGTAGGGATGGTTTTCACGCGACTTTTTTTCATCCATCCTCATTCCCTTTATCTTTCCCAGTCGTTTAGAGCCCCCTAGTTTCTTTTTTTATGCGATGCCACGTACATAAGAGCCGTATGACACCCTTCAACGCAGCCTGCGCCTGACCTTCTTTTCCATCGTGCAGCTGGGTAAAATCCGAGCTAAGTGGAAGGTTCATTTGACCAAACATTGTCAGCACGAGTAAAGAAACAGAATGCGCAAAGACGACTGGGACGCCACCCATGTGTGTGAAAATGTCTAGCTATTTCCTCGCGCGATCGTTATGTCCGAAATAAATGCCGAACGGAGAGACAAAGTGTAGTTAACGGCCACGACGACTAACTTCCTATAGGAATCCCTTGGGTATAGCTGCGTGCTTTAGGCCTTCTTCGCAGGTTGTTTGCCAAAGACAGGCTATCAGCGTGATTACCAGCCGCCGGATTCTTGTCAGCACCGACCTTTCAGTGTATTCGCAGATAGATAACCTTACCATACAGTTTTGCTTGCTCCATTTAAACACGCATCCTCGTTATCTAGGCACCGGCGAGTTTCATCGCAAACAGTACAGCGAGTCAACTACCTTCATAGCCAAGCGGCGGATCATGCATGGCCGGCGTCAAGAAAAATACCAAGCTCTGCGGATGCGACGAGACAAAGCAAACTGTCGCGCGCTTTACGCAAAACGTGCCTGTAAAAGAAAACGCGTCCTCTGTTTGCCCACGTTTACTGCATACCCTAACCATTCATTAGGACTCACATCACGTCTCGGGGACAATTGCTTCGCTTGCTAACGTAGGTAGCTTTTTATACTAGCCGACTTTCTAGTTTCTCTTTCCCGTTACCAGCCAGAAGATATGCGGCTGGCATGACCCACTCAGAAAAGCCCTTAGCAACAGCGCTTCGTAGAATTTGTTTCCAACGGCTGGGAAAATGCAATAACAGTTTGATAGAACAAAGAAAGGTCACTCCAACTGCGACATTTCCATTTCTTGCGCTCCGTTGCGTCGCAGCCATTGTAAGCATAAGAATTTAGTTTTTGACTTTTTTATGAGTTAGCTACTTAATTGATTGATTGATTGTAGGGTTTAACGCGCCGACGCAACGCAGGCGATGAGGCGCGCAGTAGTGGAAGGCTACGGATTAATTTTGACCACCGGGGGATCTTTAACGTGCGCCGAAATTTCATACACACGGGAGTTTTTGCCTTTCGCCTCCATCAAAAAAGCGGCCGCCGCAGCCGGGAATCGAGCCCGCGACCTCGTGCTCAGCAGCGCAACGCCTTAGCCACTGAGCCACCGCGGCGGGTAGTTAGGTGCTTAAACTTTATGCATATAATAAAGGGACACTGCAACACTTTTTGCAACTTTGTTTGAAATCTTAAATGCTTACAGAACGTAGTCACCCAATGTCATGATTAAGATGACGTGTCATAGTAGAGCCATAGGCTGACGAAGAGGAAGACGAAGAGAATGCAAATTTCCCGCGAAGAGGGCGGACGAATGACGAGGTGACGCGATGGAGGCACGTGGAGAAATAACCAATGTGGTGGTGACCCGTGCGGCGGACACGGGCACAGCGAATGCGACAGTGCCGCGACGGCCGGGCAAAGGCTATTTAATCCCGGGGCACTGGCCGGGAGAGAGAGACCAGAAGAACGCCACAGCAGGAAGGTCAGGTGGCACGAGTCCGAGGAACAAGCCTGGGGTACGAGGCCACGCCATCGACCAGAGCCACGTCAGCCTGGGCCGGAGTGAACCGACGTGGCATCAGCTCCCACTTCCGCGTCGTACCACCAACCTGCGCTTTGGTGGCCCCAGCGGCGACGGTCGGGCGCCTGTGTTCAGCGAGCAGGCACCGTCAACTAACGCCTTGGCGGTCCCCACGCGGCGACGTTCCCGGAGCTCCCGGTGCTACCTGCTACCACGGCGACGGCCCCGAGGCCAGGGGCTGCTTCCTGCTACGAGGGCTAGCACGAGGAGTAGCTGAACCGCGGTACATCGGGTGACTACCACGCACAACTACGTTGGTACCACCACCACCGGCACCGCGTCAGCGGACAACGACGACCACCAGCGTGTCACGGCCACGCTACGGTTACGACACGTCAGCGCCGGAGACAGCGGTAGGCCCGTCCGCTATTGACTTGGGTATTATAAGACCCTTGTTGTTAGGATTGTTAACATGGACGTTGTATAGAGAGGAACTAGGAGTGGTTGCGTAATTAAGGACTTCACTGTAGTGACTTTTGGTTTGGGGTTGTTGGCTTTTCTGGGTTGTTGTTATGGATTAGTGTTTAGGAATTTATTTGGTTGAGTTCTTTGGTTGCTTTGTGTTTATTTTGCTTAGGGGTTGTAGTTGTGTATAATAAATATGTGCTGTGGTAAACGCGCAAACGATTCTCCAGTGTCCATTCTTCTGAGCTGGTCGAGACATGCCACAAAACGTGACACCCAACACACCCAGTACTTAGATTAGGGCGTCGCAAAGTACCACAGCCAGAAATTACAGCTCTATGCTCATCAGATAACTTGTAAACTCGCTCAAAAGATTTATCTCTCTTTCCCGGTATTGACGTTCTTCGACGGCTCCAATTACTTCACTAAGGCCATGTATAGGCTGTTGGCTGTTTTTCCTACAGTTGCAGCAATGAACACTTTTCGATAGCAACTTTTACAAAAAAAAAAAAGCCACAAGAACAAAGAAGAAATGGAAGGCGTATCTGGTGCGACGAGCGAATCACGCGATGCCGCTCCGTGCTGGCGATAACTATAGCTTTCGCAGTGGCTCCAGACGCGAAAGAAAGAGTGAAAGCGCTTATCGAAAGAGTTTCAGGCTCTCTTTATGTCAGAATAACTTCTTAAAACGACATCAAATGTTTCGCGTCGAAAACTTAACGGACATTCTTTACGTGTGCCCAGCATAAATGTAGTAGTACTTTTTTTGCTTTTTGTGCGGACCTTTGCACACAGCACCAAGGATGAATCTTCTTTTGTTTTTGCCATTGAGAAAACAGCAGGACTGCTCTTTTGTACATCCGCCGTAAGAGAACAATGATCAAAGGATGTATTGCAAAAGTTCAGGCCTGTTAAGTCCTGTCTTCAAGCGGCCGGTCATTTCACAGTGATTGTAGTTTGCATGAATTAGACGATGTTGCAGTTGCAATAATACCAAACCAAAAAACTTCTTTAACGAGAACCCACTCCATCAAAATCAAGAATATGATAAGCTAGCCTCATCGTGACGGTGTTTCGAAGTATTTTCTGCTTAGCGCGCTTTTTACGGGGAGAATTTGTATAGCAGAATTGGAGAAGGGGGGGGGGAACTGCATATTCCGTCATGTGTAATCATGTGAAAGGTCAACACCCGTTAACAGAATCCCCTTCCAACGAAATGTCGCTGTACGCGTGATGTAATGGGACACGTTTTCTATTAATGTGTGAATGCTCCGAACAAACGAAAATTCTCCAGTTTCAGCCCATCCGCGTCATAACCTCCGAGCAAGCACAGGTGGTACCACTACTGCAGAACATCGTGACCCGTTGACAGGCTTTCGCGCCCATCAACGCAGAATTATAAAAACGTAACCTCAACGTCGGATAACTTCGATTCAAAGAGTGCACCGGAATCAATGCAGCGGCGCTCAAACGCCTGGTTCAGTTTAGTGTTAAGGGTGACGGTTTGAGAAGTAGTGCTTTTTTCTCTCCGATCCCTTGCATGCATGACGAAAGACGGCGTGCTAAGGCGAACGAGGAGCTTTGGAGGCGGCGGTACCATCCGGGTCGAGTCTGAGAAGGGAATATGAGCCGAAAACATGGCGAAGCCGCTGAAGACAAAACTCATTAGAGCAGCCGCGCGAGGCCAGGTTTCTCGAATATGAGTGTCGGTGCGAGCACGTTCACGCTTTTTGGCGGAAACTTTGAGCGCGCGGCTCCCACCGTGCCTCAGCCATACTACACGGAGTCGGGTTTCATTTCCTTCCCGCGCTCTCTCCTCTTCCTCTTCCTTTCTCACTTCGTCATTTCTTCGCCCGCCTCTGTTCCGGTTCGGCCTCGCGCACCTGGGTGAAGTGTGAGCGAGCCCCGTTTGTCTGTCGGCGGTAGCGTGCCCAGAATCCATTCAGGGTGACTGTTGATCCCGTGCCGCCAGCACTTCCGCCGTTTTGTAGCAACGGCAATGACGGGCGCTGCATGCACAGGTAAACACACCGGCGGTAATGCTACCTGGCGGCCAAGGGAGCGCTGCGCTTTCATACGCCATCTTTCCTTTTCCTAGGCTTTAGCGTAACGATGCCACGGGACACCGATGTTGAGTATCAAGTTTACGTGAAAACAGACGATATTGGATTTTTTGTGTTCTGCGATGAGACTCATACATTGGGAGTTTTTTTTTTTTTTGAAGTTGTTCCAAAGTAGGTGTGGCCAGTACGTTATTGGAATTATCTACATTATGTTAAATCCCATTAGCACACAAAGTCACCTTCAAGTTATGGGTTTATTTTACTAAATGCTAAAAAAAACTGTCCGTCACCACATTACGTCTACAATAAGTTTTGACGCTTGGTTCAGGGAGTCCGCAACGATATATTTCAGTGCAAACCGTAGCTCCGTCTAGCGGGATTAATAGTAGAGTAAAAGAAGCGGAATCCAAGATTTGAAAAATGCTGCCTTGCATGACGGATTCGGACGCTATTGGAAATTATTGCACCGTTTATTGTGACGACTTCACAATAAATAAGATATTTGCATCACTTGCCCATAGTTATTTTCATTATGAATGCAACGGTGGAGTTGAAGAATTCATTGAAGAAAAAAGATTCGTTAAAATTAGTCCACTGACTATTCTACTCAACCACAATAATGAAAAAAAGGTATCATTATTGTTCAGTGTAATGTTATATAACAACATGTCCTCGAATTATTCTTGTACGCAGGTCTAGACTTTAGAAGCAAGAAAGGTTGTCAGAACGCGGCCCTACATGTCTAAAGGTGTTCATTCCTCACGTCTTGCTACGCTATTCTAGTTCGGAAACGCGTCAGAGCAAAACACAAAATTATCGCATTCAGGTATGGAAGAACCCAGCAGAGAAAATTGGCATTTTGTGTGCGCACGTAGTGCTCGCGTAGACTTCTTGGGAAGTAATTCGACAGCTCGCTGCAATATACTGATAAGCAGATTATCATTGTCAGCTAACTACAGTCTAAAGTATGGAACAATGAATGGGTATAAAGTGTTTGCCACCCGTGTTCGTCATATTCTTCTTTCTTCTTTCCTGCTTTTTTGCGCTGTCCTTCCGCCAGGTTCTTCCGACATCATAACACCAGTTTCAAGTGCATGTACCCGGCGTAAACCAGAGAAAATTCGCTTAAACGGACAAACAAGGAGAAAAAGGCGGCAGCGAGGGACGAACATGAACTCCCGCTGTTATTGCAGCCGGTTGTACAAGCGCTAACGATGGGCAAAATGGCCACCCTTGCCCCCTTCCGCGTTGAACACGCTTGAATAATTACAGCGAATGTCTTTCGCGGAACCCGAAACTTCCCGCAACAGACTCTCCCGAAGCTGCTGGGCATATTGAGCGTGCCATCCAAGATGCTTTAGCTCCTGAGTGCTGCCTCATGCGCTCTCTTTGGACGTAATTGAATTGAAGCGGCCTGAAACGCCCTACATGCCGATGCCAGCTTCGCTGGTGAATATCCCCAAGCGAGCATCTCATTTCTCACGTATGCAATTCTTCTCCCTTTCCCCCTTTCTCCTGCTCTGCATTTTTCTCTCTCGTTTTTTTTTTCTGAACTCGTTTCCCTGTTTGTCTTCGCGTGTCACTCCAAGATCTTAAGAACACCTCTTGCTTCTATAGGCATGACGATTTCTTTCCGCAGGTTCTGCTCCTGCCAGTTTATGTGTCGTTACTCTGGCCCTGCTGTCACCTCTTGTGAAACCTTGCCTACATAAAATATATTTGATAAACAACTCAAGTTCTGGTGCCCTGCCCGAGAAAGAGAGACTTGGTACACTATTGGGGAGGACGGGATAATCATGTAGCTGGATAGGTGCCGTGAGAGAGAACGCGGTTTGAGCCAGATTGATATTTACGGCCATCACCACATGAGACGAAGCACACTCACATGCCGCCGTAGTGTTTAGCTGGAACACGTTTGGGCGCCTGGACATGCTATAATGTTCGTGGTTCAAAACCGGCCACACTGTAGCACGGAAGAAGTGTCCGGATTAAGGGAATTAGAATGTTACGCCCGATGTCTCGTCAGAAGCTTAGAGCTATCTTGTCAGGTGCAGGCTGCCGTTTCTCGCCCTGATCTGTTCGCCCATTCATCTTTAATGTCTGCAGTAAGTACAGCATGTGTACTTTAAAACACCTCGCAGCGTTACTGGAAGCCACTTAGCGGCGCACGATTTGTGGCTATTGTAAGTCTCACAGAATTCCCAAACGAAACTTTGGCTCGGCGGAATCCTCTAGTTATGCCGCAGCTGCGTTCATCCGGCCAAGATCAGTCTCCATTTAGTTCCGAACGCTGAAAATCACACATCGTATGCTTCTGAGTGAACTGTACTTTTCTACGCCCTGCAATATACAAACCAAGATTTATATACTAAATGGCCGATGTTTAATCGGTAAGCAGTAAAAGACTATTTGAGTCGAAAAGCCCCAGACCGCATTCCGTAGCAGCTAAACGGTTCCAAAACATCCGGCCACGTTAAGTAAAGCGATGAAAAACATGGCTCAAAGCCACGCTTGGAAAAGCAAAGCATTAAACGACACCCACAACAATTGCCCGTGCGACGTCACTTAAATTCACGCACGTGGCTCTACAAAGAGATCCTACCAGAAATCCTGCCAGAGATCCTACCAGCCGTTACTTGGAGTTCGCGGGGCGGCGTCCCGAACGCAGCAGCAGCGTTGGCCACGGCCGGGCTTGTGAGTCGGACGCTGCCGCTGTAGCCCGACTGTGAGTCGGGAGAAAGAAAGCGGAGAGGAGCGTCTTTCGAAGGGTGAGACAGCGGAGCCTAGCCATCGTGATGTGCTAGTTTGGGGCTACAGCACCGCGCGACACAAGCGTAGACACTGAAACGATTCGGCATGTGAGCTTAGTGATTCCGATTTATACCGATTTAAACTAGTTAGCTTACTAAGTTGGGAATTGCGAGGAAGCTGGAGGAACTTTTATAATCGCTATTTATTAGGACTAGTTGCTACTTTCGCCTTTTGTAGTACCTCTTAAACACAACCGAATTAACATTCACCAATTTCGAAAACGGAGTCCCATTCGTATCAAGCAGTGCACAAAAGGCAGTATTTCCCTAGCGGTCAGATGTCTGTATGAGGTCTCTACATTTTGTTTTCCCGCCCTGAAAACCAATACTTAACGTATGTTGCCCGTACGACCACTTAATTCCGTCGGGTGCGGGTTATCCTGGAGGTGCTGTCGAACAAGTTAATCAAACCGTGCGAAGGCAGCTCGCAGTGGGCGCGAAGCTGGGCCAAAACAGGCCCAAAACAACCGTCATTAAACCAGACGAGAACGCTGTACCGCCGACGCCGCCGCCGGTGAGCAGGCACTTCCGCGCGGGGAACGCTGGATAAATTTGCCGCGCCATCTACCGTGTGCTCCGTGAGGGAAACCCTCCGCCCCCCACGCATTTCCCCCTCGCCGCCGCCTCCGCCGCGTTGGGAGTTTGTTGTCCCGCTCTCCACGAAAGAACCGTTGGCTGGTAGAGCTACAAAGCTTTGCTTTAAAAAAATGTGGCAAATGGGGCACAAATAACAACAAAAACCAAAGCCACCCAAATTACAGTCAAGCACGCATCCCCGACTCCCCTATACAGCTTCATGGATCTAGCTGGCCTAAGGTTGACTTGATCAATGCATTGTGGACTGGACGTGCTCCACGTGCGATAAACTTTATTGGTGTTAGGGGTGTTATTGTGCTAACCATTAGGACAACACCAACGTTAGGTTGGTGTTGTCCTAAACATACACACTCAATGAATTTACCACGACATTGACCGCAGTCTTAAGAATATCATGGGGGATTTGGTTGTTACTTCAATATAACCAATTAAAATTGCAACATACCCTTTAGGCGGGGGTGGCAAGTGACGATGACAGCTACCGTCTTAGGGTCACGGCTGACTTAACAATTCTTATTGGCTGCGACTGTGCTTAACCACCTGAATGACCATTCTGCAGCGTTCGATTCTACGCTTGTGCTTTCGCAATTAAACTGCTGAGAAGTGATAAGTGTTCTCGAAGTCTTTTTAAGGCTTATCACTGGCTTGACCTGTGTCGAGGAGTTTTACGAACAATTTATGGTAAAAATCAGAGAAGTTTACAGCCAGTCTGCCACTGCTGGATATAATCTCGTGTTTTAGAGGCTCCCAAGCCACTGCGGTACCGTCGCAACGACCGTGCGGATCCAGCTGAACCACCGGACTGCGCCGCTGTGTACAACGCCTGCATACTAGAGTCAAGAACACGTGCGGCAACATATCCGCATATAATCGTTCGGGAACCTACATAGGTAAGTGTTCCCCAGCCCCCATTTCGGCACTTTTCACATGTTCACTTAGTCCTCGTGCTTGGAAAGCGAGAGAGAGAAAGGAAGTAAGGAATGAAGGAAGAAAGTAAGATAGAAAGAAAGAAAGAGAGAAAGGGAGGGAGAGAGCAAGAAAGAAAGAGATAAAGAATAAAAGAAAGAAAGGAAGAAAGAAAGAAAAAAGAAGAAAAAAAGAAAAAAAAAAGAAAGAAAGAAAGAAAGAAAGAAAGAAAGAAAGAAAGAAAGAAAGAAATAAAGAAGGAAAGGGAAATTTACATTAAATTCTTTCGCATTGCCGCTAGGAGGTTTTGTTTCCCAGCAATGTAAATAAATCTTTTCTCGGCATTTGCAGCTTTACTGGTGTAAGTGGCAGCAAAGTAGAACAAAGATAACTAACTCACTTTGCAACGATTGTGCGAGTTGTCTCCTCACGCAGGAAAACTAGGTTCATTGGAAGACGAATGACTTCCGGAGCCGCCACGCTATTAATAACGTGACGCATCTTTTGTAAGAGCCGGGGCGCTCTGCCCATCGAGCGGTGCACCTGACACAGCACGGATCTATAGCAAACGGCAAATAAAACACTGGTCAAAATGAGCTACTTTGTGACCTTACAGTTAAAGCCGATATGCGTTATGTTTATCAATGCATAAAGTAGCGGTCTATTACCTGACTGCGAGAAATGCACCGCGCGTGCAACAGAAAAGCTGGCTGCGGCCGCAGCTCAGCTCTTCCTACAAACAAGCTTTTCCACCCGACTCGCGCGGGTGCGGGTGCACCGTCGCGGCGCCTGGGGACCGTTCGTAAGCTTATTAAAGTTCACTTTCTATTGACTCAGTTAGAACAAACAATTATTGAACTTGAGACCTGGTATCAGTGCAGTTCTAGGTTGCGGACATGAGCATTCGTACACAGCCGCAATTACCGAAGTCGCGGGTCTCAGTAAGTGGTGTCATTAGAGCACCAGGAGCCTCTTCGTATCACTTCCAACCACCAGTTTTCTCTCTGTGTTATCAAGGCAATCTTCAACATCTCTTTGCGGGTGCATTCGGAAATCCCCATTTGGGTATCCAAGTAGCGGGAAGAAAAAATCCAACACTGCAGGTTCTCAGTCCTCTGCATAGTTCAATGGCTTGCCCCGAATGTGGACGGTCGTAATGGAGGAATTTATACAAAGCGGTAAACAGAATGTTTTGAAGCAAACTTGGTTCCGTATAGGTGTGACGTACCCGGAATCCGCCAAATGTGGCTGCAAGTTCGCCTCGAGCGTCCCACAGCGACTCTGGCGTAATTGACGGTGAAGCCTGCCGCGGGGCGAGGCTAACTCGATTGAGGTGCCAAGCCGGGCTCGCACTCACCGAGAAGTCGATTGGTTCGGCGCGTTTGAAGTTCCCGGCTGAGATTGCGCGCTGATTGTGCCGGCTATTCTCCGAAGCAGCTGCATTGCCAATCTCTTACAACGCTGTAATTTTTTTGTCCCCTCTATGTTTTAGTTACTCTTCAGAGACACATCAGCTGTTTTGGGTTTGAGGAAGAAAGGACATGAAGAAGAGAAAGACAAAAGCTAATGTCGAGAGGGTGCTTTGCGAGAACGCCCGGGAAAGATATGCTCTCTTCCGTGAAGTTGGTTCTGGCGAGGAGGTAGCTGACGAGACCTCCTGTGGTGCATCCCCTCCTAGCCTCCCTGCTGTACCCGCTAGCATGATAGGATCATCGCTTGTGTACGCCTCGAGTGTGAAACCTAATGGTTCCCGCTGGAGCTCGCGCAAACGCAGACACGATAAGAAGGTTGTGTGGCCGATTTCCATAATCTAATATCCGGTGATCTTTTGGTTTGACACTCATTACCACGTACGGATACCATGGAGTGATGATCTAATTTTCTGTTATTTAAGACCAGGCTGTTGAACCCCGAATTTTGTTTCGTTCGAGGGAAAAACTTGTACTAAGGCTTTCTTTTCATCTAGCAGTTGTTTTATTAAGCAAGTAGCCGTTCCGACTTATAAGGCGAACTCCCCCCGATAATTAAAATTACTGGTCCCCAGTCATAAACTCGGGCAGCCAGTACAGTTCGGTGCCCTCAGTGTTTCTTGGAATATCCATTTGCATACAAGATGGCGCTGTATGATTGTATCGCTTAGCTCTTAAGGTGTGCTGTTTGTAAAATAGCGAATTACATAGGCTAAATACCAGCAATGTTTTTCAATAATGTTGAGTATATGCTCTTACACTAAATTCGTGCACCCCCTGCGCTGGCTCGGTGGCAGAGGCGTTTGTCTACTACTCACAATGTAGGTATTCCGATTAGCGTTTCCCCGCTACCACGGCTGTTTATTTTTAGGAAGAGGTGAAAAACAACAAAACGGTTAATGTCTGCAGCTGGTGTGAATTATTCCATCCTGAACACGGGATTTATTGTGTTATAGCACATTGTATCCCGACTTGAAGCAGGTACTACAGATAGCAGCGAAAAGAAATTATCCCGCTCTTGTGTTAACTGCGACCAATTTATCCCCGTAAACTTCTTGACCTCATCTACCCATCTAACTTTGTGGTGCCCCCTGCCACGCTTGCCTTCTCTAGAGATCCACTTTGTTACCCTTAATGACCAATGGTTATCTTGCCTTCGCATTACATGCCCTGCCCACGCCCATTTCTTCTTACTTTCTACTAATATGTCCTTAACTCGCGTTTATTCCCTGACCCACTTCACTCTCTTCCTGTCGAATAATGTTACGCCTATCATCTTCCGTTCCTTTGCTCGCTGAGTCATCCTCAATTTAATTTGAACACTTTTAGTGAGCCTCCCAGTTTCTGCTCCGTAGTTAAGTGCCGGTAAAATGCAGCTTTCAACACTTTTTTCTTTAGGGACAATGGTAGGCTGCCGTTCATTATCTGAGAAACTTGCGCAGAAGCCCAACTCATTAACAGTTCGCTTTACCACAGCAGAGGGGTGCTATTGAGCTGAGAAAAGTTTATGCGTGAGTATTGGCGGCGAAGGTAAGGACTACGCAGAGAGAAAAATATTGAGTAAGAGAGAGAGAAAAAAAAAACAGAGTACGTCAGTAGGAACTGGACTTTGGCGGGCTCGATGTTGGGTGGTGGTTCAGACGGCTGCCCACAAAATTTGGAAGGCTATAGAACTCAAAGCTCCGAGAAACATCAAAGGCACGCAGACATACCTGTTAGTGCGCAGAAGATAGTCGGCTCCTTCGAGAAAAGGTTTGCCTGTGAGGCTCTGGCAGATGTTCTTTAGGTATCAACAACGGTTGATGATAGCACAAGGCAAGCGAGAGGGCCAGTCTAAGAAACGGCATCGATATCTTGCCGCCATGCGCCCTCAGTTCCCGTGATAAAAAGTGTTTTAGGGAAAAGGGGCGTAAACTCAAAACCTGACACGTTCTCCCAGCTTCCTTTCTAACATCGCAGCCTGCTTATAGGATGTATTGTAGTTGTGTAAGAACTCTCTTTCTTTACGACTACGCTGTATGAATTTTTCTCGGGGCACGAAAGAAGCAGGTGGCTATTCAAACCCGGCTTAGTAGTGTGCCGATAAACGCAGTGAGCAACGTATTTCTCATTTCATTTAGCGCAATCGGCATCGCCTTCGAAATTCGCTCTGCCACACAACAAAATAAAATGGCACGGTAACAGAAAGGGTCGGGCGTGGCCTACTGTGACGATTCGTTGCCGTTATTTCAGGTCGTCGGCGTACCGACCAAGATGGCTGTTTTTATTTAGTAGAAGAACTTCACCCTACATTCCAACCTAGTTTACTTTTGTCCCACTCCGGGTGGCTTTGCAAGCCCCTCTAAATGGGTTTGCGTGGAAGCTTGCCTGTAACGATGCTGGATCAAGCAGAGAGGCGATTCTCCGCAGATCAGGCAAATGAAACGAGACTGCTACAGCCGGAACGGCTCGAAGGAACTCCAGCCTTTTTGCTGTCGGACAAAAGTAGGGCTGCAATTTAGTTAGAGCTTGCCAGGATGCCCGAAAACAGGAAAAGTCTGAACGTTTACGTAAACGATTTATATCGAACACCCACTTAAGGGAGCCTATTACGTTTCGTATTTAAGAAAGCACGCCCTCTTCCGATGAAATTGAACACCTTCGCGCTGCGTACCTTCGCGGTATCGGTGTGGCCTGGCAAATATTGTCAATAAAGCTTAGTGCACAGCGGTAGGAACTCTGTGTGCAAGTTTGATGTTAAACGCACTGCGAGGTTTCGGCACCGCATAAAGTCTTGACTACCCTAGCGATACATCATTTCCTTACACGTCGATAGAAAAATATAGTTCTGCTCATAAGCTACAGATAACGCTACAAGGCACATAGGGGCTTTCCCTATCGAAGCAGCGACTTATACGAAAGCTACAGGCTTTTGTTTCTCAACGTATCGTCACAATAATCCGATTTCATTGTACCGTCTTCGCTTGTGTGCCTCACAGCGCGTCATAAAGCGCGAAATTACCAGTTCGTAGGATTTAGCTTTGAACGCCTAAAGTTAAGGGCCCCTTGTCGCAGAAAACCCGCTGTCATCGGTGGCGTCGGCCGTCAGCGAAAAATCCCGTAGCGCCAGTTCGCGTTGTCTACTGAAATAACCAGGATCGTAAGGTGCTGCCCAAACAAATAGCGTACGAACACAGATGCCCGTAGAGTGAACACATATGATCTTACCTCGAGGGAAACTGAATACAGGAACTTAAGGTGACACTGAAGTGATTTGTAAACATTGCAGGATTGCTAGCGCAAATTGTAGTGTGGAGTTCCCAGGCCATGTTTCGGCAACTCTCGGAGCGATTACGCGACTTTATTTAGAACAATAAATTCGACAGTGCTGTCCTCCGCTCTGCATCCTCCTTGCCCATTTACTATGGCGGTTCGTATGACGACTGTGCTTGGCTGTGCTACTGCGCGGCTCCGGCCGCCGGTACCGCCCGCGAAATGTCGTAATTTGTTCGCTCAGTTAAAACTCAGCCACGACATGATTTATTCCTGAAAGCATGTATATTTAGTTTGTTGGTTTGTAGTGTGAATCAAGCTTAGTCAATTTTATAAACTCGTAGTAGCTGCACACAAGCGTACAAGCACTTCGCTGACTGGTGCGCTATTAGAAAATGTAAGACCAATTATAGGCGGGAGGAGAGTCAGCGAAGTTAATATAAGTACTAACCAGTTGAAATCAATAGAAACTTTTATTGTAGATCGTAAAACCCAGGCACAGGAAGCACGTTTTGTGCTGCGTGAACTAGCACAGCGGTCAGCAGCACGACCACATATTTGCGATTGCTTTTACTTCCTGAGGAATGCAGTCGGTGGAGATAAGATATTCGTAGGAAATTGGGGGACGCCTAATGCACAAACGTTATTCCAGAAATAGTCATCTAGGCCTCTATGGGTGCTGAAAGTAAAAAGAATAAATAGGTTATACCAATAAAACTTAATATTTTCATCCCGACAGCGCTGGGGCCTTCATGGTCGAGTGGTCTGAACCAATCGGTGCAGTGTGTCGCAAGTAGCAAGTCCGAATCCCGGACAGTACTTTTTTTTTTTTTTTTTTTTTTGGGGGGGGGGGTGATTTATTGTGCTGAATTCAATGTTTTCTATACTCAATTCCTCATTTTTGCACTCTACGTTCTCTGCTCCGCCAGCGAGATAGCCGACAGGGTACAAACTGACAATGACGCGCTGTCGAGTTCTCGTCGGTGTGGTTGTTGGCATAAGCACCGACTGATTGCGGGCACAGTTCCGAGTCAGCAGCCTCTGGGCGTAGAGCGAACACGGCTCTTACGACCCTGGGACGAGCCTTGCTAGCTTCAAAGAGGGCGGGGGGGGGGGGGGGGTCATTTCGCAGTTGAGCGGCTTCCGTGACGCGTAGGGCGTTCACCCACTGCGTACGCCTTGGGTAGTGAACCTGACGATTCTTAAGTGTTGCTGGTGGGCTTAGCTGACAACATGGCAAAAGCGCGGTATGCCGATCTATGAGATATCGAGAAGGCCCAAGCAACGATAATGTCGGATGCGAAGCATTTTGTGCCCAAAACCGAAGCTGAAACTAGTCTGAAATCTAATCTTGGACGTCGTCCAATCACATCGCATCTCGAATACACGCCACTGCTGTTGTTGCGGCAGCCGCAAATGTCGCATGGTATGTTTTCCTCTTTCGGGCTTTATAAATTTAATACTGCTTTAACGAGCGAATAAACGACGAAAAGTGCGTTTATTTGAGCCAGTCTATGCAAAGCAAACGAAAATAGAAGTTTGACAAAATCCCTTCAGTGTTCCTTTAAGGGGCCGCCACTGCGGGGCACGCATTAGGCCGGTTACGTAATTATCACGCCGGTCACGCAGAGAAGTAATTGTAAGTGCAGAAGTTATTACGTTAAAAAAATTAATGCGTGACGGATGTAGCAGCCTTCAGAAAGGTAAATGCTTAGCGTGCGCCAATACGAGGGTGTCTCCGCCGCCCGGCATTGGGGTTAGATTTCATGGCTTATTTTTCTTCATCGTGCCGCCACTGTAGCCCTAGACATTTAGACCAGACCATAAAATGTGAGATATGGGATTTATCATTAGCAAATAATATATTGCGGTAGTAAAGCTACTTCGAAACTTTTGGCAATTCCTTCTGCTGCAGCGCTAAACGTGAATTCCCCAGATTAAAATGGGTCTACCTAGCTGTCTGAAGACCACCTACCCCTTCGCGCAGGCAATACACACCTCAAAATTAGCACACGATATTGCATCAGAACACTATTTCTTCCTTTACAATTCGTATTCCTGCGGCTTGCATGCGGACACGTGCTTGAACATTTAAAAGCGGTACATGGCAAGCATCACGTAAAATTCGCTTGATGTTATTTAGGTAATGAAAGGGAGAATTAGACCAGCAGCACAGAACGAAAGCAAGAACTAGATTAGCTGAACAAGCAGCTATGACATCGTGAATTCGAGCACGCGTAGCGTGCAAAAAAGCTACGGGAAAATTCTGAATAAAGAGGAAGGAACGTAAAAAGACGAAGACATGTGGAAAAGAATATGCGACTAAACAAGAGCTTCATTTCCAGCGGCCGTATGTTACCCTCATGCAAGGTACCGGTGCAAAAATGGTAGGCGCCGGAGCGAGCCAACGCCTTCCAGGTGAAAGGGGCGCCCATGCGTCAGCCACAGCCCCACAGGTTCCCTCCAGTGTAAGTAGGAGGTGTCATCTCAAAAGAAGCTTTGTTTTTACTTATGGTTAGTTATGAGGAGCCTAAAGCCTGCTGTACTGAAGGCAACATTGACGCAGCGCGAATGCTCCCTGTTTATTTGACGGCGTTGGCAAAAGCCCTGCTTCATGAAAAAGCGCAGCCACTTATCTGCACAAGTGACACTCCAGCAGAATTTACGGCGGTGCTACCAGAAACTGCACTCCTTCCTTTTTCCAATGCTTACCCTGCGTTTGTACTTTTTTTCCTTGCCCTGGTATCTGCACGTAAAACACGAAGCCCCAGCGGTCTTATGTCGCGAGAAATGAATGAGATCAGTAGCTAGGGTGCAAGAACCCAATGAAGCATTTTCATTTACCACCATTGCTTTCGAATCCCTGAAGGGCATCTAAGAAATCGAGACTAGCAGAGATGGTTTTATCACCACCCTGCACTGTTGTGAGACCATTGAAACCGTACCACTTTTATATTAAATCGGCCTTGCTACCGTTTCCAAGGCAGGCGAAATTCCTAGCTAGACACTCTCTTCGGGTCCAGCGACTTGACCGCATGACGTCGCCACAACGCTCACTCTCTCGGTCCTGCATTAGCTTCACGCCACGTTTATTTCAAAATAACTCACCGTAATTAAAACGACACGCTTAGACTGGAAAGCATGCCCGACACAAATTAAGCTACCATCTTTTTTTAGTAATGATGATGAAGTGCAAACAGTCCCCGTCACGGCTTCTGTCTTCAGAAGAAAGGAAGGTAATAATAAACACGTTTGAAACTTCTGTGGAAAGTATAACACAATTATGGAAATTCCCAATATATTGGTGAGGCATTCGTATAGAGTCGAAAGCCAAGTAGGTATAATGAATGAATAAATTTATCATAGAAAGGATGGTACTCTGGCCTGTTGGGGTAAATAGGGGAGGGGTTCACGGTCGACAAAGTTTAAGTTCTATTGATGAGGTAAGCCTCCTTCACGAAGGCCCGCAGTCCAAGCAGCACGTCGTTGGTGTTATTCCTTGGATACAGTCAATCCTGCAGAGATGTGACGCCAGAGGGATTGTACTTTGCTCGGATTCCTTCCAGGACCTTACATGACCACAGCAAGTGGCTGATTCTCGGTCTATTTTGGCGGCACAGGGAGCGCAGAAGCCGGTCTGGTAAAACTTGTGTGTTATTGTGTTGGCGGTAGTGTTGTTAGCGAGCTAAGATGTCTTCCGTAAGGGCATAACCCTTGCGCGCTTTTGTAAGAATAACTTGTGCAGCTCGTGGAATGTTGCGTGGTATGGGGTGCTGTAGCTGGCGAATCGTTGTTCTGAGTTCTTTCTTGCTTTCTTGTCGAAGTGTCTTCTTGCGTTCCCTAAGGGAAGGGTTATGTGGAAGAGAAGGCGCTGCAGACTCTGAGGGGCGGTTGAGAATTGTCTCCCTCGCGAGCCTATGTGGGCCTCCTCCTTCCCGGGGTTATCTGTGTGGCCAGGTATTCACCGCACTCGTATATCGATGTTGTGGTCACGCTGGAAAGTTCAACAGAGTTCTTTTATACGATGAGGCGTAGTGTGTCGTCGTGGTTGGATGCCAAACGCTTTGATGGCTTCGAGGCTATCCGTGGAGATTAAAACTCGAGTTTTATTTTGTGCTATAACGTCTGGGATCATGTGGGCATCCAGGAGGATGGATTGCAGTTCCAGTTCAGTAGTGGAAATGATTTCATTAATAGAGAAACAGTGGGTGCTCGTTCGGCTTAGGTCGGTTGCAGCAAATGCTATAAGGAGGCGAGTTTTGTCTATGGACCCATCTGTGTAAATAGTTGCGCCTGTTGATTGCAGATTAGACGTAACAGTCGCTTGTGCCTTTTGTTGAAGGGGGTCGCTAGCCTTGTGAATCTTGTAGGTATTCGTTTGTAGCGGCTTCGAGTAGGTAACCAGTACATGTTCCTATGGAGGTATGGTTGGTTCGAGCGCTGCAGCTTTGAAGGAGCAGTCGTCGAGTTCGAACAAACATTGGCCTTGGGGTGTGAGTAGGCGGCTGTCGTGATACGTTTGCGTCCGGTGAGTTACAATTTTATGGAACGGAGGAAGGTGGCTGTACCGGTATAGCTTTTCTATTTTAGTATGGTGGGGTAGCCCGGTGATTACCTTCAGGGCCTGCAGGTACATACTTTCCAATTTCCGCATCTGTACTTGAGTAGGGCGGTAGTGAATGGCGCCATAACATGCCTTCGACAGCAGAACTGCCCGCACTAGCGTACGTGCGACGTCTTTTGTGGCATCACAAATTGTTAAAGATGCGCTTGATCAAGTGTAGTAGTTTCTTCCACGTTGGTGTCAATTGGTCAAGCCATGTTTTGCCTCCACCTTGGGTATGTATCGGTATGCCAAGGATTCGGATCCAACCGTCAGAAGGTTGTGTTAGGGTGCGATCCTGCAGTGTGAGGGCCACTTTTTCTTTTTCAATTGAGTAGCCCCCTATCGTCAGAAAGTGTGTTTTTTCAAGTGAGACTTGCATGCCAGTGGGACCAGTTGTCTGTTCAATTATGAGAAGTACATTCTGGAGTTCCTCACATGCCCGTTCAGTACTTTCGTAATCGCCTGATTATATCCGCACTTTTATATCGTCCGCATATATTGTTAAATGTACAGTGGAATACTTCTCTAGCGCTGTGGCGATTCGTCTCATGACCACGTTGAATAGGATTGGGGAAATTACCGATGCTTGTCGTACGCCGTCATGATTATTGTATACTCGACTCGTTAGGTTGAGTTTCCATTATGTGCCTCGTATGTAAGGCCACATAGGAAACTTTTGAGGAAGTTAACCATTCGTTTCCTTGTGTAGGCATCTTCAAGAGCACTCAGAATAGCTTCATGAGTGACGGTATCGAATGCCTTCTTAAAATCTACGGCGACCAAAGAGTGCCGTATTTTTATTTCATGTTTGCCTAAAATCCTACGAAGTAGAAAAAATCCGTCAGTGGTGTCCATATTCGGGCGGAACCCGGTTTGTGCAGGGTGAAAAAAGCTGGTGGTCACTTCCATATGGTGGTTCAGACGATTGAAACACATTCTTTAAATGAGTTTGCGTATGTTGGGGGTTAAAGAAATTGGCCTCAAGTTATTTACTGTGCTCGCATCTTTGCCTGCTTTAGGAATCGGCGTGATGACGGCGGGCTTCAGGTGTGGTGGCAAGTGGCCAGTGACACATATGGGATTGATTGATTTAAGAAGGGCTTGTTTACTGTCCCCAGAGAGGTTTAGAGAGTTGCCCATGTAATAACGTCCTTGCCAGGTGAACTTCTGACCCTGACTTGATCCAAAGCACGGATTAATGCGGCCGTTGTGAACGGACTCTTTAGAGGGTTAGTTTCACCTACATCAAGGTCCAGAGCATAGACAGAGTCAGGAGGGGGTGAAGTAGGTTGAGGGAAGAAAGCTTGTGCGGCCGCGTGCGTTATTTCCATGATCGATTTGTTCTGCTTGAGGGCAATTGTGCGAACGAGATTGGGAGTCTTTGTCTTTCCCTGGAAAGCCTTGAAGGTATTCCACAAGGTATGTAGTCCCATCTTGTTGGTGACCGATGCACAGTGGGTTTGCCAGCGGTCTCTTGCGACCATTTTATCATGCCGTCTTAACTGTGCAGTTTTATGGTGCACTTTCAGAAGATCTTGGCACGATATTGCACATGAAGTTGTTCTCGTGCCTCCCATAAGTTTAACATGGGTTTGTCTGGGGTTGAAAGTTCTTCTGGAAGGTCTATTTCTTGAGGTGCGAGAATCATCGCTTGCTTAATAGCCTCCACGAGGGCACTGGTCTCACTAGCAGTGGAAGAGGGGTCGGCTAGATGTTGCCCAAAAAGATCCCAATGTGTACACGGGCTTTGAGTTTACGCTTTTTAAGCCCGTGTTTTAGCGAGACCCATAATGTTCACTGCCCCATCGGTCATTTTCACAAAACCACGAAGAACAGAGACTATGCGATGTCCACGTGAGATCCGGTGTGGTACCCTTTTGACGAGAGTGCAGTGCCGTCCCAGTGGGAATGTCAAGATCGTTAACCAAGGTAAGGTTGGCTTCTTGTGCTTCACGCTCCAGCGGAGCTCCCCTGGGGGAATTTCAAGGGTACCCCAGGTAATGTACGGCGCGTTGAAGTACCCTCCAACGAGGATGACGTCACCGGGAAAAGGGGGGCGTAGATGCATCATACAAGCGAAATCACCCCTGTTGGGGCGGCCCGTTTCGGGACGTAAGTATACGGACACTAAATTTATCTTTTGTGGCGAGTTAAAGTCAGTGTGTACTGCTACGACTTCCTGTAAGGCCATGCAGTATGCTAAAGTGTCCATCTGAGAGTGCCGAATGTTTCTGCTGATAAAAATTTCCGCTTGTGCTGTGGGTTAAGGTTTTCCATCATGAAGAATGCTTGACTGGAAGCAAGCGCGGTATTCATTTATACTGGGTGTTGTACTTCTGGTTTCTGGAAGTAGAAGTGCCAGGGGTGGTGAATGCATGGTCCGTAACCTTTCGCTCAATTCAGCGCCCCTATCTCAGATGCTGCGGCAGTTCTTTTGCAGGACTCTATTGGCTGCGGTCATCCTGGCGGCGTCGAGGTGAACGAGAAAGGCCGGCGTAATGAAAGTCGCCGTTCCCGGCATTCCAGGGTCGATTTAAGATGTCCGACTTCCGAAGTCAGCGTGCCTAGCTGCGTCATAATTTTTTCAAGTTTGTTTCCCAAACTTTCGAGTGCTGCCGTTGCCATTGCTTGCTTCTGGGTAAGATCTTTAAGCCGTTCATCATGTTACCGGACGGTGGTTTACACCCTTTGACAGTCGGCATCTCAGAATTCGATCGTTCATTCACGATTCCTTCATCGTGTCCGTTTTAAATGCAGAGCATTTCAGTAACTCATGATGTCACCCGCGTTGGCGTCCGTAGTCCACTATATAAAAAAATAATACTTACCGGCGCCAGGTTTCGAACCAACTACTCTGCGGGCGGAACGCAAGGTACATGGTACTCTACCCACAGCACCACAAAGTCGACACAGAATGGAAGGTTACGAACACGCCTTATATCCTTGACTCATTCAACCGTCGGCCACAGGTGCGCCCTCTCCCCCGCGTCCTCCTCGCCTTCTCTCCGCTCGCAACGCCCTCTCTCGCCGCGTTCGGTTCGGGCGCACAACAGGTGGGGACGTGCGCAACACCCTCTCTCGCCGCGATGGGTTCGCGCTGATCAACAGTCGGTTCGCGCGCAAGAACAGGTGGGGGCGCTCGCATCGCGCTCTCTCACCGCGGTCGGTTCGCGATTAAACCACATATGTCGTTCGCGCGTGCTCCGGTCGCTAACATCTGCGGCGTGATCGTGACGTCAACATCGCGCGTTCGTGTGGTGGCGCGATTTTGGCGCTATAACACTCCCTCGCGAGGGGCATTGGATTGGATTCGATTGGATTGGCTTGGATTGGTTTGGATTGTGTTGCGTCATAGCCGCGCCACGTTGCGTCATAGCCGCTCCACGTTGCGTCATAGCCGCGGCAGGGGGTTCACGGCACGTTTCACCAGCGACTTCATCGACAATGTCTACGCTGGAAGACAACAATTACAACAACAACCAATACGTAATCCATACGACTTGCAGGCGCGCCCCCCGCGGAAATGCTCTGCATCTGATCGTGCCCCTCGCGAGGGGGATGATTCTAAACATTTTATATTTGCTTCAGGGGCCGCAGGCTCGGATGACGATGACTTCCATGATTTCGAACCTGTTGTCTTGGAAGCAGGTCGGTTTGGTGTAGAACGCCAAGATCATTGTTCGTTTGCGTGTACCTGCTGAAGGGGGTAGTCTTGTAGGCTCCTTAATAGGGTGTCCCGGGTTTGTAGAGGTGTTTGTAGAGATACGTGCTGGGACATGAGGTGTGTGAGACATCCAGACGCTTTCTCTATCTTTTTTTCGTAGAGCAGCGATTTCACCTTCTACGTTGGCATGGAGGCCCATGGAAGCCTTGGACGCGCAGCTACCTTCGTCGCTTGCGGAGCTGACTGCTTTGGGCGTTGAAGACACCACCGTTTCGTAGAGTACTGGGTAGCTATCAAGATTTTGGGAGCCCTGCTGTGCCATTTTGGAATTGGCGGTTCTTCTACGACAGCGGCTTCGAGAGCGGCGTTCCAGTCTGTCTTTGTTTTCCTTCAAGGGCTTGTCTTGTTCCGGGCAAGTGGCCTCTGTCGCCAGGCGACCGTTCCCTTTACACGTGACGCAGTGCTTATCTTGCCGGTCACATTCTTTTTCCGTGTGACCGGTGCCCCACCGACTGCATAATTCGTCATTGGGGCAGTGCTTTCGCATATGGCCTTCTCTATGGAAACGGTAGCAGATCAGCATGCGTGCAAAGTACGGGGTGACCTTGCATAATTCGCCGTAGTATTTGATTTGCTTCGGCAGTACATTTGAATCAAATGTAAGGAGTGCCCTGCGGCTTTTTCCCATCTGCCTTGCCTCGAGCACATTAGCAGTTTCACATCGCAGCAAACTACGAAGTTCGTCGTTGGTATCATTTGGGTCCGTTATGATGACGCCTCTTGAAACATTATGGCCGTAAAGACGAAAAATTTCAACTTCAAATGATTTACCGTCCGTAACTTGGAGGGTGCTTACCTCGCACAAGTTGTCGACGTGAAGTTCGTCGTACGTGGTCACTGTAACTGTCTTGGACTGGGCGTTGGTTTTACATGTTGCGTAGTTCGCTACCTTGGCGTCCGGTGCAGTGGTTTGAATCAACTTATGAAGCGTGACCTTTGGAATGGCAGTTACCAAGCAGTGATCTTTCTGGCGGATGAGGACCGCTGTCCGTTGAAGCTTTGTGCGTTCCGCATCTACCTTGCGGCAGGTCTGCCGGGATCGCCGACGGCAGCGGGAGTGTGCGTCCTGCCTAGGTCCGTCATCCGTAGAATCTTCATCGCGTTGCTTATTCATTTCTTCGTCGGTGGTAGTCTTCTTTTCGTAGACCGTGTCGGTAATCTTTCGTTTCTTTTGCCGTTCTGCAGATGCGCTGCGCGCGTGGAAGCGTGTTGCGGCTGGCGAGCTGAAATCTATGGGCACCGTCACCGGGGCCCCCGGCCGCCATCTTGGCGGAGACGCGGTAGGGCAGCTGTACTCGTACCTAGGCCTACCTCGCTACGTTACGCCTAGGTGTGGTCGCTTTGGGCTACCGGTGGTAGATCTACTGTCGCTGAAACAGCCACAGTCCACTGTGCAGAATGGAGTCCGCAGGAGCTTAGGAGACACTGGTCCAAAAATTATAGTGGCATGAGCTTTAAAACGGCACTTACTGCTTTCGATGCACAGACCAACGGGGAACCATACGTGCACTGTTCGACGCCTGTAGAAAGCCAAGTATAAAAATTTGCTAATATCCGAGAGAAGCAAACGTACTGTAGCCCACGCGGGTGTGGGGTACTCTGAGCAGTGTTACCGTAATGGTGAACACGTCTCTTGGCTAACCACGTTTTGTCCCTTCCAACAACCTTTACATTCTACAAGGTAGGTGCACAGAATGCAAGGGAATTATTTGGGGAAAAGGTAGCTCGGGCCGAGGAACCAGCGGCGGCAACGTCTAAAACGGCGGCCTCCTCGCGTGGTTTCAACTCACACCACTGCCAGCACGGAACAAAGTATAATCTAGCGACGAAAGCAATTTGCGATGAGGCCAAGTAGCACGTGAAGACGACGGATGCAAGTGCGCTTCCGGTATGCCTCGGTATTTTGTTTAAATAAGGACAGACGCGTTGGTAAATACGCTGGCACCCCAAGCGCCATGTGAGTCCTGTCCGGCTGAAATCGGAAACTGCCCAGTTGAGCTTGCGCTCCGCTGCTTAAATTTTCATTCAAGTGCACACGTTGTTTGGCTTAGAAGCCTAAGCCACGTTACTCATGAACAGAATATCGGAATTGTCGCCACGATTTGATGGTCCGTAAGTTACACCGAAACATGAGACGTTGCTACCAAAGGCATATAATTTAAAAAATAAAATCGGTGCGAGTAACCCAGGGGTTATTGTCAATAGAAATCAGCAGTCAATACAAACAAGGACAGGGAAAATAACGTGGACTTGCCAAACACGCGACTGGAGAAAGCCTCGTCAGCTAAGTACTCGGCGCCTCTGCAGGCGGAGAGCGAAGTTTATCGGCGCAGGGATCAGTTCCCGAACGGGCGTCCCCAGTTCCCCGGGCGCCTGTGACTCCCATGACATTTCCTTTATTTCATCTCCCCTTCTCCAGTTTGCTGGGTGCCGACGTGTTCATCCATTGCTTTTAAGGTTTTTCGTCGCCTTCCTTCTCTTGATTTTAGATGACACAATTATTCCGTTCCTATCACAGTCGCAGAAACATTTTTCTCTCGAGCGTCTTTTGGCCCTACGCTTTTTCAATTGCTTAGCAATGATCCCCTTCGTGAGGGCACTCTACCCACCAAAGATTGTGCCTGTTTAATTGCGAACGCAGTCTGTCGTTCATACAAGAGAACTTAATACCACCCCCCGTTTTATTCTCAGGACCATTCACGTTCTTTCCTGTCATTCTTGCCGTCGTCGTATTCGGTTTTTGTTCAACCGCCTCGCGCTTTCGTGTGACGAAAAATCAGATATGCCGAAGGTAAGCTTACTTGCCATGCCTACCAGCACGTATTGCTTCCGCTGTCTCACAATATCAGCATGACAAGTTTAGCAAAACTCGTATGTTGAACGTTCTTGCTTCCTCGTACTCCCTCCGTTATCGAGGGCGTGAATAAAGAGATCCCATCCCTCTGCTCTTGGTTCATTAGACGGGAACGTTTAAATTGCATGCCTCCGTACTTTGCTGTATTTTGCATGTTCTGCGGTGTTTTTTTATGTGTATGTGTATTCTCTCTTCCTCCGCAGTTCTGTTTAGCGGCGCGGGATGTGCATTATTCCGCTCCGTTGCGGAAGAAGGAAGCCACAAGTACGCCTCCGCAAACGCGCACGAGATTAGATGGCAACGCAAGGGCGCGGTGATTGAGTCGCGGTGTGTCCGCGCTCGGTAAGCCGCTTGCTGAGACTGGTTCATTTGCATATGAGGCTTTTATAAAACGCTTAGAAATCACTTCCGCTTGGTGTGCGACACATTTATTAAATGAAAATAAATAAACGCCATAACAAACGACCTCTGGCTTAGAGCCTCAGAAAAAAAAAAAATGATGACAGGCTATCTTTTTTTTGTTCAACAACTAATCAAGTCTTTTGGCGGTTCATTTTCCCGCTCAGTTTTTTATGCTCAGGCACTCGGTTGGCACTCAGGCACTAAGCGTGACACTGGATACACACGGTGTGTTCGTCGGAAAACGCTAGTAATATGACGTTTCCGTTAAACTAGGTGTTTCCAACTGTGCGGCATTATTTATCGCAGCTTCTTTTTAAATTCATTCAGCTGTCGTTTTTGTCGGTGTGTTTTTGTGCCCCACTCTGTGCCATTTGTGGGCCACCTCTCAAAGCCGACGCTTTATTTTCGATATACCTACTTAGGTAATACTTTCTGATTAAGAGATGATGGATGAAAGGAAAAAGTAGCACCCTAGCGATACCACCACCCGAAATAATAATAATAATAATAATCATCATCCTGTCTACGGCTACTGCAAAGCAAAGGCCTGTCCCCTAGATTACCAATTAGCCTGGTCCTGTGCTAACTGCGACCAATTTATCACCGCAAATTTCTTGATCTCATCTGCCCACGTAACTTTCTGCCGCCAATTGCCACGCTTGTCTTCTCTAGGGATCTACTCTGTTACCCTTAATGACCAACGGTTATCTTGACTTCACATTACATGCCCTACCCGCGCACATTTCTACTTTTCAATTTCTACTTATATGTCCTTAACACTCCCTAGTTCCCTGACCCGCTCGGCTCTCTTCTTGTCCCTTAATGTTACCCCTATCATCTTCCGTTCCATTGCTCGCTGAGTCGTCCTCAATTTAAGTTGAACCCTTTTAGTGAGCCTCTAAGTTTCTGCCTCATAGCTTAGTACCGGTAAAATGCAGCTGTTATACACATTCCTCTTATATGAGAATGCCTACCAAATGCACTTCACCCCATTCTTATCCTTCTAATTATCTCTGCCTCATGGTTGGAATCCTGGATCCCTACTTGGCCTTAGTAGATATATTTGTTTACCCCTTCCACTGCCTCGCCCCCTATCTGCAACCGATGTGCTCTACCGAGGCTATTGAGCATTACTTTAGCTTTGTGCATAATATTTTTCCCGCCCGCGATTCTACTCTGCCTGTCCAGTGGGGTAATCATGCTTTGTAATTCGTCCCCCGAGTTACTTAGCAAGGCAACGTCATCAGCAAATCTGAATTTACTGAGGTATTCTCCATTAACCCTTACGCCCATCTGTTCCCAATCCAATAATCTGAATGCTTCTCGTAAACATGCTGAGAACAACATTGGAGAGGTCGCGTACCCCTGTCCGACCCTCTCCCTTATAGGTATTTTGCTGCTCTCCTTATGGGGGCTATGGCCGCCCGCAATAGCCGCTCCCAAAACGTCGCCGAAACCCAAATACGTCGCGGAAACCGCTTCTGCTTGTGACTGCGCCACGTCGTTCAGCGGATGTTGTAATCACCGTCGTCCTTCCATTTGTCGTATTCTATTTTCCCGTGCGTCCTGGCTTTCTTGGTAAAACGACCGCGGCCGTTTTAAAACAGAGAATCCACAGGTAGGAAATACTATAACTGGGTTGATTGACTGTGGTTTTTAACGCGCCGAAGCTACGCCTAAGCTATGCGGCGTGCCAATGTGGAGGGCTCCCGGAAACATTTTGACCACCTGGGGAATCTTCTACGGGCGCCGAAATCTCGGCACACGGGCGTTGTGGCTTTTCGCCTCCTTGAGAAAAAAAAAAGAAACATTATAAGAGGATACACCATTACTCGAGGAAGGAACTGTTTCTATTTCAAATTTGTTCGTAAGGCTCGCATTGTGGTACACGGACAGGCAAAAGCGAGTTCAAGCGAGCGAACGCGAAACCTACGTAACCAGTTGGTACTACAGCATTATATCTACGCGTATACGAGGAAAGTCAGCGAGGAAAGTCAGTTGTTAGCACGATCGGCCCCACTAGCCGGACGCGGCGGTAGGAAACTTCATTGCCGGCCCATTTTACGCATTCCTTCTCCTCCTATAAGAGGAGTGTAAAATATGCGGTACGTCGCAGGCTGCAATATGTCACAGGCAAGTTTTTCAAAAGGTGGCATAGAGGGTTGGGCTTAATGGCCGACTTTGCCTGGACACTGCCATACGAACATGGCATTAATAAGGCCATTCCTGTACGGCTTTTATTATTTGCGACAAATGTGAAAGCCAATGGGGACAGGCTGTCGCGAAAACGGCGGCAATTTCCCCTAAAAATGGAGTGGATAGAAAATAGTTAGGATAACGCCCTGAAAACGTGTACGCAGAACGTAGTTCGAATCGAAAATGGGCCAGATCCCGCTGTTTCACGGATCAAAATGAGCCAAATACTTGTGCCAAATGGGAGTTCGTTTTTGGCTTGACTGTTTCGTGGGTGTTTTCGCAATTTTTTTTTTTTTTTTTTTTTTTTGGGGGGGGGGGGGGGACGGGACGTTTTGGAGCTGGCTTCAAAGACTGTTTCGTGGGTGTTTTCGCATTTTTTTTTTTTTTGGGGGGGGGGGACGGGACGTTTTGGAGCTGGCTTCTTATGAATTCAGAAGGCAATTCGGAGATCGGGGATAGATGTGTCCCCAGATGTCAATGGCGAAGTGAACGGAAGAAGTGAACTAATTGATACTGAGAGACCTGAAAATATGATTTTCATTTCATCTAACCTGTCCTTATGAAATATCCCTGGTTATATTTATTTTTTTACTCCCATATCTACCACTGTAGCGCATAACTAAGTAGCCGCTTCTTACAAGCCCTGACAACCCCCCCCCCCCCCTTTGACGGTACGAACCACTTCATTAAGGTGAGAAATAGGATATGAGCAGCCGTCACATGAAGCATTTTGGAAATTGCTGACAAAGCAACGAAGAGCTTGCTTGCTTCGTGAGGGCGTTCAGGTGTACCTAAGAAAGTTATCCTACGTAGGAATTCGAAAAGAGTTGTTAACGGTGCCAAGAAGAGTCACCTGTCGTCTATGCACAGTTCCACTGTTTTTGAAGCGCTGTTGCATATTTTAATACCTTTTTAACGGAAACTCAACCGCACCATGCTTGAAAGGAAATTTAAATTAAGTTTTCATAAGAATGCCACATAAACTTCAGTGTTTCCATTCAACATTAGCCTAATCCGGCCTTATCATTCAAAAATTTCTCAAATTCACGGCCTAATTTTTAATTACTTGTGGCCATAAACTTCCCCTTCCTGACATGTAAAATATATCATACAATAGCTTTGACGGCGCTGAATTTGGGTCTAGTAACAAACTTTCGCTTCTTTCTGAAATTCGAGTTTCGTGGACTTTGCTCATCTCGAAAAGAAAAACGCTTCATTTGCTGCTTCGTTTTATGTCCGACATTTTTGAAGGTTTTTTTCCAGGGCTTGAAATCGCGTTTACAATTACCCTTAGAGCGCTTGAAATTTGTACCCAGGTTGGAGGCCCATGGAGCACACAGCGGTTTCCCTATCGGCCAAAAAACGGAGTTCCCGAGCTGAGCTGTTAAGTTTGCTTCTTTAAGCGCGAGAGTCTCTGTTCACACGGACCTGCTGGAAAAGCTCGCTTGCGGAGCTCAGGTTGCCCATGGGAGGGCGCCACCGAAAATGCAGTCCTTTTGAATGCGCCTGCTGTGGTATGTATGGGTCGGCAAAGGCATACTCAGGATTTTAATTTTGAGGGGTAAAGAGGGGGGGGGGGGGGGGGGGGGGGCAGGCCCAGAAAAAAAAGACAGAGAAGGCGAAAACAAAAAAAAAAACAGAAAAAGCAATCCAACTCTGAAAACCGAGAGAACAAAAGTCCGCCTAAACAACAAATCAGTTAAAGGTCAAAATTAAATGCTTAGAATTGTCGTGAGCTTATTCTATTTGGCCTTCCGGTTGTTTGAAATTTTTGTGTTCTCAGAGGCATTGCAAAATAGCTGATCTGTGTGGGGAAACCAGATATCGAAGTAGCGTAATACAAGTTCATAACTTCTGATAGAGACATATGTTATTTTTGTCTGTTTAATTTTGATAAGACTTTGCAGCCTGGTCAATTTCTCTCGCTCCACCTGGGTAAACACATCAGCAAGAGCGCCGGTTTCCAGCGCACACAACCGTAGGCCTGGGTTAATGATTTTACACTAATGAAATGGCCAAATTTTTGACGCTAACGTTTTCAGGCTAGCATTTCGATGGTATATCGCGATTGTTGCATTGTCTGCGTTCATGGCCATCTCTGGCGATATTTGTACGCGCATTATTGTCTCTTTTCAAGTGATCGGAGCTTTGTTTACCGTAAGGGTGCCACTCTCGTGAGTGGTGACCCTTGAATTTTGATAAATCCAAAGACAAGATACCGCCAAAGTAGAAAATTCTGGGTGTTTAGACCATGTACAAACCTCCAAAATGCTGGGCAAATGCTTACTCGGTTCTGAACTGCGGGTACACGATTTATAAAACCTATCAGCCAAGGGCCTTTGATTCAAAAAGAGAAGAACGTGGCCTTGTAACGTCAGCATTTATTCTTCATCAAGTGACAGCACAAAGTTCGGACTAGGCTTCAAGCGAAAAATCTGGGCTCTATCATATAAAGAAAACACACATAAAGGCAGCCGATGTAAGCGAATTCGATACTCTGTTATGCGAGTATTATTTGTCAGCGCTGCATCCCCATGTAGCTGCCTCTGCCGGGGTTCCGTACCGGTCACAACAGTGTAAACTTTATTTGCTCAATATGCGAGTGCGGGAAACTGGGCAAGTTGGGGCACGTTCATGATGACAACAGCACGAGATCTGTGAGTTTATGTGGTACCCTAAATATAACCGCAGCCACCGCTTATAACCGCTTATAAGTATTTTCAGGCTGCTTACCTATTACACCTACATGGCAGTAAATGCAATAATTTCTTGTTCTGTGCTAACCCTTCACCATAATGTATAATACGTGAGGTTATATTTTGACGACACACTTGATTTCAGCCTTCACATTGAATACATTTCCAAACGTCTTAGAGCAGTGTGCGCATCCTTGTATGCGCAGCGCTTTATTTGTAACACTCCGGCTAAAAAAATGGTGACAAAAGTTTAGGAGAGTCCATTATCAAATACGGATGTACAATATGCGGTCTTGCATCATTTTATAAGCTGAATATTCTAAAGAGCATCCTCCAAAAAATTGCCTACAACCTCCCTTATAATACAAAGCACCATGGTGAACTAATGGACGATGTTATAAAACAATTTGATATTTTACCTGTCGGAAAGCAATTTGTGTTTGATGCTTTGTGCAAGAGCGTTTATCAGAATCAATTTAAAGTTGTGAATGTAAAAGCTAGGCCTCTAAGAAACATTGAAAAGTTTGTATTGACATGTATGTACACTTGTTGCGGTAAAATAACCCGTGCCTTTTATGTGCCACATTTATTTAACAGAATTCAAAGCGAGCCAGTAGTCACTAGTATGAAGAAGGGAAAAACATTTTTGACGTCATTTTATTGCAGACATTGAATGAATGCAATGCGCTGGTTTGGATGTACCTAGAACCATTGCAGTAATTTCATTGATTGTAGGGTTCAACGTGCCGACGCAACGCAGGCGATGAGGCGCGCCGTAGTGGAGGGCTCCGGATTAATTTTGACCACCTGGGGATCTTTAACGTGCGCCGAAATCTCGTACACACGGGCATTTTTGCTTTTCGCCTCCATCAGAAAAGCGACCGCCGCGGCAGGGAATCGAACCCGCGACCTCGTGCTCAGCAGCGCAGCGCCTTAGCCACTGAGCCACCGCGGCGGGCCATTGTAGCAATTTGAAGTGCGGCTGAGTGTTAAACGCCTTTCCTATGTATGTAGGCAATATGTCCCTTGGCGTTTTTGAAGTGTTTCTTTTCTCTCCTGTTTCCTTTTTTTTTGTTTCTGGCCACGGTAGTCAATTGCTCATTTTCCTTGCTATTGTATGGCTCTTCGAGCTTTTTATTCCAAAGGTGTCCCAATTCGCGTCCACCTGTGACTGCCCAGCGACGCACACATGCCGTGTGACTTATGTGGGCTGGATAATGTTCTGTAATTTTGAAATGTGAATAAACATTATTAATAGAACACGCGGGTACCGCGTGGATTGAATGTCTGCAGGAAAGATTACATACACAAAGACTTGATTGATTGATTGTAGGGTTTAACGCGCCGACGCAACGCAGGCGATGAGGCGCGCCGTAGTGGAGGGCTCCGGATTAATTTTGACCACCTGGGGATCTTTAACGTGCGCCGAAATCTCGTACACACGGGCGTTTTTGCTTTTCGCCTCCATCAGAAAAGCTACATACACAAAGACACCGCGGTCACTGCCAGTCAGTCCTACATGCCCCAGGTGCCGCGCCTCACTATGTAACCACATCCGGCTTCTCAAGCGTGCGCCGTCACGCGAGATGACGCCTAGAAAGGGAAAGCCAACCGAGTCGGGAAAGCAACAATTTAAGGTGTAGCCGTGGTGGACATGTCTAGAGGAAGCAAAGCAGAAACCACACAGAAACACCCCAGGACGTGACTGACGTCGACAACAAACTAGTCTTGCTCCCGCTGCCCTGGACGTGCCGGCGGACTTCCTGGAGATAAACAAAGTACACTTGACAACGCCGATAGCAGAATTTCGAAGGTTCTCCGAAACTGCTTGAAAAAAACAGGTTCGCTTCCTTAACCCTTTTTTTTCTTTTATCTGAAGCCCCCATACCTAACTCTGTCGACCCTTGTTTTTTTTTGTTTTTTTTTCGCTAGGTGTAGCGATGATAACGACCGAAAGCGACGTCTGAACAACCGTAAAAAGCAAAGCCACCGCACGTCTTTGAGTGAAACATTATTTCAGTGGCTTTGACGGCTGCTCCGATGAACGGTGAAAAAATCACCCAACACCTCTGGAACTTTGGGCTTTGCTCGACGCTTGCGACGTCGCCGTTTAAATAACTAAAAAAACACACCGCCAGGTTCACTATAGAAAGAAAGGTTTTGCTCTTTTGTTTTTTTTAAACTTCATCTCAGTGCGCCAACCAGAAGAAAAGTCAACTGCCGTGAAACTGTCCACACCAAAACAAAGTTGAAAGGCACTGCTGGTGAAGGTAGGAGGTTAAAATTTGCTGTAGGAACAATAAAACTGTGTACGCATGGTTTGATTCGATCAGTATCGGTGCATCGTGTGCGTCCGCGTCGACACCTTCACCCCTCAGGACGTCTCTAAGTGCACGTTCGGCGGAGGCCTACCCTTCTTCGGATCTGCTGCTTCCCTTTCCCGGCACCTTGAAAAACAGAGCAAAAAACACGGACGTAGAGAGGTTACACAGACGCAGCGCTCATGTCTGTGTAACCTCTCTACGTCCGTGTTTTTTGCGCTGTTTTTCAAGGTGTCATGCATACCCAACTAGCCCAAAGTCAAGCTTTATTCCCTTTCCCGGCGCGCGCTGCGTCGCACTTTCTACGAGCCCTCCTCCCACCATCTTTACGCACTGCGGTTTTTGTTTCCTGGTGCGCCTTCACCACTTCACGCTCCCTGGCTGCCCACCCTCAACTCCTTTAATGTTTATTATTTTATTTCAAAAAACCTAAAGGCCCTCTGGGGAGGGTAGTACATAGGGTAGGGGGGATGGGTTAAACAGGTGGCACATAAACTAAAACAACAACAAAATAAACACGAGAACTAAAAAAAATGGCAGAAATAATTAACATTGCTGGAGTGCAAACAAATCGAAAAAAATCGGTAGAACAATAAGAACAGCTATTGGTACAGTAACTATAACAAACTACACAGATTATAACCACATGTTATATTACCACACGTCATTTGACAACGCAAGAACTGAGTGAAAGGAGGCAGTGAAATTTTACATATCATACATTGATATTTTTGCTCAAAGCATTAGTAAATTTCATGGTATTCGTTTCAGTAACAATGTTTGATGGTAGATTATTCCAGTCTATTGTGGTACGAGGAGCAAATGATTCGGCAAAAGCAACGGTACGACATGTGATGCGTTTGATTTTGCATGAATGATCACGACGCGGAAAAATTGCGATGGGTTCACAGATAAATTCGTTACGAAGGGATGCATGGTAGTACAGTTTATGAAATAATGTAAAGCGAGATATGTTGCGACGATGCGATAAGGTTTCGAGTTCAGCACGCTTTTTTAATTCGGTTACGCTGGTATAGAGTGAGTAATCAGAAAAGATGAAGCGGACAGCACGGTTTTGTAAGGCTTCTAAGTCATTTATTAGATATGCCTGATGACGGTACCAAATGGCTGCCGCGCACTCTAGTTTAGGGCGTATTAGTGTAATATATGCTAACTTTCGTAAACGCGCGGTAGCATGTCTGAGGTTACGTTTAAGGAAACCAAGCGAACGGTTAGCAGACGCGAGGATATGATTAATGTGATTATTCCATGTCAAGTTACTCGTTAGATGTACGCCAAAGTATTTATAGGTGGAAGTTCTGTCTACGAGGCTGTCGTTTAATATGTAGGATGCTGAATTTTGGGAGGCGTGATTAGTAAAGGACACTAGTTTTGTTTTAGCAAGGTTTAGAGGGATTAGCCAGGTTGAGCACCATGTGTTTATAGCATTAAGGTCAGATTGTAGAATAGCGTGGTCATGGTTAGATTAAATTTTACGGTATAATACGCAGTCATCCGCAAATAACCTTATGTTAGATTTAACGCAATATGGTAGAAAATTCATATAAACTAGAAAAAGCAAGGGCCCGAGTACACTTCCCTGAGGGACACCAGATGTTACAGAGACTAGAGAGGAGTTGTGATCGTTAACTGATGTACATTGCATTTTGTTAGAAAGAAAGTATTTTATCCATGTTGTAACAGCAGAGTCGATGTTCAGTAGCGTAAGCTTGTGAATAAGTCGATGGTGAGGAACACGATCAAATGTTTTTGAAAAGTCTAGGAAAATTGCGTCTACTTTAATTCCAGAGTCTACAGATGAATGTAATTCGTGAATGAAGCCAGCTAGTTGGGTGTCACATGAATAACCTTTACGGAAACCGTGCTGATGCCGAAAAATAAGGTTATGTTTTTTGAGGCAGTTAATAATTTGGGAGTGAATAATATGCTCCATGAGTTTGCATATGGTACTGGTTAGTGAAATAGGCGATAGTTCAGGGGTGAGGTACGATCACCAGATTTGAAAAACGGAACAAACTTCGCCACCTTCCAGTCATGGGGTATAACACCGGTGTATAGAGACTGTTGGAATAGAGCGGATAATATTGGGAAGATGGTTTGTGCTATGATAAAGATCCCCAGGTGGTCAAAATTAATCCGGAGCCCTCCACTACGGCGCACCTCATCGCCTGCGTTGCGTCGGCGCGTTAAACCCTACAATCAATCAATCAATGGTTTGTGCTATATTTTTTAGAATAGTTTTATTTAAACCAGTGTTGTCAGCCGAAGAAGTCTTGAGATTAGTCAGAAGAGAATATATGCCAGCATCGGTTATGGTTATTTCAGGCATAAATGCATCAGTGCTACTGCGTATGGTTGCCTGTGGGAGGAAAGATTCAACTGTAAATACCAAGGAAAATGTTTTGTTCAGTAGTTCCGAACAGTCACTGCCAGTTATTGTTACGCCGTTCTGATCAGTAAAGACCATGTCGGGATTATGCTTGGGATTGATGACACGCCAGAAACGCCGAGGATTATTTCTTAGCATGGATGATAAATCACGTTGAAAAAACTGTAAGCGCGTGGTGTTGAGCAATTTTTGATATTCTCTGTCACATTACTTATACCGTTGCCAGGAAACAGTTAATATACTTTTGTCAGCTTGTCTGAATATTCTTTTCTTCTTGTTGTTTATACGGCGAAGTTTCTGTGAAAACCAAGGGGCAGTATTATCGGATTTTAGAGAGATGACCGGGATGTACTTATCTATCAGATTAGTGAGAGAGTTTTTTAGTAGTAACCAGTTTTCTTCGACGGTCCGCGGCAAGTTATCTGTTAGAAAGCCAATGGCAAAAAGTGATAGTTCGTGGCTAATACGATCGAAATTAGCTTTCTTGTAACATCGAATGAGCTTGCTAAATGTTTGCCGTTTGATAAGAGAAGGAACTATGCGACCGCTTAGCACGTCGTGATCGGATAAACCACTAAGATGTGTTATATCAGAGCATGTATCTGCGTTGTTAGTCAGTACCAAGTCAAGAATATTCGAACAGTGGGTTGAACGTCGTGTTGGGCTTGTAACTAATTGGGTGAGGTTGAAATCAAGACAACATTGTAGAAACGAATTAGACTGGGATGGTGTGCTAGAAGTTAATTGAGTAGACCACGCTATGTCAGGGAAGTTGAAATCACCAAAATTATTATGTTTGACTGCGGAAACCGACGAGCAAGTTCGGCAAGAATACGATAGAATTCTGCAGTGAAACCGTGTGAGCAACCTGGAGGGAGATAAAAAACGCTAACAATTATATTACTGAATTTGAATTTTAAGGAAATTACTGCACATTCCAGAAAAGTGCTGATAATCACTGGCACAACCAAGTACTGTCTGTTTACCGCAAGAAGGATACGCCACCCCGGCAGTTTTGCCGATCACAACGAAAAATATTGAAGTCTGATTCACAAATGAATATGCTATTGCTAGGAACAGAATCATTTAACCAAGTTTCAGTTAAAGCTATAATGGTTGCAGATGTTGAGTCTATTAATAAAGATAATGCGACATTTTTACTAGTAACACTCATAATGTTATTGTATAAAAAGTGACAACTATCCTCGGCACTAATATTGCTATTTGATGTTGCTCCTGGCAGCTTAGCTGAGGATGAAGGGCTTACGTCACGTCGATTTGCAGAAACCATAGGGCAAACAAGTTTCGCACAATTGAGTTAGGTATCCCCTATGTAAACATTCTTATTAATGATCACCCATTTTCTGTATCTCACAACAGGCGTTCTTGAAACATAAAGGCTCTTGCCTTAAAAAAAGAAGTACTTCGCCAAAGTTTGGAAAATATTAGCTTGTGCGAAAAGCTCAGCCGCCACCTTCGTCTCCTCCATTGGCTTCTCCCAAAGAGAAAACAGACCAAGGAGGACAACAGGCATGCGGGTACGGCGATGAGGCGAAACGAATGATACTTGCAAGTAGAACAATAAAAGAAATTCTTCGTTTGGGGCAGCTGAGACCGCAATATATACTTTATAGTTTCATCGAAACCAACGAAAAGGACCGTACTGAATTGCCGCTAGTGCATGATTAGTTACTTTCATATTTAGCCGTGGTGTGGCGAATATTCTGGCGAATATCGCCACAATGTTCATGTTATCTACTTTGGCTGGGATCAGTTCGTCCTAGAGACAAAAAAAATTTCTATCCCAAGCATGACAAAATGCAACATTTTCCCGTGGTTCTGGATATCTGTGACCCATTTGCATGTTCGTTACATTTTAAACCTTTGCGCATTCTCACCACCAGGGACGGCTAAAGTAAAGCGCGGGTTTTTACCGCGAATTGCTGACATCGCCCCCAAGAATTTTGTGTTTCTCGCATATGCCCAAAAGTGTCTCGCATATGCCCAAAAGCATCTGAGAGCAGCACATGCAGGCAGGCGCCTTAGAAGGCCACCTATCATTCCAACTTGTGATCCTGCGCTTGAGACGCTCAGCGGTGGTGTGAAAAGCCACAGAGCAGTTTGCGGCAGCTGCGACCCCCCACACATCTCAGCGAAAACTTCCCGCCGCGTTCCTCATTTATGCGGCGCCGGGCCTGACGGCCTGTTTCACCCTCGCATATTTCAAAGGCTTGATTTTTTTTTTGTTCTCGTTCACTCTCAATATAGACAATGGTAATGGCATGTCCCAAAGGGCGCTTTTTCTCGTTATTCGCCGAACTTTTCGAAGCTGTTGAGTAGGCGGATGCAACAAAATCAAGAAGCTTCGAGAGGCCACTGGGAAGGGAAGCGAGAAATGTAAGTGCCCCCATTTTTGTCTGTTTGTTCAGATTGTACTCTTCGGTATAGCTATTGTCTGCCTTATCCTTGCCCATCATCTGATTCCACCGAAATAGTTGTATTTCTGTTTTCCCCTTTGTGGGAAAAGGAAGATAGCTATGCTAAATATTGTTCAGGCATGGGTGGCTGCTATAATCAAGAATAAAAGAAGCTGAGAAGCCCGTTTGTTTCCCTGTCCCTTCCTTTCAGAACCAGACGTCGCCCAAAGCGTTATTTCTTTCACTCGCTCTTCGTCTCAGTCCCTTCTTGTGCGGCATGACAGTTCTTAGGTATTCTGCCTGCTTAGCATCTTCCTTCTCCCAGCAGCGGGTTGACAGATCAGGCGGTAATATGGGAAACGGGGACGATTTTGCCGTGCTATTTTTTTCTTGCGTGGTGTCTGTAGCAAAAGCAACCACGGCACGTAAGCACTTATGCTGTTGTGAATGCGAAAGCGCTCGCCGCCGAGTGTCCGACTGAACGCAGCAGGGCGCCCCGTATTGAACGTCTTTGAACGTCGCAGTTGGTTCGGCCCCACGCAGAACTCGCAGCTGACAGCTTCGCCGCTTAGCCAGGCCAGCGGAGTTGGCCGAAATGCCGAACAGCTGCGGTGGCCGCTGCTCTGCGCATGCCAAGGTGTTGCTTAGCAGCGCTTTCTCCGTTTCTTTGTGTTTTGTTTTGTTTCTTAGGCCCACGCTAGTGTCATAAGGTTACAGAGTATTGGCACTTTTTTCTCCTATTGTTTCGTGCCGCCGCCGTGATCATTGGTCAGTTCGCATCACGTGACATTTGTTTACACATCGATGGTTCATGGGCACCGCCATTTTGTTGTTTATGCGTTTTCTGTCGGTCAACTGTGTCTCAGCTTATCGTCCCAGGTCTGCGGCTGCGCGCGACTGGCGTCGTTCCGAACGCGAATGAAAGATAATGCGCTTCGCAGCATTTCAGCTGCAGAAGTGTGTCCAAAGATGCCTTGTTGTTGCGTCTTCGGTAGTGTTGTTTACAAATGACCTCGTCAAAGATAACGGTGAGGCCGCAGAAGCGGCAATCTGGCAACACTGATTGGCCATATTGCACATACGTGGGTGGCTTACTATACTCCATTTACATCAGCAAGCAAAACATTTGCTTGAGTAGAGGCCTTCTGTGACTTCAAAATGCAGTTAAACAGACATTTGGCCGTATTTTCAGTCGGACCAAACCTTTCTGTGTTTCCCTCGGCTGAGTGGAGGGTATCGCAATGACTTTACATGCCAAAATGGCTTTCAATGATCTCTTCTGCTGGAGGCTCGAGGAGAGGAGAGATTCGGAAAACTAAGAATATTCGTAAAATAGCTATAGTAACTAAGTTGCCTAGACATGTATGTAAAGAAATTTGCGTAAGCCCGGAATTGCTGTTTAAAGTTTGCACCGAGCACGCAACCGTATGCAGATAAAACCTAGCGACGTTGTTATTTATGTTTAGACCAATACTTAGGCCATGTCAGAAGTGCCAATGCGCCTTCCAAAGTAACTGCCTCCTTGTCATTTTCTCCCCGTGCTGTTCACTTTTAAAGCGTTTTGAAAGACCTCCTTTACGCCAAAGTAAGCAGCAACGAGCAACGATCAGTGACAAGCGCGTGAAGGCGGTGCCTCCAAGCCAAGCAGAAACTAGTCATGGCGCAAAGCACGCGTCGTATTCAAAGAAGGCGTGGAGGCAATACCCATTTTGCCAGGCGAGCGACAAATTCCGGACCCGAAACAGCATCTTTTGCTCCGATATTCTTCCCAGCCTGCGCTAGTGCAAAAGGCGTTTGCAATATCGATACGAAACGGGTTCATTCCCCTGCCTGCCTTTTCTCAACGCGTTCCCACGCCATTTCATTTTCGGAAAAATTTCCAAGCGGGCGAATCGTGCCCCCGAAATTTTCTGCCTGCGTGATGCATGGTCTGAGCACCGAGATGCGCCAGGCGATGAAATCGCGTACGCCAGTGATTCGCGGCATTTACGAGTTGAGCCATTAATTATCGCTGGCCGACTTGGCGAACACGCGCATCCACAGCTGGGTCTTCTGAGCAAAGCCGGGACGTGCCTCACATACACGACCAGGAAACCATTTCTCCCGCGTATCGTGCAATTCTACTTTTCTGTGCTCATATTCTCGTTGCTAATGCGAATGTTGCGTTTTCGTAACCCGTTTTTATAATGGCGCAGATATTTCAGTGCAGCACGACTGGGACTCGGTATAAATGGGAATCACTAGGCTCGTATGCCGAATTGTTTCGGTGTCTGCGCTTGTGTCGCGCGGTGGTGTAGCCCCGAGCTAGCACATTGGGATGGGTATGTTACGCTGTCTCACAATGCCTGTATCGTGCAGCTAGGAGAATGGAAGACTTCGCCGGTAGCGATATTCGCCATTAATTGTAGAGGAAAGCGAACAAGACAATTAGAGGGTTCTTCCTCGATGTCAGTTTTTTTTTTTGCATCAGCGTAGTTTTGCTATTTCTGCCATCATTTCTTATCTAGATACATTTTCATCTTTGTTGAATTGTTATCTTATTGTCGGTGTTAATATTTCTCCAAATAGTTTTCTCAATACAAGATAGCCGTGCCTTTTTCTCTGGTTGCGGCTGTCCAGATGGACTCTTCAGTACCATCCTTTCGAACGCCTTCACAATAAGCGCAATCCTATTTGGGTGGGTGTGAGTGCATCCCCAGTGCTGCTGGCCTTGCTGGAAAACTGGCAGAGAACTTGCAATTAGCACCACGAGTAGAATAGAGAAATGCAGAAGCACGGAATTTATAACTTAACTTCTAACGATCGAAAAGCAGCATGATGGGATTACTTTCTTTACATTTACGAATGCGAAGGGTTGGAGAGGAAACATGCGCGTAAGTTTAAGCTTCAATAATTCAGTCACCTTCGTTTCTTGTAAGCGTGCTGGGAAAATCTGTTTTACCTTAACAGACGCAGGAGGGACAAGCAAGCACCAAACGCGATGAAGGAGTGTCAGGAAAAATGGCATTACGTTTTAGAGTTATCCCATGGTTTGTGATTTGGTGTGTGATTTGGTTCTCTTCTTTGCGATCGCCACGATACACAGAAATATCTGAAAAAAAAAGCAGCTGCTACTATGTTGTCGGAGATGCTTTGCTTAATTACTGAATTTTTCGTAAGAGGTGTCTCAGCTGGGGCTACAGTCTAGTAAAATATTAAGGTTTATGTCACGCGCGACAAAAGAGGAACAACATGAGAGGTGAGAGTGAAAGCGAAGGGAGGCACTTACTTGGCAAAAGTCCATAAAGACTTATGGCGTGGCCACAGTTTATGGCGTGATCACAGAAAAAGACTGCCCTGACCATGCGTTGTATACGTGACGTGATAAAGGCAGCGAAAGGCTACGCCTGATAACGGCGGAGCGTACCGATACCGCCGATTCACTTTTTCGTAAAGCTCGGCCTCAATCACCGCAGTAATGAAGAGTTTTCTTCATTTTCTTTTGTTATTTTTCTCTTGATTTCGATCATGTGACCCACCAGCCTACTGGAGCACAGAGTCTCTACAACTAGGAGGAGTGTGGAGAAATGCCATGCATTGGGTTCTTTGTAATTAGGAGACTTGTACGCCCTCTCATGTTACTGTTACGCCAGACAAATATCTGCTATTTGATTACCACACATAAAAACAACAACATATAGGACGTTATTTTTATGCGCCGTTATCGCTTACTTTAAAAGAGTCAAAACTGTTATTTCTTTCGCTAGAAAACAGTTTTAAATTCGCGCGTCGTGATAAACTACACCTCATTCAAATTCACGAGATTTCACGGTGCCGAAGGTCGGTGATATTTTTTGCCCTAATTGACGGCGACAGCAGCCGCCGTTTGCAAGCTGTTGCGGAACATCACGTCACTTTTACGCAGGCTGAACTATACTACGCCACGCCTTCTCAGCCAATCACAGGGAGGTCGTCACATACAAGCCATATTGTTGTTGATTAGAAAAGGAAGGCCTACGTCGTCATGTACGCTGCATTTTGTCTAGTTTTTCATTGCCGACCAAGAATTTTATGCGTCTTCAGTATAGAGAAATAAGGCAAACATTAGAGCTGGTGCCAGTAAACGAAATGAAACGTAAAAATCACAAAAGCACACACAACCGCATTGTCAACCGCAGCACGTGACCAAAATTGAAAGCCAATCTGAAAAGAATTCCGGCAAATTCACTGTGCACGGTTAATTTTGTGCGTCGAGAATAGGGCCCTTCGTACATCATTCTCTTATCGCACCGTGAGTGGCTGTAACAGAAATGCGTCTCTTGTGAACAGGATTGCATGGGAAACAAACAAAATCAAAAATTAGTGCGGGAATTCGGAAAAAGGGTACAAGACGAGAGACGTCGGCAGAACAAAAACATAGTCACAACAAAAGCCTGATAGGTACCGTCGACTTTAAGCGGAGCTATTTAATGACAGTACGTGTACCGCGTTCTTAACGTAGATATGCATTTAGTTATTTTTGTTATAGTGTCAAACAATAATGCCTTGGCAGCATGTAGAAGTGATTTCTGGAATCTAATACTACAAAACGTCCGCAGCAATTTTACTTTTTTTGTGTTTTTATCTGACCTCGTTATGGGATATGTGACCTTAATACCGTTTCACCAAAATGGCGGTTAATCCTCGCATATCTTCTATGAAGCGAGTTGGTGCAAGGATTGTTGAAAGAAAAAGATTATTGGTTCAAAAACGGCCCAGAATCAGTGTTATGAAAGCAACGTTGGGAGAACCCGATGAATTTTCGGGGGATTCGAATCTGCTTTTCCAATGTCGGCTGCTTGTGTACGATACCAAGATCAATAAGGCGGCTGGCATATACTGATCGAAAGAGAGGCAGTATTGTATTATTCAAACTTCTATGTCCACCGATGCCCAGATTACGGATAAGAGAAACACACAGATAAACATAAGGCCTACCCTCTTTTCCATTGTTTGCGACATGCCTAAAGAAAACAAAAGATACAGATGAAGGCAAAACTAAAACGACATTGTTACAAAAACAGAATCTGGTGCCGGAATCACCGATATAAACGTTAGTAAGCTTGCTGTCAACCTGGGATAGCGGTATGGATCGTAGTAAACAGCACAAGACTACTCGGTGCACTAGCAGGCAAGCTGAAATCCGCGTTGGCTTGCTCGCGCGGTGCCCAAGCGACTAGGGGCCGCTTTATTTGCGAGAAACGTAAAACACCCCGAAAAGCGGATATTGAAAGAGCACCGGCTGGGCATTGTGTCGAGCTGTTTGTCTTTGTGGACGACAGCCCCGCCGTCGGCCCGGCCCGGGCGTGAGCAGCACGCCAGCACGCTCGATGACTTGCAGGCGGGACAACAAGCTACAGAAAATATAAAAAAAATCCTCGTGCTCCCTGCAGAGGGACGAAAAGCCCGTCAGACAGTTTTCGCTCACGACTCTTCGACTGGTATTTCAATGAAAACAAGGTTACAGAGTGAGTTCATTTTGTCACCTTCCCTACTTCTCTCCTAGTTTTCTCAATTTGCGCAAAGTCGGTGTCAA
Organism: Haemaphysalis longicornis; assembly: GCF_048455015.1. Lineage (NCBI taxonomy): Eukaryota > Metazoa > Arthropoda > Arachnida > Ixodida > Ixodidae > Haemaphysalis > Haemaphysalis longicornis. The sequence goes on along the minus strand of NW_027526361.1, from coordinate 64,987,751 downwards.
GTTAGGAGCAAGTTAGGCTGATTAATATGAATGCTCGAAGCATCGTAAATAAAACCGATCAACTTGAAGCTGTACTCCTAGCATACAACCCTCATGTAGTTGTTATAACTGAAACGTGGCTCCATAGTGAAATTTGTGACCAAGACTTAGTACCTCCAGCTTACGAAATGTACCGCAGAGATAGGGCCTCCAGAGGTGGTGGAGTTGCAGTACTTGTAAAAACAGGGATTAATGTCACCCGTTTACCTGACGCTGACAATACGGAAAGCGTGTGCTTGAGGCTTTCACTGTTCAATAAGTCTTTTATATTGTATGCAGTGTACAGGCCGCCGAATTCGTTGCCGGATTATTTGTTTAATTTGAAAACCCATATGGAAACATATATTAATCAAAAGCTAATTGTTACCGGTGACTTCAATCTGCCTAATATTGATTGGAGCCAAATGCAGTCGACATCTGATTCGCTTAATGCAAATATTCTGTTCGATATAATGATGTCCCACAATCTCGCCCAAATCGTTCAACAACCGACACGTGTTGGTAATGCTTCGTCCTCGTTACTAGATCTTGTGTTCATGCACCGCTCTATTCTTGATTCCTGTGTTTGTGCTGAACCCGGTTTATCTGATCATGACATGGTCACAGTTTCTTTTCCTTTGCATTGTAGTCGTTCTAATAGCCCACCGAAATCTAAACAGGTCAAAAATTTTTCCCGTGCTAACGATACGGACATCCAAGATTATCTTGAATTTGAATTCGTGAATTTTGATGGCGACGATGCTGCTGTTCTCTGGGATAAGTTTAAGAAATTATGCTTCCACTGCATTGAACGGTTTGTACCAAACAAAACAAAGAAACCCCCAAAGTTCACACCATGGATAACTAGGCCGATAATACAAATGAAGCGTAAAGCCAAGCGCTATCAGAAAAAAGGTGCTTCTGCTCACGTTCTCAAGGAAATTCGTAGCTCCCTCTCCGAAGCTATTAAAAGTGCCAAGAATTTCTATTTTAATGTCAAGTTGCCAAACTTCATCAAAGAAGACCCTCAAAAATTCTGGAATTTTATTAGGGACCGTAAAAGCTCTGTAAACCGAATCATGTTTAACGGCACTATAATTGAGGATCCCCTAGCGATTGCGAAAAAATTCAACGACTATTTTCATAGTGTTTTTTCAGCTTCTACTCTGCCTGTCTCAATTAGCATTGATGCTTCTGATTCGGATCCTAACCTTATTTCATTTGATGGTGTCCTAAATTTAATACTGAGATTAAAAGTTAAATCATCCCCTGGACCAGACAACATACCTAATGCTTTTCTCCGGCGATATGCCGAAATATTGGCCAAGTACCTTGTTGTGATCTTCCGAGCCTCAATAAGTTCAGCAACTTTACCCTTTGATTGGAAATTGGCACGAGTTCTGCCCTTTGTGAAAAAAGGGGACCCACAGTGCATACCAAACTACCGACCAATTTCTATGACTTCCGCATGTTGCAAAATGCTGGAACACATAATTGCCACTCGTATCAACAGCTTCTTAGATGATAACCACATTTTATCTTCCTTTCAACATGGTTTTAAAAAACGGTTTTCCACAGTCACTCAGTTGGTTTCTGTTGTTCATCACATTGCTTCTGTTTTAGACAAAGCTGGTCAGGTCGATGTACTGTTTTTAGATTTCAGTAAAGCCTTCGACCGTGTTCCCCATAATAAACTTATCGAGAAATTACAGACTATAGGGCTTCCAAACTACCTAGTGTCGTGGGTGTCTGCTTACCTGAACGGCCGGAAACAGTATGTCGACGTCTGTGGACAGACATCACCTCATCTCCCAGTAGATTCCGGCGTGCAGCAAGGTAGTGTTCTAGGACCGCGGCTTTTTTTAATTTATTGCAATGATATTGTTAGTGTTATTACTGATCCGGTTAAGATAAGACTGTTTGCAGACGACTGTATCATTTTCACTGATGTACACTCGCCAGATGACCAAATCGCTCTTAACACTGCCCTTAGCAATATTCTTTTGTGGTGTGACAAATGGGGCATGGTGCTCAATTTCGACAAATCTGTTTTCCTTCGAATTTCTAACAAGAAAAATCCGCTTCAGTTTTCCTATTCCTCCTATAGCCAGCCCTTAAAGGAAGTTAGTCAATATAAATACCTAGGTTTAACGATAACGAATAAGTTGTCTTGGAATGCACACATTGCCGATGTTTCATCGTCGGCTTTCCGTAAACTGTGTCTTCTAAGGCACAAACTCAGAGACGCCCCCTCGCAAGTGAAACTATTAGCATATAACACTTTAATACGTCCAAAGCTGAGAATACGCTTGTATTGTGTGGGATCCGCATACTAAGTCTAACATATATTCCCTCGAAAAGATTCAAAGGCGAGCAGTCCGTTTTATTTTTTCGAAGTATGGTCGCGGTACATCAGTTACTAAACTAATGCAAGATAATGAATTCCAAACACTACAATCGCGGCGCCAACTTCTACGTCTAAAATTTTTGTACTCACTAATTAACAACAAACTTGGTCTAGACCCATCACATTACGTTACCCCACTTTCGACCAGGCAAACACGACATTCGCATGTCCTATCTTTAACTCCGTATTTTGCGCGGACAGATTTATTTAAGTTTTCCTTTTTTCCGAGAACTGTCACAGAATGGAATAACTTGCCCTCTGACTACCTCCAAAGCTTAGATCTTCATGAACCAAATGTTTAATTCTGTGAATGATTATTGCTTATTATTGCCTCTCAGATTATTGCTTGCTTTTTTTTGTTGTTGTGATGTTTTTCTTCTACTCGCTATCCTCTTACGCAGATGTATTTTAGTCAAGCTGTGTCACTCATGTACTGATCTTGTAGTTGTGTTTGTGCCCCTCCTGCTTGGGCCTTTTTGGCCTGCAGTATTCCACAAATAAAAAAAAAAAAAATTATAGCGTTTTTGTTGGAAGCTTTCGCCGCCATTCGCATTGCTGTATTTCTGTAGCGCCTATCCGGTTCATTTTATGAGGTATGCTTTTGGAAGCCGAGGGGGAAAAAATGCGAAGAAGACGACAAACAGTATTTTCAATGGGCTCGCAGCGGACCTTGTATAAGCGAAGACGACTTGAGACTTTGTCATGCACACTGAAAGGAGCCGTGGGTATCAATAAAAGAAATTTTCAAATCTTTTGTATACGTCTCCTGTAGGTCTTGATTTTTGTCTTGTATTTCTTTGTATTGCCTGGCAGCAGTGCTGAACGCGAGAAACAGGAATGGAACCGCTAATCTCCCTTCGCTATACGCAGGTGTTGTTGAAAGAGTGATCAAAAACGAATTCGACAGCACAGTACTAAGCGCAGGATTGCCTCCAAAGAGACATACCTAATTCAGCTTCACTACGTTGCCAGTGTATAAAGTCTGCAAAACAAGATAAACTTTTCTTTTCCTGTTGATTTAACTGTATTTACGTTCATACGCTTTGCGGAAGAGCAAGTTTCGCTTTTTCTTCTCATTGTGCTTTGGCCCCCTAGTTCGTGGGCCGTGCATTATCCTGCCCGTTTCTAGGGCCTGTATCAGCCTCTGGGTGCCCTGCTTCAGGTCCGTGCTGTCTGCTTTCAACTTTCTTCACCAGCTGGGTGACTTGAGTCATCGTTTCTTGCAGCTTCTGGACCGTCGCTTACCCCGCCCAATCCGTACGTAGTGCGATTCCCGGGATCCTCATGGCGTCAACTGCTGATATCCCCGTGCCTTGCAAGTTCAGTTCGTGATCCGGCGTCATAGTGCGGTGTCGACCCCTCGTCCTTCTTCGCAGTATCAACATCTCCGACTTCTCGGGGCGTACGAGAGACCAAAGTTCCTCAGATACTAAGACACTCCACCCCCTCATTCAGGTCGTCCTGCTGCTCTCCGGAAGGTCCGTTTGTAATCCATGAGACCAGTTATTCGTCGTACAGTAACATCTCATTACTACAAACCGTACACTTACGAATATCTCTAATTTACGAATATTTTAAGAATACCCGCCAGATTGCCTATATTTTCAATGTAAAAATATTTCAGTACTACGAATTTCAATGTAGCACATATTTCACAATAATGCATTTTCCCTATTATATTCGAGGGACATTAGTATTACGAATTCGGCCAAAAGTAACAGCTTCGGAGCTGTCGCGTGAAACAGAAACCGCCGTTTCTCTGTGCATTCTCTGAGTGCAGTAGCTATCATCATCACCATGTCAAGTGCCAACAGCTAGCGCCACCAGAAAGCTGCGGTTGAATGTGCAGCAGCCTAGCAGGCCTAGCCGCGTTTGCCTCTTGTGTTGGGTGATGGTGGCCGATCGGTCGTTCTTCATGCTAATCACGTGCGCTCGCAGGTATTCCTTGTAGTGGGTGATCTTGCTGCGAAGTTTGTGCGAGATCTGAAGATGAATGCAGCTAGCTACAAAGCAAAGGAGCGAGAGCAGTCATCATTAGTGACGATTGGATGACACCATGGAAGACAACTGTGGTTCACCGAAGACAGAAGAAGATGAGATCGTATCGAACATTGACGTTTTAGTGCACGTGAGCAAATTCCACACTTTCATTGCTCGGTGCCATGACGTACCCGATGAGGCGTTGTGCAAGATAGAATTAGTAGAGGCATGGCCGTGGCACGTGGCCTAGCGGGCTAGGATGGCCGCCCTTGCCCGTCTTCTTTTAACACCCTTTTTACCCTCACCCAATTTTCAGAAATAAATGTTTCTTAATCGGTCGTGTGTGCTGCACGTGCGAGAAGAAAACTGATTTCTTCAAATAAAGTAGCTTTGCAGCGAGCGCAACATTTTTGAGAATTTGCCCGTCTGCACACGCGTCTACTGCTAAAGTACGTCATTTTCATTCCTAGGTTTGAGCACTGGCTTATAACCGCAAGTTTTTCATTTATATCGCGTGTCTGAGTCCCGCGGTTCCCCGTAGCTTTTCGGATGGTGTATTTGGCGCCAAATTGAAAAGTATAGGGGTGATCACAGAGCCCAGGGAGGGGGAGGGGCGGCGAACGGGGTTCTCTTCAGGAGCACTCGAAGGATGCCTTTCCTCGATTTCAATAAAGTTTATTCTGCCTCTTTGCCCTCCGTCTGCAGGTGGCCCAGCCCGACAGTCGCCATCTATGTCTGATAGAAAAGCTCCGACGTAATTGTATGTGTTCTGGCCGCAGTGACTGTTTTGGAGGTTCCGTAACACCACCTCAAGAGACAGTTGGTCAAAGGCTAGGGCCAGGATGGCAGTGTTCTGCGTTATATTGAGTATGCCTGTTACTTTTTCTGTCCTTTGATCAAGATATCTTCCTTCCACAGGTTCGGATGAAAGCCGTACATGGTGATTGGTATTTTACCGTTGTCTTCGAAGTACAAGAAGCATCTGGTTGGCGCCATAATTTCGAACAGCTTGCTGGCGCAAGATGTGAGCGACGTTGGGCGTAGGTTCTGCGGGCTTAGGGGATTATTCGCCTTGTGAGTTATACTGACTTCGGCGTGTTTTCAGATCACTGTCATTCTCCCGTTTTCCCACCTTTCGTTGATGCTCTTACCCAGGTAGTCGGCCGCGCCGTTTTCTAGGTTTCGGGTGGTCTTTTTGTTAGTTATGTCCTAGACACAGGGCACTAAAACGAAATGGAGGAGAATTAGCGCTGGCCGTTGTCTATTCTATTTTTTTTCTGTTGCGTTGGTTGCTTTGTTTAACAACATCAATGTGAACTGCAAAACCAAGACTTCGGAACTTATAAATCTATCATTCAGGTTTGGTTTGACGTAAGAATGCACATTTGTCACCGTCACATTTGGTACCTAAAATTTCGGCAAAAAAGCGCATTGATGTTCAATTAAAATCATGTGGCACCAAATTTTTCCGGTCTTATTTTCAATTTTTAAGGTGGCCCCTGATGTTTTCAACATTCATGCGTCGAGAATCTTTTAACCGTGAAAGTATTAGGAGGGAATCTTGCGTATTAGTGCCTAAAAGTGCGTGTCAACATGCCAAGAAGTTAATCGAAGAGCATACACGCTGTTGGCGTGAATGCGCTCCGTTGTTCATACCCCACCTAATACTTCACTGATCCCCTAAAACGAAAAAAAAAATTGACGCTGCTTAGCAACGAATAGGACGTTGCCTGAGTGCGGTTGCCTAAGTGATACGCCATGAACTTACTATAGGCGCAGTTTTCTGCAGACGACGATCGTTACGTGCTCTGTTTTGTGTCCCCAAATGGTGTACAGTTAAACCTGGATGTAACGAAATTGAAAAAAGTTCGCAAATTTTCGTTACATCCAGGTTTTCGTTACATGCAGTTTTCAAGTAAACACCAGGGAAATCATCACGAACACCAAAAAAAACATGCGGCAGATGCCGATTTAGCGCAACTTACCTCAAATGTTTATTTAACACAAAAAAACTGCGTTATTTTCGCCTGTGTGTTTCGCGTCAAAGACGACGCAACGCGGCGGTCCAGAGAAACGAACTCCTCCAAAGCTTCCGCATCATCCTGCGAGCCGACGTGACGGCGCAGCACGTCCAGCGCATCCAAGACCTCCTTTGCTGTAGCAACGTCCTTCTTCTTCTCACCCGCGGAAACCGCATTTACAATCGCAAGTTTGTCTTCAAGAGACAAAACCTTGCGCTTCCTCGGCACGGAGCTCATTTTCACAGCGAGCGCTCACAACGATACCCACGACGTCGCCGCGCTGAGAATGCGCTACGCCTAACAACAGAACACCTACCGGACCAGCCTAACCAGAGTGCGCTCGCCCGTTCGGCACGGCAGCGCCACCAGACGTCACAAAACATCGATGCTCGCATGGATGGCACGCACTTGCTTGCTGCAATCGTATGCGTTCTACCCGCCATCTTGCCCCATATTTTTTCCCCTATTATATAGAACTTGCGCGTTGTATTTACAAATTTTTAGTAGTGTTACGGCTCAAAATCATAAATGATCAGTGCCGCGAATTCGTTACATTCAGGTCGATTACCGCAACACCTTCGTTACGTGGAGGTCACAAATACATGGACTTCTATGGAGATGGAGTTGGGGATTGGAAAAAATTTGTTAAATCCAGGAATTCGTTACATGGAGGTTCGTTACATCCAGGTTTAACTGTAACTTCTCTCTTCTGGTTCGCTGTGGAGGCTTTACCAGAAATAAAACAAAAACAGCCTACAGAGGATACATTAAACGTTTTCCTATTCTTTGATATGTCAATATTTGATGATTCTGTATGCGTTACTGCTACCAGAGTTTCACCATTGCGGTAGAAATTACGCACAACCAGACAAAAACCTTTTGTTATCCAGTTTTTGTATTCTGGGTATTTGATAGTTCCGCATAACTAAGTATTCCCATCCTTTCTGCCCCCACAAAATATCGCGAACGGGCTGGTTAGAGGTAGAGAACTTTGTCGTGTCGCGGCACGCTTAGCACGATAAAGTGAGGCCGTATTGTGAGGAGGCGATGGTTGTTTTGGTGCGTAAGAGACAACCAGAAGAAAAATCCCGGGCCATCTCCACTAACGTGAAACCTTGGACATGGAGTGTATAAGTGTATTCTTGGCGCCTTGGTGTTGTTGCCCACGGATATAAAACCGTTTGCGGTAGAGGTATACAGCTTTGCTGTAAAAGTCTCGTGTCTTTGAAGCACGAAGCGTTCTAGTGCGAGGCGTTAAAAAACAAGTGTCCTGGTGGCGTGTTTCGACTCACTTCGCTGCACAGAGCACCCACGTGACATATGTGATGTCAATACGCGCGCTATTCTTTAAAGCGCCTGCTAATACGAGCCCACCGTACGGGCTCTGTGGCCTTGATGTGGAGTACTAAGTACTGGCGCTGACAGCTTGGGTTTGAACCCCAGCAGGTATAGTTCTTAGTTTATTTTTCATTGCTTAAGTTTTTTTCACAATTTATTTTTTACCTCAGATCTACGCGTTGTTTTTGTTGATAACAGTGATTCGGTATATTTTCGATCGCTTTACGTTTGGGGCGCAGCCAACGTCCCCATTAAATAAACGTTCTCCTTCGTGCGAATAGACATGTCGCGTGGTTGCTCTGTGAAGCGAAGCGTTTGAAAATACGCGTCCTGGTGTGTTCTTGAAACGTTCTAGCGCGAGGCGTTGGAAAACGAGTGTTTAGGTGTGTTCTTTTATTGCACGTTAAGTTCTAGCGCGAGGCATTGCGAAACAAGTGTCGGCTGTTTTAGTACCGTGACTACATGAGACGACTACAGAAGACGCCGACAGCCCGAGTCCCTAAGAATTTTCTCCCCTAATATATGTTGGCTACCAAGCATTCTTCAGCTACCTCGCCGACCTAGCCGTATCTGGGTGTCTAGCTGTCTGAAAAAGTACCGGCCCCTTACCCAAACCACTTATCACTGACTTGCCTGTAAAGGGTGCACCACAGCACTACGACTAGTATGACAGTGAAGCAAAATTAGGCAATTATGTGGAGCGTAGTGGCACTACTTGCACTGCTCACATTAGGAGTACTCTCACACTAGGAAATTTCTTTGATACGAGGGACCAGGGACCCTTACTTAGGGGTGCCTGTTAGATAATAGGGAGCTATTATCACAAGGTACCCTTCGCGTTTAAAGACAATCATCAGAAAGTCTGGTTGCAATTTTTTGTCCAGTTGGTGGAAACAAAATTCCCGTTTACTTGGCCCCAGTAGCCCCTGATAATAATAAGAAAAAGATATCAGCAGGATGTTCGGGTAAAGCATCATTAGCTTGTTGCCTAAATACAATGGTAACTGTGACGCGTAAATATAGAGGGTTAAAATAGAGTATTTTAAGGGGCGAAACAGGCAATGCATGCTGAGAAAACTAAAAGACCGAAATTCAGCTCCAATATTCACAAAATGTATGTTTTGGTGCTATAAATGGTTTTAAATTTAGCTTTATGACAGTAAATGCGTGAGGCCTCATTTTAACGTCCCCTCATTTCAACATTCGTGGCAGGGTAAATTTCGCGCGTTATTCGGGAAGTGACGCACGCTGATGTCAGCTAGACACCCTCAACATTTTTGGGCTCAGTATACTGAAATGAAATCGACAAAGGACACTGTATGTTGACAGGTATAGTTAGTGCACGTCATGTGTGTAACCCTACACATTTTATGCACTAACTATACCTGTTAGTACTACTTTCTTCCCTATTAATCAGACGAATGAGAAGATGCATTATAGCTTTGCAGATTTTTGTGGCCGTAATTCAGTGGCCTAAGTTCACGTCAGTGAAAACGTCAGGGTTGAAACATAGCAGCCTCTCATTGGAGTTTTATGACTTTCTGTTCAATAACCCGCCGCGGTGGCTAAGGCGTTGCGCTGCTGAGCACGAGGTTGCGGGTACGATTCCCGGCCGCGGCGGCTGCTTTTCTGGTGGAGGCGAAAAGCGAAAACGCCCGTGTGTACGAGATTTCGGCGCACGTTAAAGATCCCCAGGTGGTCAAAAATTAAACCGGAGCGCTCCACTACGGCGCGCCTCATCGCCTGCGTTGCGTCGGCGCGTTAAATCCTAAAATCAATCAATCAATCAATCAATCAACTTTCTGTTCAATATTTTGCGCTAAAGGAATTTAAAAGGAAAGGAAGTGTGTTTTCTTATCATGCTGTTGTGGGCTGCGAAATGTGACACATTTTCTTGCTAGCGTGACGTTTATGTTTATTCATGACCGGCACGTCGACTGAGTTTCCTTCAGTCTTCTTTCTGATTGTGTTTACAGGAATTTTGTTACTTGAATACAATATTGCTCGAGTTAAAAACATTCGGTAACAGGCAATGGTGACAGCCACTCAGGTGACCGTGGCTTCAGTAGCCCGATAGTAAAGGTGCAACTGATTTGCGACATTGCATCGGGTCATGCAATACCCCGTGTAGGAAGGAATGAATGTGCCCGTTTTCCACCGTTACTGGTTACTTATACCGTCTCTTATTTGCAGGCAGCCAGGGCGTGACGATCCGACGGCCGAGCGTCCCCCGCTGGGAGCATGACGGAACGGATAGAACCGTGGTGCCAGACTGCGACTACGTGTACAACTAGAATGACCTCAAGCTGGTGGTCAAGTGGTTCTTCAACGGCGGACTCGAGCCGAGGTACCAGTGGATACCTGAGACGAATTTGCGCGAAGCCTTCGGAGTGCTTCAGGGATGCCTGGACGACACAATCTTGGTGAAGTTCAGGGATGACTATTCGCAGTACCAGGCCATCCGCATACTCAAGCCCACCAAGGAACTTAACAGAGAGTACACCTGCGCTGTGGCATCACCGGTCGGCCAGGACACCCGTAACCACGACATGACTGCCTTGCGTGAGCTGCTTTCCCCATCTTTCGGATTACGAACTCAAACGTACTCAACAAAAGACGAATGTGGTGCGAGAACGACGAGGCCAATACGATAGCAACCACGCAATATAAAGATGGATTTTAACCCTGCTTTGTGACGTCCACGTCCACATACACGGGGGGATTAAAAGAAATACAAACAACGGAGAACACAGCCTCCGACGCATGCCGCACCATCTGGCTGCACTCTCAGTAAACTGCGCGCATTCGTAGTTCTTTCAGAGCGTTTGAGATAGTGTCCTACCGTTAGGGAAAATGCTTGATAAAGAGGCGACGCTGGTCATTTATTTTGAGGCGTCTTTTGAGGCTCTTGCCACTGAGAATCCTGTTATCCACTACATTCGGGAACCAACGAGCATTAAGGGATCGCAGCTAGCACGATGCCCTTCAACGATCATCCTGCTCAGTGGCGACGTAGCGTGAAAAGGCGCCTCAAAATAAACGACCGGCGCCGCTTCTCGATCGAGCATTTCCCATAAATGTAGGTGCCGCTCTCAAACGCTCTCGAAGAAGAGCGCATGCGCGCGGTTTACTGACTTTGCAGCCAGATGGTTCAGCATGCGTCGGAGGCTGTTCGTTCCGTTGTTCGCATTTCTTTTAAGCCCCCCTTTACGCCGCACGTTACCGAACATACGCCGTAAAGACATTCGAACAACTCAAGCCATTCAAACTGAAGCCCTTCTGAATTGCCTCATACTACGCTGGCACAAAGTTAACATAGCGCATAACAAAGTTATGCGCTATGAATTTTTCGTCAAAGGGAAAGAACGTAAACACAAGGCAGTTGAAGGTCACTTTTGTTTAACTTCGTCTGCGTTTGCATGGCACGAGCAATGTATGCGGTTAAAGGGAATGTGAAGAGGTTTTAGAATTAAAAGAAAACTTGACTAGCAGCAAGTACACATTCAATAGTTCCCGTGTGCGAAATATTTTTGCAATACATGCAATAGAAGCGGCGCAATGCGGAAACAAAAGTGGCCCGATGCCCCGCCCCCATCTTGGTGCGCGATGCCGGAAGACCGAAGAGCGCAGGCGAAAACCGGCCAGAAAACGTCATACCTGGACTTCCGGTCGGATCGGCCGCCTCTGCCATGCTCTTTTCGCCGTGTTTCCTGTAAGGCTCGCCACAGGAAGAATAAGACTTGTTGTTGTCGTTGATATCACTTATTTGTAAACTTTTCGTGTTGAAAAAGTATGCACGAACGCCAAACGTGGAATACGTTACCATGCCGTATTTCTAAGCAGGATAATACCACACCGAGATGTTTTATAACAAACGGAAGCGACAACCGAGGTGGCTATGCTTGATGACAGAGAATTTACTACACTACGTTAGATACTTTTTGAAACGCTCCAATGCATTTTTCCTATTTTTTTCTTTCTATTTTTTTGATGCGACGTACATGAATGTTCACATTAGATGCTATATTTAGGAAGGATGGTGAATACTGCTGTAGTTTGGCCCGGGGTGTTTCGTTGCGTTCAAGAAACAAAGTCACATTTGTTCAGGAAATACCTGTTTTGTTAAACGTGTCGGTTTTCTTTCCCTGATGGGCTTAGAACAGTGTTCAAAAACCCAATTTTTGGCGAAACTAAAACAAGGGGCCGATCCTGATAGAAGTTCTCTCCCGGCTAATAGGTAAACACTATTCCAACAAAGTAAAAGAACCAAGACCAACACATTACTTATTTTGCAAGTATACATGCCACGATAAGGTAATATTTGTCTGGAATGAAAAAAACACCGCTCCGAACCACCACCATACCATAATTTGTGTTGACTGCGGGGGCCTAATTCTTTGCCCAAAATTTCGTGTGCCTGCATATTATAACCTGGCAAGCACTTGCTGCCACTGAACCTCAACTGTGCTCCAGCGATAGTCGTTGATATATATAACAATGAGACTAAAATAAAATAGGAGCGAAGAGTAAATATACGGCCTTTGTCCGACTAGCGGGGTAAATGCTTAAATCTAAAAATGTTGAAGCAGGCCAAGGATCCATTATCACAAACGTTTGGTGATTGTTACCTAAAGTAACGCAACTACAACGTAACTGCCTTGTCCGACTGGTCTGTTAATTATAACGAGGTGACCGTAATATTGTAGCAGAATGCGCAACGCACACGCGAAAATCAAGCCTTACTAGAGCAGATAATGCTGCGGAGGCACGAGTATGCTACAATGTTTTCAGAATGAATGCAGGTCAAGCAGTAGGACGCCACTCATCTAAGTGTAGCGAGCGATCGCGGAGGCGCCTTAGCGCCGCCGCCCAAAAGGCGCGCGCGCGCGCACGCGTGTGTGGGTGTGTGTATGGGGATGAGTAAGGGCGTGGGGTGGGCGACAACGAACAAAGAAAATTCGGAAGCAGAGTCCGCTTGTTGGTTTATGCGTGTACCGGCAACATATGTCTCGCATGTACGTTTACAGCGCCTGAACGATATTTTTTTACGCGCAGTTCACGTACGTGCTTTTCTCTGGTAGATTGTTTATAAAACGCTGCTTTATCTTGGGTACAAATGGTTTCGTATATAGTAACAAACAGTTCAGGCAGTACCCAATATTAACATTAGGAATAGAAAGCCCCTATGCTGGTTGCCTAATTCAGAAATATGGAACCCTCTAGCCGACGTCCTGTCACTGCTTTGTGGTTCTCGGTCGTGTAAAGCACATTCCAGCTCCGAGATACTTCAACCAACAGCACGGGAAGTTGAAAAATAAACTTGCAGTCATGTGCGAACATTAAACTGCAAGCTAAATTGCCGAAAAGGCAAGCGTCGCTGCCGTGCGATCGTTCCCAATGCTTCCGACAACCCGCGCGGCTGAAGGGTGTCCTCTTTTGACGTCATGGCAGGCGCAACCAATCAGAGCCGTCAAAGACGAAAAGCGCGCGTCTTTCAAACGGGACAGCGTGTTTTGCACGATAAATGCCGGTTGGACTCATGTACGATAAAATTCAATGTGATATTCGGAGTCAGCGCGCAAGCAACTATATAAACGTGCCTCTAACACCAACTTCCAAGCTCAGGCTTGCTTCGCTTTGTCATAACGTGCACCAACAGCAGCCATTGCGAGCACTCGTTAGCATCCGGCTGCACTGTATGTGTTTTAAAACACCGCACGCGTGCTTAATACGCATACCTGGCGCCTAGCCGGGCTGAATTCATGCTGCCTGTCATGTTCGTACGTGAAGGGCCTTGTTTAATTACAATAACTTGCAATTGTCGCTGAGTGAAGTTATAGCATGCCATCTTGCTGTCCAGTTGTACAACCACAACGAGCGTTTTATTATCACTGTGTAAAATTCGTTTTAACATTCCGGGCACTCAGAAATAGGAGACCTGTTTGTGCTCACGCTACAGAAGCTTAACCCGGTTTATAATTTCTGTACTAGGATTGCATTTGTTTTTGCACCGATTTCATATATAGCAAAGTTTCTGTCCCCTTGTGACCAACAAAAACGTTAATAACTACGTGTCTTTGTCAGATACCGCTACAGACACCGGTAGAGATGCAATGAAATTGTACAGATATAGCCAAATGAAACGCGGACACGAACATATGAACCGGAACACACAAAAACGCGATTTCTTTTCATTCAAGTCAAAATGACATGTGGCTTAGTTACAAAAAAAAAAAAAGTTGGAAATGTGGCTTTCCAATTTGCCAATAGCACGCCATTGTTGAACCACAACGAACAGTATTTTTCAATTTTTCGTATTCTGCTTCATGTTTTCGTGGTCGCATTTGATTTGCCCATGACTGTACCTGTAAGTGATCATACACGAATCAATACGCTTGAACTCTTATTCATGTGTTCCGAGGGCGAGATGTGTCTTCGCGCCCTGTATCGAGACATTTTTACAGTTGCCTCTCCAAACCACAACCCCCGCTCTGTGGCAAAGTTGCGTTTGAGTCCGTCCTTTAATTGAAGTCTTTTATAACATGAGAGAACCTACACTAGAGCGAAAGTAGTGAGAAATGGCGTGACCCATACTGCAGACACGTCTTCGAAATATGCTTAAATCTACCGACGTCCATAAAACGGCCCACCATGATCGTTCTTTCGTGTTCCAAAGCATACACTCGGCGGCCTTGTGTTTCCTCCAGCTCCTTGCCCAAAGCGGCCACAGCCCTGCGTAGCGTGTATTGAGGCGGCTTCTAGAAATCACAGCCAACCGAGTACAGCAGCTGACTCAGCGGCTCTAGCCAAGGAAGAAAATGTGCGCAATGCAGCCTGCGAACCAGCTTCACTGCCAGAGCAGAGGGAAAAACCACGTCGGCGCCAGCGCCACGCAACAGCCTCCTTGGAGACACACCCAACCCAGAGCGCCGAGCTGGCGCGTGCGGCTCAGCTTACCCTCTAGGTGGCTATTATCGCGACGATGTCTTGTCCCTTCTCCTCCAATCCAGACCTTTTTAGAGTGGAGAAAGAGGGAGAAGACATTGGAATGAAACATACTGCAGCGTTCAGAAAGCCGCGCTTCTATGTTGTACATCTCACTGACACCTTTTAACGCTTTCCTGGCGTTGTGCTATAGCGTCCCAAGTTCTTACCCCATGCGTGATTGAATATATGGTCCGCTTTAATTGAGTCGGGCTCGCAACAAACGCCCGCTTATATTCAGCAAGCCGGGTTGGGCGTGTTTTATGCAACGAGGGCTCGGTTTCTGTCTCTTCTCGCTACTTATAATCGTTTTTTCTGCGGTTTTATTTCGTTATTGTTTTGCTCTTCCATTTTCCCGCGGTTAGGGCACGGGACACCACCTCCGGTGCGGCCACTGTGTCATGGGTCGGTATGAATCGGTAGGAACTGAATAGTAACCCCTATTTTCTGGTTTTCTTGCCATGCACTGTGCCTCATCGAAAGTTGACTGGCCTCCATTTCCCGAAAAACCACTTGCACTAGCATAATGAGTGAAAGAATGAAGTTACTAAAGTGAATCTTGGGACGGATCTGCAAAGAGGTGCGTGCATTATTTTCCCTGCCCTTTCCTGGTAAATCACTACTGTTGCCACGACATAACACTCAAGCCAACACCCGAAGTTGTATAAGGGCCGAAGCATTATAGGGGCTCGGGCTGTCGGCGTCTCCTGCCGTCGTGGTCTCATGTTGCCACGGTCAATCAAGTTGTCAAACGATGGTCAAGACAAATGTATAATTGATAAAACCGGTTGAAAATAAACTAACATGGTTTAACTAATTTAAAATGCAGGAATCATCAGGATTCAATGGCATTAATAAGAAAAATTGGTTAAATTTCGTCCCAAAATTGGTTTTAAACGTCAGGTTTTCTCCTGTAAATCACACATCTCAGCATTTCGCGCCGTGTGACATGAAGACAACTTACGGCCAGTCTCTCATTTAATTGTTTAAACCCGGTTCAAAGAAAGAGAAGGCGCCATCGCCTCAACAAGCGCCAGTTTGCTCCTCCCACCGGCGCGTCTCCGGCGCGCAATGAGCTCGCGCCACGTGGCAAGTGAGAAAATTACGATCCTTGAATACACTTATACACTGCATGTTTCACCCCTCCCCAGATTTCACGTTAATGAAGATAGCCCTGGATTTTTTGCACGTAGAACGTTGATATCAGCCAATGCCGGGACGAACTGTGGAACAGCTGTGAGCGAACAACGTCTGAAAAATACGTTGGTGCACTAAAGTCTACTTACATGCTGTGAAGGCGAGAACCTGGCGATACTGGTTAACAACTATTTATTACTAGATAGTATTCACCTTTCTTTTCTTAGCTTTCGTTTCGTTATCTCTTGACGCGAAATGCTTCTACCGGCTTCGCTTTTGTTATACTTTGTTTCAATCTCTGTCTTAGCTTTTGCTTCTTCGTCTTATGCAACGAATTACGTCAGCAAGCCGACGCGCACACGCCACAGCCTCCCTAGAATCAGGGTTCCGCGCAGTTGGTGTGCATTTGCGCTAATCACGTGTCATGACGTCCAGATCGCGCGGCAAGCACTATTCAACAACATTTACGTTGTTAATATATAGTTTATGAATTTGGTGAAGCGAGCACAATGTCCTCTCAAAACTCCTGATTCATGACCAATCCACCGAATCGGTGTGTTTGACATAAAAAAGAGAAAACATCGACAACAATTTCTGTTTCACCTTGCAACATGCGAAGACAGCGAAGGGGGACCTGGTTTTGTGCTACTATGGAGACACGGGTTCAAATCTCATCGGGTAACACTTTGCTTCCTCATTTACTCTTAGCAACGGCGGCTCTTCTTTGACCAAAAAAACCAAATACAATGGAGGATTACCGCAGAATGGAGAACTACAATCATTTGCCTACAAACAAGGGTCATAGTTTCATGAAGTCTGGGCTCTGCAGAGAGATATACTGAAGCGGCCTTCGTGAATTTCCCCTGAGCGCCATTGCGCAGTTTTAAAATTTCATATTTATATTTAAACTAAAACGTAGAATTTTGGATTATTTTCCAGCATAAAACGCATAAAATAATCATTCTCTTCTCTCCATAAAATCTGCGCCATAAAAAAATTTCACCATCTTCCCGTAGGGGAACCCTGAGTAGTATGCTAAGCATCCATGGGGTCGACTCAAGTTCCCATTAGTTTTCAGTTCGATCGTGACGTTGCGGGAGGAGAATGAGAGGAGCGGAGTGCGCGCGCGCGTCATTTATACCGCGGAGCTACAGTGGCGCCCCCACCGGAGTATGCAGCGGCTACCGTCGCGTCTCTAACCCTAAGCTGTTTCGCATCATTGCGCGCGGAGCCGCAGGTGTTGCCATTCGTTGCGCAATCCCGGAGAGAAGAGGAGCTTCGGAGAGGAGAGGAGGAATGCCGGAGAGGAGAGGAGCGTCGAAGAGGAAAGGAGGTATGCCTCGCATACTACTCAGGGTTCCCCCACGAAAAGATTACGACGGTGGTTGAACGCGGAGCTATCTCGTGATGGATTCTTTGGTTGGCCAATCCCTATAGGCATCCTGCCACAGTCATCATCAGCGGTGCCTGGTCAGGCATGCGCAGTGGGGGCGTGGACGCCGCACAACGGCGCCCACACAATGGCTGCGGGAACAGGCTTGACCATAAGGTGTTTCGCATCTAAAACCACATGGATTGCGCTCAAGCATCCATGCACACAGGATAAAAGTACTCATTTACACTAGTATGCAAAGATCGTTCCATGACTGCTAGATGGTCCGTCGGCCCTGTGTAATAGTTTTCTAATGAGAAGAGGTGATTTATTGATTAATTCATTTGAGTGATTGATCGTAGGGTTTAATGCGCCGGCGCAATGCAGGCAATGAGGCGCGCCGTAGGGGAGGGCTCTGCATTAATTTTGACCACCTGGGGATCCTTAAAGGAGCCATGAAGAGAAAACAAAAGTTTGTTTTATTCGAAAGATTAGGTGTTTCATAGTACCCCAAGCGCTTTCCCGGAAGCAAATGATGCTTTATTCACTGAGAAATAAGGTAATTTAAGCCAAAATTTTAAATCTCCCGCTAAAATTGCACATTTGGTGACGTGAGCAATGGTGTCACACGGGCCGGTCCATGAAACAGATACTTAGTATGTCGACTCCATATAGCACCCACACGCGGGAGTCGACCGAGACGGCGGCCATTTTAAAAATGCTAGTAAAACCTAGTGCACCCGCAGCCCTAGTCATGGAATCGCCTGATCCGGAGAACAAAACTCTCGCCGAGGAGCTCGGGCTTGCATTTAACAACCTCACACCACTTGAACGCTCAACGCTTCTAAGTGCACGAGCGGCAAGAGTTGTGGGATACGCGGTGGACGGAAAAGCGACCATTCCGCGATAGCCACAACAGACGAACGCCCTGCCGTCGGCACCGCTGCCTCGTCAGCGCCGTCGCCACGGACGAATACAGACTGGTACGTATGTGCCGTATTTTTATTACGGTTAATAATAGTTCAACTTCAGTAGCAGTATCGCTTATGCCAGTTGGCCGGTGTCGTGTATGGAAAGCCGTTCGCGCGAGCTCTCTGCTTCGACCAGAAAGATACGAGCGTCAATGCGCGGTGTTTACGGCATTTTTCCTCCAAGGTCAGAGCGCCTCGAACCCGAAAATTCGTCTGCGCGACGGCGAGATGTCGAGCTCGGCCAGGCGGTTGTTTCGTACGCATTGGCGCACACGCTTGCGTGTTCGTTCGGAACTTCAACCGTTTACTCCACCGTTCTTTGTCATAAAAAGAATGTGCAGTATGTTTCACGGGCATTTAGCTCGCTATGCAAACTGTAAGCCCTGCCTAACATGCGTTTGCTTTTGCCGGCCTCCGCCAATCGCAGAGCTTAGCCCATGTGACGGCATAGGTTCTGTTGCGGGAAATGAGCTGGTGGGTCGCATGACCATTCCCGTTTTTCCTAATTATGTAGCTTATTTGAGCGAAGTTTGCGTTATAAGTGGTGTCGTTATGGTTCTAACGAGGCAATCTTTCGAATGAACCAAACTTGTGTTTTCTCTTCATGGCTCCTTTAACGTGTGCCAAAGTCTCGTACACACGGGCATTTTTGCTTTTCACCTCAATCAAAAAAGATGAGGTGATTTAATGGTGCATTACCGTAGTTGCAAATTGATTTAATTATTAATGGCCGGTAACCATTATTATTTCAGCGAAGAATGTAAACAAGGAAGCGAAACGACCCGCCCAGGGAAGTGAAACAGCTATCCAGGGAACATCCATACCATGGCCTCCGATTGCACGCCCCTTATGGCCGAACGAATACCGTCCTGCTACTCACCGTTATGTGGCGCTGTGCACAGCGATCGGTAATTTTGTGTCTAGGGCTAGGGTTGAGATCCTTGGGCAGCGTGGCTGCTGTTGTTCTAGAAACGGGCGCTTTCATGCATACCGAAGATCAGATTACATAATTGCGCTTTAGCTTAGCTTCCCACTGGTTGCGTTTCCCTGCCTTGCAACTCCATGGGCCGCCGTTCTTCAACGCAGCGAAGCGAACGCGCACAACAACCTGTAAAGAAAATAAATATATGTAAATAGACCGGCAAGTCTTGGGGCGAACCAAGTCAATAAGCTTAAAGTGGCGCTCATTAATAATGTATAGTGCGGGACGTTTAAGGGGGATGGTCAAGAAGCGTGGGCGCATAAGATGCGCAATCACGGCTAGTACTGTCGATTGCACGAACCCGCCAGCTCCCATTATAGCTGCTTTTATAGAAGCACCCTACTTTAGTCCTCTCATATCCTTGATGCGGGATACCACAAGAGCCGCGAGGGCGGCCTTGAAGTCTAACAGAGCGAAGAAGAATTGAAACTCCAATTAGGATCAGCATTACGACCTCTAAGACTTAGAAAGATTAGCGTGTCGTATGCCATAATCTGTCCATGAACTGAAACTGCTAAATGCCCAAACGCATTTTAGGAACGTAATCCTTTGTCATGCGTATTACCCTGACGCTCCCGTGGCGCACAGCTCTGGATCATTGCGATTTTCTCTGCTTCTCCAGAAAGCATGTGTCGCGAAGGTACGTTCTACTCCCTCGCAAAAAAAAAAACAATAATGTACGCAGAATTGACTGAATTATCGGACAGAATAAAAGACAGCTAGCAAAATATCGAGAAAGAGGTAGGGAGAGAGAGAGAGAGAGAGAGAGAGAGCATGTTTCGTCCTTTACCATTGCATTTCTTTTTCTGTGGAACATTTCTACTGACGCGAAATGTCGCGCTTTCAGATTCGTGTGCGTGGCTAAATTACTGCTTGGCTAGAATGTAAGTAGTGTAGTTGTGAAAACTCCCTGTTTACGTACATTTAAACACACTCGCCTCCACCATTTTATGCTGCAGAGCAAACTTTCGCAATAAAAAAAAAGTAGTGTAGTTAGATTGGCTAAAGTACTGCTGGGCTAGAATGTAAGTAGTTATTTTTTCGCGGGTTTTTGTCACAAATAAAAGCCTGCTAAAGCATCAGTGTGGATTGTCTTCGCACTTGCAGGCGATGCGGTTGTGCTTTTGGCGTTGTTCTGTCGCTTCTCTGACCAAACCAGAGACGTTCCTGGGGAACAACTCTTCGCCCAGTGACCGACCCGGCGGACCTCCAGCACAGTATCGTTCGGCCCACGCCTGCAGTACAGCATCTATCGAGCACATCTCCTAAAGACCATCTCCCCAGTGGCTGACTTTCGCCCATCGCGACCTCGGACCACCCAGGGGACAAGCTGTTACGATTCAGCGTGCCGCTACTCTGTTCGCGCTTGCTGCAAGTTTCGTGTAGTGCTCCTGTGCTTTGCTGCACAGCCTGCCTTCTTTTGGACAAGCTGGTGTTTGAACCCGGCACGCCGGCACAGCAGCCAAGCGCCTTATCCAAGCACCTTGCAGCTAGGAACAGGGATTACTTTGATGCAAACGCCGTGCCAGATGCACATGACTGCACGTTAGTACAATTTGTACGCGCGGAAAAGAACTTTGACTGTGGGGAAGCTGTCACGTGAAGTGCGACAAGTTAGCCTGTCGGAGGATTTCGCGTTTAAAGAGGAAGAAAAAATAAAAGAAAGAGACGCAAACATGACGTAGAAAGAAATGAGTCTTAGATAATCGCAGGCTGTTAACCTCGAATGACGTGAACAGACATAAGTGTTCGAGAATTGTTTTTTTTTTATATTTGAAACTTCCTCCTCACATGAGGTGGCGCTGCCTTTGCCGTCTCTTGCTACAAACCTACTCCTTAGTCATTCCCTACTTCACCTAGTTTGGTGAAAGATGTTTTAGTTCTACTCCCTTTTTTTAATTCCTGCTTTCATTTCGTTCGATCTCTTTGCGGCGGAGACGGAACAAGCCTCAGTGTACCCATCCTTTATGTCGCCCCATCGCGCACCACCACAAATTCTGTAGACAAACTTTGCATGCGAGTGTTGAAAAAAACCATAAATTCGAATAGGCAGAGCTTCCGAATTGCCTGATTGCATCTTAGTTCAATATCCCGGCTCGACGTCTCATTCCACGTGCATTTATTGCTTTCGTTTCGCACAATCGACGACCCTTTCAGTAGCAGTATCACTCTTGCAACTGCCACAGTGCCCCCTACAGCTTACAAGCGTGTAATCTGTTGCCGCAGCAGATCCAGCGTTGCATTGCTCACCATGCTTGATTAGCTCGGGGACTGCGGGTCACGATGGCCTCTACTTTCTGCTCTTTTAGTCTTATTCTCGAGTCGGGAGGGCCACTTTTACATTTCTTTCATTTCAGCACTGTTGTTTTTTTCTTACACTCCGACTATCTCTTCTCTTTTCTTTTCGCATTTCCTTACTACAACACCGAGTCCGCTTCGACCTTAAAGGAGCCATGAAGAGAAAACACAAGTTTGGTTCATTCGAAAGATTGCCTCGTTAGAACCATAACGACACCACTTATAACGCAAACTTCGCTCAAATAAGCTACATAATTAGGAAAAAAGGAAATGACCATGCGACCCACCAGCTCATTTTCCGCAACAGAACCTGTGATGCTGTTAAACACCGCGCCGTTAAACACCGCGCATTGACGCTCGTATCTTTCTGGTCGAAGCAGAGAGCTCGCGCGAACGGCTTTCCATACACGACACCGGCCAACTGGCATAAGTGATACTGCTACTGAAATTGAACTATTATTAACCGTAATCAAAATACGGCACATACGTACCAGTCTATATTCGTCCGTCGCGACGGGGCTGACGAGGCAGCGGTGCCGACGGCTGGGCGTTCGTCTGTTGTGGCTATCGCGGAATGGTCGCTTTCCCGTCCACCGCGTATCCCACAACTCTTGCCGCTCGTGCACTTCGAAGCATTGAGCGTTTTTGTGGTGTGAGGTTGTTAAATGAAAGCCCGAGCTCCTCGGCGAGAGTTTTGTTCTCCGGATCAGGCGATTCCATGACTAGGGCTGCGGGTGCACTAGGTTTTACTAGTATTTTTAAAATGGCCGCCGTCTCGATCGACTCCCGCGTCTGGGTGCTATATGGAGTCGACATACTAAGTATCTGTTTCATGGACCGGCTCTATGACGCCATTGTACACGTCACGGAATGTTCAATTTTAGCGGGAGATTTAAAATTTTGGCTTAAATTGCCTTATTTCTCAGTGAATAAAGCATCATTTGCTTCCGGGAAAGCGCTTGGGGTACTATGAAACACCTAATCTTTCGAATAAAACAAACTTTTGTTTTCTCTTCATGGCTCCTTTAAAGTTTGTTTCTGGAAACATGCCTTTTTTTTTCTTTCACCAGCTCCTTCAATTTACTATTGTGCTCGGAGAGTGCATAACCAAAGGGGGCAGCCACGTGATATATGGCTTGCACTCGGCTTCCGGTTTGCCGCTTGCTTTATACGAGCCGGCCTGTTTGTCGACCGGCGAGCGCCACAGCTGCAGCAAGGAAAGCGGACTCGAACATTATGCATGCCGCCAAATTATTCACGGTACGGCGACCGAATGTGGAGCGCAACGCTTTCACAAGCGGGATCCAACACGTAGTCGTGTAACCCGTCCGTTGTCCCAATCTCCCACGCAGACGTGCCAGGTGCCGCACACGCCAACGGTGGATGCGGAGCGCTGTCCGTAGCTTTAAGAATAGCCTATAAAGTCAGCGAATCGCTGGGACTGAAAAGCGGAACGTCGCAGGAAGTGTAAAAATGAAGGGTATAGAGTTTGTATAGGGTGACAGAAGGTATGTGTTGTTGAGAGGGGGCGGGGATAGACAGGAAACAGTGAGGCTTAGGAATGAGCCAGTTTAAATTCTTCAGAACCACACTAATTTGCATCCTCTTGCAAAACTCGTGGCGAATTGAATAGAGCTCTTTCTTACGCATACGTAAAAGATGTCCGCCCTCGAAGTGCAGCATCAAGGGCATTCGAAACTATCAGTCGCTAGGGAAGGCAGGATTGGAATTAATGCAAGCGCATGGTGCTCCCTCGTGACATCGACACTTGCCCTGCTCGTGTGCCTATGACTCTAACTTGCTTATTATTTCTCGTTTTTATCAGTGAAGGACTAAAAAAAATAAAGATGCAAAATTATTTGCGGCATGCCTATCCCTACACAGAACACAATTCGCTCGCGCGCATAAATAAATAAATAAATAAATAAATAAATAAATAAATAAATAAATAAATAAATAAATAAATAAATAAATAAATATGTGTCTTTTCAGATTACGCATTTGCAGGGATACTGTCTCCTGGAACAAGTGAATAGCCCACCCCGGGAGGGAATAAGGGAAGTGGGTGCCGCCCTCCGTGAACCAGCTGAATGCGTAATCGCGACCACTGCGGGCGACCCTAACGAATCCTGCGCGTGCTGATATCTTCCGTGTCTGATGGCGGGATGGGCCGCTGTCCAAAGAGTGGCCAGTCCGCTCCGGTGTTTTGGAAGACACGTGGCGCCTCGCTTCGTCGAGCTAAGGGGCCCAGAGTTTTGCCTTCGAGTGCAAATTCGACAGCAGGTCTTCGACCGGTTTCTGCGCGCTCGTGTAGCTACGAATGTACGCGCGTGCGTGCGTTGTGCATGGGTTCAATTAAGAAGGTTAAGAGGGCTCAACGGGAATGCCGGGCTACCACCTATAACGCGCTCTGTGAAAATACTTCCGAGCAGGCTACGGCTGACTGACGTCTAAGACGTATTGTTGCGGTCATCAAGTTCTAAAAGGTGAAAGGGCGAAAGGTGAACCCAGGTGAGTTTGCCATAGAACTACTGGGCTTGTTCGTTGTTGCGTTGCTTTACTGTAATGAGATGCCCCATCTGCTTCTGCAAGGGTTCACGCTCAAAGAGAGCATATAACAAAAGCTATTTTTGGTCGGGGTTTTCTACCTTGTCTCAACGTAAACAAAGGAGTTTGGCCTGCATTACACGAAATGCTGACGACATGGAATGGGCGGAACGGCTGACAAGTACGGGACGATGAAAGCTGCCGTCACGGGGTCATATAATGAAATTTAAGGGCAACAATAACAGAGAATATCAAAGGTTGCAAGGCTATAGTAGTATTGTGCCTTCAAGCAGTTTGAAAAGGTTGTCGTGACTATTTTTGAATAGGCGTCACCAGTAGAAGTGAGGCACCTTAGGTAGCGAACGGTTCCAGCCAAAACAATCGCTGAAGGGCTTGTTGGTAGGTGTGCAGCTGTGGTGCAGATGAACGTAGAGATAGAGACAGAACTCCGGTTTCAACATGCATAAACAGCCCTTCTAAAACCTTTGAGTGAATAACAGAGAAGTCGTTCGTACATCTAATCATGCTCATTCGGCTGCAGTATGGCGTGCAAACACGAATTGGAGAAAAGAAATAAACGTTTTCAACTGTAACTACAAGATCAAATTGACAAAATCTAACAATATTAAGCAGTTGCTGATGATAGCTCGTTTTTCCAAAGACAAACTAAAGTTCATTCAGGAAAACAGAATCTTGCGGAGAAGGCCGCGTCATTTCTGGACGTCGCGGCGTTGAGCAGCAGTGTGGCCTTCGGGAAACATTTAGTTGAAGCCCTCGCTGACCCATTGACTCTGGCTTGCGCAAGAGTTCATAAGAAGGAACAATGTACGTATTCATTTTCCGGGCTTTATGACCTAATGTATTCTTCATTATTAAATAATTTAGTGCCTACCCAGGATCACAAATACTTTATAAAAACGCACATGCGGAAAGTTGTATTATTATATTTTTTCAATTGTATATTTAAAAGGGATCTCTGGTTTAAAAAGTAAACTCCTCAAATGTACACATTAAACAATAATTACCAATGACAAACTAAAATGCCACACCTGACACCAAGTTTGAACGACAATGCAAATGATGCGTACTGAGTTCCCTTGGATTAGGTATTTTAGACCATCTTTGCGATTTTTCTTCTTAAGCTGCAAGTATGAAACACAGAAAGACGGATCCCATTCGCATTTCCTGTTTAGCCTGCATCACTTCCAAGCCACGTGCGTTCCGGTCAGCTCGCGCTCGGCCGACGGCAATCCATGCGACGGAGCGGCAGAACCCATGACGGACCCAGCTGGAAAGGCGGAAGAGTTCATCGGGCACGACCATGCAAAACTGAACTAGAAGGAATCGCGTTGACTCGCGCATTTTTTGCTTGCTTCTTTATCGATGCCTATTCTGTACGTGTACAGCCCTGGAGCATGAAGCTTGACAAGGGACTTCAACTATAGCGGTTCCCCACAAGAGTGACGTTTACGAAGGAGACGCTATATTATCCACCCGAAGTCGATAAATATGAGACGGAGAAGGCGAAAAAAGGAAACAGAAAACTTTGGTTGATTTTTCTGTCATAGGAATCGGTAAAACACGAAAGTGAAATGTGCTGCGAAATCTGCAGATGAGCATGATCAGCGGGTCGGCGGCTGTCTTGTGGGTGTGCTTGGCGAGCGACGTCGTTCTGGCGGGTCGCTTCGGCAAAGGTGTATTGGCGTTATTTCCGTGATGGATATGACATCAGTGAAATCAAGGTGTATCCCGGCTTAAAACACTTCGTGCTAAAATATAAAACCCGAAAACGAACAACCCTTTGTATAACGTACTCTTCAGTACTAAAGATTGCTTCCCCGCAAGAAGACCCTGTGTACAGGTGTGCCCCATTTACAGGCAGCTTGCTTCGTTCTACGGGCGTCATATCCGTGACGGATATGACGTAAGTGAAATCTTTGTCTATCCCGGGGAAAAAAAATTCGTGTTAAAAAGTGTGCTATGCGGCAATGTAATACAGACGACCAGTGAGCGCTTTCTTTCCCGCATTGGAAAAGAAGCGATTGATGCCCTGAGATTACGTGTAACTCTAAGCAAAAAAGAGGGAAACTGTTATCAGTTTGCGTCTTCAAGGAAGCCTGAATGCGATGGCCGGCAGCTCAAGACTCGCAAGCTCTGGCGCGCTAAAGCTCTTGCGAGTGGACGGGCGCGCGTACGCATATACACAGCACACTCCGTGTTCACTCCTGCCCGTGTGTTCTCTCCTACAATCGTGTATTTTTTGTGCAGTCTCCTGCTCAGGCACGTGCCAACTGGCCCACCTGCAATTCGTATTCTGATCAAGTATATTTTTATGGTCTTATAAGAGCGCCTAGGTGAAGCGGTACCACAGGACAATGCGTAAAATATCCTACCCAACACTACCACGGGGTGGAAATTGCCACTTCCCAGTCATGGTTTAGGAAAATGCATTATCACGGACCGGTGGCAAATAGTGATTCTTCATTTAGTTCCTTTAGACAACCAGCTCTAGTCATCTTCTGCAGTTCTCATTTGAAGCACCCACCCTATTCTTCCATTTTCCCACTTCGTCATTTTGTTTGGTATTTGTCTTCCCCTTTCTTTGGTGAAAGAAACACACGTCCCTGAACAGAAAATAAAGGATCATTCCGAAATCCGGGTGCCCCTTTTGTTGGGGGCAGGGGGCTGTACTAACGATCCGATGAAAGGAACAGGAAGGTATCTGCAAAGTGACCCTCTAAAAAGAAGGCTAACACAAGGCTGAGGTCGGCTTTTATGTTTTTTTAAGGATCCCGGTAATTAGATTGGTTTTTGGCGCACCTTCGAGACAGAACGCTAAAAGACACGGGCGACTCAGCGGCAACACACGGCGGCCCAATTGTGTTTCCCTTTTTTTCTCATTCGCGGTTCTCAGCTGTAGCCTGGACGCTGAAGCAAAACCTACGAGCCTCACGGTCGATTTTGTAATTCTTTGTCGCGCGGCTGCAGTGCAACCGCGTTGGTCTCCACGCTCTCTCCGTTTCTCTTGGCCGCTATCTTTCTAGACAGGCTTGTAGTTTTTAAATGCCGCTCCATTCCTCGACGTCCCTACTTTTATTTTCTATCGGAGCCGGATACTTTTTTTTTGCATACAGTCTTCCGTCCATTTTTTATTCTTCTTCTTTCTTTGTGCCTTTCCCTCCCTCCCTCCCTCCCTCCCTCCCTCCCTCCCTCCCTCCCTCCCTCCCTCCCTCCTTTTCTCTCTCTCTCTCTCTCTCTCTCTCTCTCTCTCTCTCTCTCTCTCTCTTACTTCAAACTCTGCGACAGAATTCGCAAGGGGGAGTCGGTGCAGTCCAGAGAAAATCGCCCACGCCACCGGCGTCTCCATTAGCCCTGCTTGGCTGCCATTTGTAGTGCGGCCTTCTTGTTGTATTTATGGCCAGTTACCTTTTCTTAACGCGCGTTTCTTAGACGACCCAGCACATGGATAGGGATCTGGCTCCAGGCGTTTATAAAAGGCCTCCACGATTCACCCTGCTCTCTTGTATCAAGGCATCTGTCATTTTTAACAGCACCGAAAAAAGACGAGACGAGACGGAAAAGACACAGGACCAGCGCTGTCTTCTGCGTCTGGTCACATGGCGTCTAACCAAAGAAATGGCGCCTAACCAAACTGGCCAAGATTTGCATTTTGTTGCATAGCATCTATACATAGTGTGCCCTAGGTCTATATTCCATGCAACCTTGAAGTCCAAGCTTCAAAGGAAAAATGCGTCCGTGCGTACGACAGTAGAAATCATTATCACCATGATCATGAAGGGCTCCCGACTATTAAAAGGAGAACTCGCTGACCTGGGTGAGGCCTCCGTTTAGCAGATGAGTAAGCTGGCTAAAAATACAATTCCCGCTGGTCAGATTTGCCATGTGTGCGAGGAGTGTTTGCGATGAGTGTAATCAGGACTAGGATCTTTGTCATGCAGTTGTTCTTCCTTTCCTTTGTTCTTTCTTTCCGTCTTTCTTCCATTCCTTCTTTCTTTCGCGCTTTGTTTTTTTCTGTGTTTCTTCGTTCTATTTTCCTTTTTCCTTCCTTCTTTCCCTCCTTCCTTTCCACTTTCTTTTCTCTTCCTTTCTTTCTTTTCTTCTTTCTTTCTTCCTTCTTTCTACCCGGAACAACAATAACATCTGGTAGACCAAGCGAGACAGGCCCGCCAAGACCCAGGGCTTCCAGGACTAAGGAGGTTCCCCACCTGGTGATCAACCCAGCAACATTGACTGCTGGATTAAACGTTTATTCCTACTCGTCCGTTTTTATCTTTCTTCGCATAACCTATTTTTTATGTGCCTGTCTATTCCTTTAATTTGATGCGTTTATTTCTAATTGTGTCATTGCGCTTTCGCCCTATATTCCTAGCTTAATTTTGGTTTACCTTATAATTTTGGCATTTTCCTCGTAATTTACATTTACATTCGTAGTTTACTTTCTGTCTTGTTCCCCGGTATAAAACACTTTCGTGTTAAAAAGGAACACTTGCAAAAGTGTCCCTTTTTAACACGAAAGTGTTTTATGCCAGGGTCCACCAAGATCTGATGTCATATCCGTCACGGAAATGACATCGCTAGAAAAACTTCGATTGACACGGCTCCTCCAGAATTTGAACCACGAGCTCTTTCGCCGCAACTGGAGGTACGGAGCGCGCTCCCGACTGCGCTACGAATAGACGCGTAAATCGGACGACGACAAACGAGCCTTACATCCTTCCTTTCAGATTGTGCTGCCGTGTAGGAGAGGCGAAGCGAAGTAGCGCACCATGAGCGTCGACAGTTGTCGCCTCCTATGCCAGCGCCTACGTTTACGGGGGATGGGCAGCGTAACCTGCGGAGAAGCCTGTAAGGCAACAACCACGGAGTAAGGTCGGCGGTGACTAGCGAATGTCGCGCTCCTGGCACGGTCCGCTGCTCCTTTCGCTGCACGGGCCATGTGTTCACGAAACGATTAGCTGACAACCAGTTTGGTTACGTTCGCAAAGGACGGTTTGCGAGCGCCTGTGGTTTCAGTCGGATTTACGCAATGCTCCGACGCGTTAAATCCAGTGTCTAACGTTGATGCGTATAACGGTGCCATATCGACGAAAAATAAATAACCATGTGCAAGTTCATACCGATGTAGTACAATAAACATTCAACTGCCCCTGTGAAGGCACATTTCACTTTCGTGTTTTACCGGTTCCTATGGGAGAGGGAAAAACCTCATTTTTTTTCTCTTTCCTTTTGCTCTCTCTGGTTTCGTTACCTGCATGCCACAGTTTTGTTTCTCTCTTCATTTCTTTCGTCATTCATTGCTTTATTTGTTCTACGTCCTTTCATCCCGTCTTTTTGCCTCCCCTCTCGATCAGCACCCTGCTACCTGTGCTGCGGTTACATCAGCCTACTCTCCACTCCTATACAGTTATCACTTTTCCCACCCCGCTGGCCGCGGAGAAAAATGACACCCATCGATGGAAGGGCCCGTTTCCAGCTGACCTTCAGCAGACACGTCTACTCCACATGGCGCTGGGCGGCCCACTTCTGATTGCGAATGACGTGTGCATCATTGAAGGGGCTGTTAGCTTTAGTAGCCCAACCGCCCAGCGCAGCACGCTCTGCTCCGTGGATCTCTCGCATGATGAAGTGGACGCGTGGCTGCGGAAATGTCTTTTCCAAGGCGTCACCGGGGTTCCACACGCACGTTGAGAAGCGCAGAGAGTCGCGTACACTATTCCGTGCACTCAGGCGAACAACGTTCACGCCGTGGGACTTCGACGCCAAGGGCCCATTACCGCGATTACGCGACCACACGAGCCACAGAAAGGAGTGCCGGGAAAACGAGAAGGATGTGGGGCGAGTACAGTGGATGCTCCACGAGGGGTGGCGTACGAGCTAAACGGAAGAAAAAGAGGGACAGAGAGGAAAGCCGAGTCTGCCTTCTTAATTGACCATAGCTAATTTGAGAAGGTTTCTCTGCGGTGTAGCCCTGACGGCGGTCTGCAAGTACTTCTCGAGCGAGAGCCCAGAAATGTACGTGACGTTTCTTCTGTCTGTTTCAACACCATCCTCGTGGCCGACAACCATACTCTGGAGACCACATTTTCCGCAGCTAGGAAAATGTTTACGTCAATTCAGTCATGTCCCCCACTAAATTATATCAGTCATCCTTGGTTACCATCAAGTTCGAATTTCAAAGCATCCGCTTCGTAAAAAAAATTATTTCGCACAAGAAAAGTTGATAAAAAAACGCCTGAACTAACAGAATTGCTCTTCTTAATTTACCAACCAACACTCTTTGGCTGAGACCCTGCACAGGACTGGACACCCAAGCAGATCCTAGAACCGATTTATGGCGTCTTTCAGTCAGCTACCGTGTCGATGAGAACCCAGAGGAAGACGCGAGGTTGACGAATATTTCGCTGCTTAGGCGTCCGCAAGGGACTTTCCGCTCTAAAAAGTAGTGGATATTCTTCCACCAGCCGGGTAATTCGCGGCCGCGAACAAGGCTCTCTTCCGCACACCCTCGCTAGCATCACACGCTTTTGGCTCGATTAGAAATTTCTCTCGGGCTGCTTATGATTCAGGCCCGTTCGCATGCCTCCTCTCCACACGCTCCGCCTTGGTCGCTCGCGTTCATCCCCTAGGAACCGTCCAGGATGCGGCAGTCGTTTACAAAAGCAATTTGGATGGAAGCTCCACTGGGACACAATGCCCTGTGCTATGATAATGTTTGCACGCCACTTGCTGCGTGGACGGGGTGAAAATACAGTTTGAGAGGCTCGGCTAGGATGAACCCGGGTCGGCCAGTTTCAAATATATTAAGGCCAAATCCAGAAGTGCCTTATTCTGCGAAAAAACCGTTGTTGTCGTTGCTGTTGTCGTCGTCGTCGACGACGTCGTTGTCCTCGTCGTTGTCGTGGTTGTTGTCGTTGTCGTTTCTCTTGTTGTTCTTGTTTTTTCGTTGTTCTCATTGTTGTTGCAGCCATCCAAAGACAGTACCGTTTAGCTCCTATTCTTAAGTGCCCTATCTGTAACGGTTTCCGAAACTCATCTGCTACTGCACTCGCGTACTGGTGATAATGTACACTCCTACTTCTATATTTCCGCATGGACCCCCACGCAGAGGGTACGTAATAAATCTCTATATACGTCCATTTCTTGTCCCCCAGCTATTGCCGTGTGGGATAAAACTTCGTAGCTTAAACGCCGCGTAGAAACGGGCGCAGCAATCGCAGTACCGTTTGCACGTCACGGAAAGGAAAGCAATCTAATCTGGCTAAAGCCGGCCAAGTTCAGTATGTCGCGCGATCCGCCGAGTAGCGAGCTGTAATTTGGAATCGCGCTTCTGGAGGCAGTGGCTTGTCTTCGGATGTCAAAGGAATGTTGCGTGCATGTTTGATAATTCCGTCCCGATGCTTCAGGGAGAACAGCGTCGTGCTGGTAAGCCCAAGTTAGGGGATATTTTTGTTGACCTTGGTGGTCATTATCTTTAAATTCTTCCGAAACACGAACATGTCCCCCGGGGGTTAAAGTAATCCACGCTTCGCACTAAGAGGCGCTTTATACACAAGGCGCTGCTACGGAGTGTAAACCGGCAATCCGAACTTATAAAACGTAGTTGGCAAACAAAACGTGCGTACGAACCTAAAGAAAGGTGTCATTATTTATAATATTTTTTAAGTGGTCATTTTTTATAATATTTTTAAGTTGTCGATAGTGGGGCGAGGCAGCAGGGATCAGACACACTTAAGCAAGGGCGAGCGGAAGTTTCATAGGAACTGGGAACACTGTGAGCGGTCCAAGGTGGCCAATAAAGGAAGCAGGACGTTGAGGAGATCACCGTAGCTGTCTCAAGGTTACTGGTCAACAGAGAGAGACACACGTAGGGATAGGGAGCCTACACGCGCCGCGCCTTCGACGAAGTCGCATGTAGGCTCCCTACGTAGGGAGGACTCACGCTTAATTGTACTGCGGCTCATTTTGTTGATTCGAGGTGAGTCATGCCAAATAGAATTGCAAGTTGAGGGGTAAGATAGTGTATTATGCGGATTGTGGCGGAAACTTGCGCTCGCTCCCCCATCAGCCGGAGTAGGTGAGCAGGGATTTAATGCAACTTATTTCAGGCAACTGTTCTTCTCGCAATTTTTTTTCTTTAAAATAGGGTATTTATCTTGCTATTGTTCACTGACCCTAAAATGTTCGCTGAACATTGTTAATGCTGACTGCCACCCATTACTGCCCGAACTTCTGGGGTGATGACCGTAAGGGAAAGAACGGCCGCTGAATGCGCAGCGATTCATTGACGTATGATATAAAACTGGCGATTAGCAAAATTCCAAACAATCTTCATTATACCTCTGGGAATTCGGAAATGTAGAGGCATTTTCTTCTGTTCCTAGTAAGTGTTGTGAAGGAGCATCTTTCTCACCATCACCCCCCCCCCCCCTTTACCCTATTCCCGTAGGGTTCCAACCTCTTTCGGCGAAATACATGATGCTCCCCACTAGCTACACATGCAAACTCAAATCATTTTTTTCTTTTCACGCAGATAAGTTCAGTCTCTTGGAAGGCTCCTATCTAGAAAGACTAGATTAACAATACAGAAATTAAACAAGCTTAACTCCCAAATCTATGCGTCATCACCTAATGCTGTCATGTTCATCGGCAGGCATGCTGCCAGAAGCCGTCGTTCTAGCTAAGCATGACGGCACGCTATGAGAGGCTGTCGTTAAGCCTAAATGACCTTTCCCTCACTCAACTCAGTGGGACATCAAAATACCTCGTATCTAACGTTTGCACAAGTGCCGGAAAGGAGAAGTGACAGCCAAGGCACAGAAGAGCCGTGGCGAACATTAGGATAGGGGATGAGTGTTGATGGGGTTGGTGACAATATGCCAAAAATGGGCCACATAGACCGCAAGCAACCAAGGACCGACGTGCTGGACCACTGAGCACTGTGCCTCACCACAGGCCACGAAAAAACACGCGAAATGTTTATTTCCCATGTTATTTCCCGCGGAAAGACTCCGCTCATCACGGCATCTAATGATTGGCTTTTCCGGCGCGAGCACCGCCGTCAATGGAGGCGCCTCGAGCAGATTGCCAAATGTGTACATGGGGTGCATCTTGGCTTGGGCATCTTTGGAAATGAGAACATTTCTTCTTTGACTGCCGCTCATCTTTCCGGGGGCCCGTGGAAGGCTGTTTCATTCGTAACGCCGTAACAATTTTCGTAATGATTTTTCGGCCACCGCGTTCTCGCAATGCCACCTCATAATGAGACCTCAGAGAGCTTTGCTGTAGCATGCGCTTGCGTGTGCACGTACCTGCGGGCCAAATGAGATGACGTCCTTTAAGTGCTCTGCGGCCCAGTCTGAAAGAAGTCATAAAGAGAAGGGTTATGGAAGACTGGGCGCAGTTCGCTAACGCGCCAGGCCAGACTGAGTTGTTGCGTCACTTTTACGTTTCTTTGGGTTCTTCCCCCAGACACGTGTACACAAAAGGCCCTCATTGCATGCTAGCCGGGGTGATTCGCGTGCCTGGAATGAGCAGCGAAGAGGTAGGCCTGATTCGGGTGCTTGAAGCCAATCGTCGACTCACATGTTTCCAACACTTGCCACATTTTCCGCGTTTTGTAACATTGTTAAGGTTTTAAAACTTTCCTTGTTATTGCTCCGCGGTCTGCTCGCTGCCACTAAAGTAGGATGAGCACGTTTGGCGCTTTGTGTAGATGACTTCTAGTACAAAAATGCTTATCGGCATCCAAATAAACCACGCATTCGCACGAAAACGACCACATCGCGTGTTTTAGTGCGGAAGTACTATTACCTTGCCACAGGCGATTTCACCCGGACTCATTCACTCAGTAAAGTCTCATTCGCAAAGCAGCATTTGTAAAGCCTCCAGTACCTCTCTGTTCATAGCTCGCTTGCCGAAAAGTAGATGCGCACCAAAGCGAGGGGGCTATGCGGGTATGCAACCGCTAAACCTTAGAGAGGCCTAACATTGCGCTTACGGTCTTGCGTGAACCGTAACCGGCAACCATGGCAACAGTGCTTATTGTACTCATTGTACGTTAAGATGCGGGTACCAGCAGACGTCGTAAGACCTCTAAGTATAAATTGCTGCCCAATATCCGACGCATACCAGACGGGAGAGTTTTTTTCCCCACTACTGTGATAGCGGTAACGTTTCGTTTGGTTGGGCTTTCTTTGTGTAATAAGAGCAGGCTGCCTTGATTTTTGCGCAAATACAGTTGGGGCTGTTTTTCAAGCGAAGTGTCGATTACCCGTAGCTGTTACTCACTAGCAGTGCTGTATTGTGTTACAGCGCACATATCTGGTGTCCGCGGTGCACGCTGAGGAATGCATGCCTGAATCAATCAATCAATCAATCAATCAATCAATCAATCAATCAATCAATCAATCAATCAATCAATCAATCAATCAATCAATCAATCAATCAATCAATCAATCAATCAATCAATCAATCAATCAATCAATCAATCAATCAATCAAATGTTAATTAATAATTAATTTATTATTAATTTGATAGTTCATTATTAATTAAACACTCGGTGAATCATTCAAATTTATATTTGAGCGGAAGCAGTGTGAGGATGAAGCCCAAGAAACTGTGCCATTAGTCTCGCAATCATCATCATTTACTTAATCTAAAACGAATACGCTTAGATATCCATTGCAGAGCGGTGGTTGGGGTCTTCCTTTCAAGTGGTCCAACTTCTGCATGCCTACTCTGAAGCCTAGCATAGCGCTGCATAGCCACAGAGCAGCACATATCCTCTGTGGTGTTCGGACAATGCTTTGTAAGCAGAAATGTATGCTGCTTTTTGCATTATGTTTCGTAATTGGCGCAGCAAAATCGTCTGTCATTTTTTTCTCGCAAACACTACAATGAGCGACTGTTGAAGTGTTTGAGAGAGTTATGACACCTACATTTCGTTTATTGTTTCTGATATTGCTTCTACGATTGCGCACGTTGTGTGCGTCTCTTTGCTGTTCTGACTCGCGGCGGATTACTCGCGTGAGCTGAGAAGCTGTATGCCGGTAAGACGTCACGCAAAAAGCGCAGATTTTTAGGTTAGTAGTTCTGAAATATTTTTACATTAAAAATATAGGCAATTTTGTGGGTAGTTTGTAGATGTTTTGAAAATGTTCGCAAATTAGAGAAATTCGTTATAGTGGGGTTTGTAGTAACTAGATTTCACTGTACTCCCAAGAAATGAAGCTCCGACACATGATTTCAGTTTATTATTCAGCATAATTGAGCACTATGTTGCTTCACCGCTTTTACTACGTCACCCATCGGTGCTGCGATTTCTGTACTCGGGATGAGGTAGTTCGGGATGACGTAGTTCCAGGGAAAAAAAGGAGCCCTGCTTGCCCACAAAGTTGATGGTCTCTGGAGCTTTCGGGTTCACCAAAGCCAACCAAAGGTAAAACCAATCTGGGAGTGGTACACCCACAGATGCATGTTGCGGGACTTTAATTATTCAATTGAAATTGTAACAGCAATGCGTTTATGGTCACTGCGACACACTCGATAGCTCGACCGCCACGGGCGCCACACTTCTAGAAAACTACAAATCTGTACAGGTTCTCTAGGCTTTTGGGGCACATTCGCCTCAATGTAACGTTCGCACCTGAGACATTCCCTTTATGACGTGAGGCGTTATGCATTGCTTCGGTTAAAAACATCCGGAATGGATATCCCCAGCAGTGATAAGGAGCGGTGACACTTCTCGCCGAATTCAGTAGACTTTTTTAAGTGCGAATGCACTTCTTAAGCGACCCTGAACCTGCGTCCACCGGCGATGTCCGCATAGCATATCCACGTGGGGGATTGGCCAGGAATCTCCTCGTCTTCCTTGGCAACGGGGGGAGATGGGCGCGCGCTGCCTGGCCGCTGACATGGCACATACCCACGTGGGGGATTGGCCAGGAATCGGGCGTGAGAAGGGCTAATGCACCCGCTTAAAGGAGTAGTGACACAAAATTTCAAAGCTGAGATCCGCTCTAGCAATCAAGTACAACGACAACACAAATCGGTGTCTGTGAATAAATGCATCTTTCTTTCTTTGTAGTTGTGTGTGTGTGTGTGTGATCTCTCTTTCGCGAACATTACCGAACCGCGCAAATTCAACTCGTGCATTCGCACTTTCACATTCTTCCCCTCGGGGAAACGCGGGGAATTTTTTTTTACACCCGTTTGGACTTTTTTTAACGTAGCTGGTTTTTATTTTCAACACGAAAGTGTTTTATTCCGGGGCAGGGCCGGATTAAGGTGGGGGCTACGGGGGCTGCAGCCCCGGGACCCCAGCTGTCAGGGGCCCCACTCGATCATATGAAAACAAATGTATCTTGAGTGTGCTCGCTGCCCGCATTGAAAGTTGAAGGTAGGAGCTTCAACCTGACCTTCACACCGAAGCTCACTAACTCGTGAGAGGAGAGGAGGAGTTGGGGGCCCCTCACGTTATGGTTGACAACCTTCGAGTGCATTTCAATTTAATTTAGTTATTCCTACTCCCTTTTCTTGTTTTACCGAGGTTTATGAGAAGACGTCAATTGGACCAAAGTCGTGGGTACATAGCTTGACCGGGCCTAAGAAGCCACATAAAAAAAGACTCGATCTCCGCTCCGGTCTTTTTCGGCACAGGTCGTTTCGGTAGTCTTTTCGATACACGGACATCTAAGTACGCGGACGTTTCGGCGCGCGCGCGTTTCGGTATAAAAAATGGTCAGGCATGCAAATATTGAAATGTTTGAAGAACATTGTAAATTGTTTAAACCTGAGGGACGTTATATGCAATTATTGACAACTTAAGCACTGGCCTATCGGGCTCATACACAGTTTCTGCTACAAATTTCAATGTATAGCGCTTGACAAGGAAGTTCCTTGCTATGACTACCTGTTCAATGAAGGTTGTGGAGTAGTTGAATCGCATAAGCGTGATTGATATCGACTCTATATTTGTCGCTGAGTGGTCGGCGTATATATGGTTATTTAAATGTTCAAAGGTTGTGCAGGCAATTCGCGCGGTCGTTCGGCTTCAGCCCGCGCCTCTGTGCTGTAGCCTCTGCAGGCTGCCTGAGCAACAAGCGCTGCGGAAGCTACATGTCCGCGCGACTCCATTCGTAGCGTAATTCTCTAGGCGCCACTCCGTGTGGACGCAGAGGCCGCCGGGCCAGCCCGACCCTAGCGGCTCCCTTCGAGCTGGGGAATCAGCAGGCTTAGGCGGTGTGAAGAGCTCAGGCGTGGACGCCAAACAAAGCAACAACAAGGTCTGTTTTCTTTCGGGATGACGAAAGCTGTGTCCACTTAAAAACACATCTTGCTTGCGACCCCTTCGATGCCGTCTTGAAAACGGACCTCCGCCGCGACTTGGGGACGGTAAGCTGTTTGTCCCCGTGGGCGCTTTTCGCTTTGGAATAAGCCGGCGGACGGCGCGGACCAAAGGGCGGCCCGCAGATCTGGTCCAGCTTGGGCGCGGCGGCAGGAGAAGAGGAACCCCCGAAGGAGTGCTGGAAAGCAGTGGACGCGGCAGACGTGTTGAGGACTCGAAAACGAGAGGTCCACCCACACTCGCCTCCGTCGTAGATCCCGAATCTAGACGAGAAGCTTTAGCGTGTTTCCACTGCCAGTTACGACCAAACAATCACCCGACCGATCTGCAACTATTGCGCGGCACCGACGGGAGCAGCAGCGCGGGGCTGAGCAGATACATTTTATCCCTACTAAACTGTTGTCTGATGCCATCTCTCGTGCTCACGTGTCGCTCTCTGACCCTATGTGGACCCGTTAAAGTGTAACGGCTTGCCGACTAGCAAGACCAGCACAGCTCCGCAACGGGAGTTCATCACCGCTGAAAGTTCGACGGCCATGCGCAAACCCACGCACGAAGCGGATGGCTCCCCAGCCCAAAAGGCTACAATTTTCTGATTATCGTCTATGTGCTAGTAGTGCTGCGATAGACAGGTTGCGTTACTAGACACGTCCGAGCCCCCCCCCCAACCTCCTTCAAAGGCGGCGCGTGGTCTAACCGCCACGTGCATTCTCGTCTGCGCGGGTAACCTACAGGATTTTGGCCCGTTAGCCGTGGCGGTCAGCTGTTTGGCAGATGTCTGTGAGTGACAGCTGCCTGCGCGGACTTTGAGCCCTCCAATACATGCAGGTGGAGAACTTTACAATAAAATTAAAACCTTGCAAGCTTAATAAAATACGCTTCTTGTAAGAAAATACTCTTCTGTACCGTGGCGTGTGCAGGCCGACACGGCACTTCGACTAACTGTGAATATGTGATGGACCGGTGATCAAACCATACTATCTTTTACGCCTGATAAAATTCGTTATATAATACTAGACATCAAGCCAAGAAATTACTTTCAGGAAAGCGTAAAATTATGTATAATTTATCACTGATCAGAGACATAACGTAGGCTAGGAAAATTTTCACCTATTAAAGCGGAATCATTATCATCATCATTATCATCATTATCATTAGGGCCCCAAGGACGCAGTAGCCCCGGGCCTCAAAGTTTCCTAATCCGGCACTGTTCCGGGGTACAACAACACCTCACCGACGTCATATCCGTCCCGGAAATGACATCGCCAGAAAACGTTCCAGTTACACGGCGGCGCTAGGTTTCGAGCCCGCGGTCACTCTGGCCGCAACGGGAGGTGTGAGACGATCTCCCAACTGGGCTATGACTCATGCCTGTTTAACTCTACGAACGCGCCTTATATCCTTCAATATAATAATCTTTATTCAGATGGTGCTGTCGTCTAGGAGAGGGGAAGCGAAGTCGTGCGCTGTGACGGCAATGAGCGCCGATAGTTGGCGCCACTGCTGCAGGACGCGAACTCGACTTCTCGCGTTCCTCAAGCTGAGCTCTTCGCAACTCAACCGTAGGCCTCAACTCAACACCACGGAGCACGACCGGAGTGGTTGCACCTTTGCCGAAGCGACCCGCCAGCAGGACTTCGGTCTCCAAGCACACCCACAAGACAGCTGCGGACCCGCAAATCATGCTCCTCACTGCAGCGTACCGTTACTTCACCAAATGATTCGCTGACAATCAGTTCGGTTTCGTTCGCACGGTTTGCGAGCGCCTGTGGTTCCAGTCGGATTTACGGAATGATCAGGCGTCTGTAATCCAGTGTCTGATGTTGATGCGTCTAACGGTGACATACCGAGGAATAATGAATAGCGGTGCGCAAGTTCACATCGATGCACAATAAACATTCAGCTGCTCCTGTGAAGGTAGATTTCACCTTAGTGTGGTACCAATTCCTATGAAAGAGGGATCAACCGCATTTCTATTAGGTCGTTATAAAACTATTTTATATTGATTTCTTTTATCTCTTGAATTCTTCTATTTACCATCGTGTGAACGCATTCAACTTCATGTCAAGTCACTACTTTTCCCGAATAAGCGTTCTCCGTGGCTAGAAACCACCTGTGCTTCTCACGTGCCATCATATTTCCCACCCGCGGCACTCTCTGCGCCTTTTTTTTTCTGCCCGCGGGCTGACACAAAAAATACCGACCAACGGCACGCAAACTACTTACGTGTACAACATCCCCTCAAAGTTGTACTCACCTGATCGTTGGCCCGTTTTCGTGCTTCTTTGCACAGACTAGCTTTCGGCACAGCAGTACCTTTTACAAAATCGTGAGTTTCCCGCGGAATTGCTTTTTTTCCTCTTTTGCAGATCTGAACAGTGTATTTTCTTGTTGATTTTACATCCTCGACAATCAGTGGTGGTGTTGGTGCATTCACCTGAACCATGGAGAATAAAATAACTGATTTTTGCAAAAAAAAGTTTTCCAACGAAGATGAACACACCTAACTCTGGGCGAATTGTGGTGCTTCTTCTCCCACACTTGTTCTCAGCGGCAAAGTTTCCCGCAAAGGGGCTGCAGCTTCCCATGGATTTGAAACTAACTTTTTACCATGGTGTAACAGTCTATTCACTCCTTTTACAACGTAAATAGACAGTGCTAGGACTAAATCACTCGTGTCATATGACGTAAGTATTTGCGAAACTATGTGCCTTAGAATTTATAATTTTTTTCTGGTTATTGGTTCCACTTACCTCTGCAATTTTGGCAACGCCGGAACTCCCGCTATTGCATCCCCCCCCCCCTTTCGCCAAACTCTTGCTGTTACCCTTCTTGTCCTTCGTCCACATGGGCCAGACGTTTTGTAGACCCTCCTGCCCCTAGTCCTAACGCAAACTAAGCACAGTCCAGGCGTTAGCTGTATTCCCTACTTCGCTTTGTTGGGAATGACCTTCCCAGCGATGCTTCAAGGTGGTGACTCGCATCCAGCTCGTCACCAATCAGTCATCCCGACGCTGTCTCCGCTGCAGGGACTGGGCTCCCTCACCGACCGCCTCCACTGTTGCGACTGGCCATCCGAACGCAGTCACCGGTATAGCGACGTTGCCTTGCTCCGTCCGCTATCGACGCGGCGCGGAGCAGAGCGAAGAAGTTCTCGAGCCGACGAAAACTTCAAGTAACATTTATATACAGTATGTACAGGGTAAGCAAACGTTACATGATTCGCACAAAGGCGACAGCACCTTTTCACTCGGTGCCTCCGAAAAGTGCCGCCGGAGAGAAGCCGCCGAGGAATGCCGACGATGAGAGTCTCCGGGCTTCTTTTATACCCCGGGAAGTTCGTTGTGGCCCCGAGAAGTTCGAATAGCTCCAATCGGGGATGTCGCTGCCTGAAGTTTGAATTCCGACGAATGGTAGCGAGGTGGTGAGTCAGCGGCGCCGCCAATGGGGAAAGGGAGGGCGATGCCCCCGCCGTCTCCGTGACCTCGCCTCCAGGCGTATTGACATGCCCTTATTTGGTCGTTCTGAGATGCGGGATTCGGCCGCGCCACAGCGACGACAGGGAGAGGCGTGACTCAGCCTCGCTGTCGGCTCGTCGCCTCGTGCAACGCATTTGGAACTGGCGCTCCGGCACAACAGCTTGCAATGCACTCCTGACTTGATGCAGTGTGGCCCCCGTGGTTCCCTTCTGCAGGCTCACGTATCAAGGCGTGCTCGTGGTTGCTGTAGAATTCGCCTTCCAAGGGAACATCTTTCACCTGGCAAGTCGGGCTTGAGCTGCGGATAAACGGGACAGAAATCCGAGCAAGAAGGACCCCGTCGGTCTTCGCGCCTGACACAAGATCAATGCACGAGACCCGCTTTCGGAGCGTTCCTTCCTTCCCTTTCTTCCCAGCTCTCCCTGGTCTCGCTGAAGATGTTAGGCTTCTTCGCGTAGGCCCCACGTGAAAACGGCCTCCCGCGCCCCATCGCGGTGGTTCGTTTCAAAACTTCTTTTCAACTTCTATGCTGTTCTTATAAAGCAGCGCGTGTCTTATCGTAGCCTTTGAGAAAACGGGAATTCCAAGGTACGGCCACCACGTGTGAGGGAATTTCTCGCCATCGTAAACCCAACGTGTGCACTTTGGTACGCACTTTTTTTTCGAACAGCTGCATAGTAAGCACTATATATATTACTCTTGGGAACGTTTTCTTTTTTTTTCTTGCACCAGTAAAAGTGTTGCAGGTAAATGGTACGGTACTAAGCGTTGACGCTAGAACTGAACAAGTTAGACAAGCCTGGACGCACGTGCGTCCATTTGCGCGCGCGCCAGGGCATTTTTTTGTCTTTATGCGTGGGTCGTGGTTTTGAGAAGTGTGTGTAGCCGAGCTAGGTTTTCGGAGTTTTCGGGCGATCTGTCCGCATACAGGTAGCTAGCAGATTTGCAACGCAGCTTTCTGAGTTTCGCCTAGTCTTCAGCTTATGAACTGCACCGGGGTGCACTGCAATAGTTCTTTTTTTTTTTTTAGACACTTATGACATGAGGTAGGCACCACTCGCGAAACTTGTTTTTGGCGCTCTTTGCCCTAGTTTGGCCTTTCGTCATTAAAATGCAATCATCGTCATCATCACTCGCGAAACAATTCTGCTGGCTTTGGAAGGGAAATTTATTAAACGTCCTCATTTTCTTTCCTCAAAAATGAACCAAACAAAAAATAAAAAAACAAAGTGCTCAATTATTAGCTTTACTAACAGCCTTAACACCAATCTAAAATCTGAAAATCAAATAGCGGCACGGTGAGAGAGACAGAGAGAGAAAGAGAGACCGGTGCAGGCTCATGGGACACATGCTAATGGTAGGACACAAGACACGTTTCACCACTTACACACTCAGCGGCCAGCAAAAAACTGCTTTCGTACCCCCCCCCCCCCCCCCCCCCCTGAAGACATCTGTGAGAAGGGCGATAAAGCATGAATCTAGAGAGATGTGCAGCCATGACCAGTGCTGTGCCTGAAACGCTGGACAGCACCGACCGCGGCGAGCGTAAAAAGTCCCTGGTAACTGCACTATTTGCGGCAAAGATGTATGATGCTAACACAGAGTAAAGCGCCTGTGCGAGGACTTAAATGCTGCTACGAGCTGTGCGCGTTCCTTTCTCAGCCTCCTCTCAATGTCCCCGACCCCCGCCTTACAACAATGGCCGTCCGCTGTTTTAAGTGCAGAGCATTTTAGGCGCTCGCCTTGTCGTAGCTCGCTCGCTGGACCCAAGTAGAGCAACAGGGCGTCCCGTGTTTAGCAAAGATACGTAATTACATACCCGTTGATTAGCGCAAAGAAAACTATAGGTAAATTTGAGGCTAAAGATGAGTAATTAACCGGCAGCGTCCGCGTTCATTTAGTTAGGAACGCTCGTTGGATTCGTTTTTTAGGATAGTACGTGAAACAAGCGGCCGCTGAAAAAAACAAAACAAAACAATGGGGCGTTCGAAATGACGCATAAAGGCTCCAGCCACGCAAGAAAAAATGGCGCGTTCAGAATGACGCAAAGCATCTGCAGCACACGAAATTTATTGATTGATTGATTGTAGGGTTTAACGCGCCGACGCAACGCAGGCGATGAGGCGCGCCGTAGTGGAGGGCTCCGGATTAATTTTGACCACCTGGAGATCTTTAACGTGTGCCGAAATCTCGTACACACGGGCGTTTTTGCTTTTCGCCTCCATCAGAAAAGCGGCCGCCGCGGCCGGGAATCGAACCCGCGACCTCGGGCTCAGTAGCGCAACGCCTTAGCCACTGAGCCACCGCGGCGGGTAGCACACGAAATTAAAGAAAGCACAAACAGTACAGAGCTTCCGCAGGCGCCGTTTCAGGCA
Source organism: Haemaphysalis longicornis (assembly GCF_048455015.1). Taxonomy (NCBI): domain Eukaryota; kingdom Metazoa; phylum Arthropoda; class Arachnida; order Ixodida; family Ixodidae; genus Haemaphysalis; species Haemaphysalis longicornis. Next base: position 64,944,476 of record NW_027526361.1, on the reverse strand, counting down.
CGGGGCGCGCGAGCACTGCGAAGGCGGAAAATTTGAATTGCATAGGGTAGCAGCAGTGAGCGGATAACGGTGGTACAGCTCATTATGGAGAACCACTGCTCTGCACTTCAGACAGCTTTCACATTGAGTAGAACGGCTTTAATTTTTTTGTTTGAATGGTGGACTTACTCTGTTCTTTAAAGAGAAGAACCTAAGGGATGTATGTTACAGCCACTTTTTTTTTTATGTCGTTTCGTGAACGCAGAGAAAAAAGTGGCGAAGAGTGGTTAAAATTATATAGGCACTGGAATACGCGCTGCAATTGGGTAGAGAAGTAGTACAGAAAAGATTGTGTAAGCGAATACAAAGGCAATGGGCGAGAATGCTGGCGCGTGTAGGTGCAGTCCGTCGTCGTGCACAGCGCAGGAAACAGCTGGCCTCGAATCGCCGTGCCCTCCGCGACTTTCGGGGAGGTGCGAATGACAGCCGATGCACGAAGGGCCGCACGCGTGGGTACCGATTTCTCGAGCGTGGTTGCGAAGCACCATGTAGTGCAGGACAAGGCGCTTGAATTACACAAATAATAATGACCCGGGTCAACAACCCCTAAGGGAGATGAAAGCCGCGTGGGACTGATCTACCGTATTGAAGGGGTGGTTTCACAGTGAATGCGAGCGGTGAACGAGAGGGAGCTCCCGATGTTGACTTATTGGCGACCGGAACGCCTACATACTATGGACAAATCGCGTCGTAACTGAATCTGCGCTGCTATTTAACTGTGAACGAATTACCGGAGAAAAAAAGAGGGAGGGAAGTGGTGAGGGGAGGGTGCCCGGCACTAGCTCTCATGCGGCTTCGGTTGTGGCCGAGTCGAGTGACTTTCTCCGTTGAGCAGCATAGCAAAATTTCATGTCGAACGCTTTGGTATTTATTGTACGCGCAGCGTCGACCTTATCAACTCTTATTTCCAAGACTGTGCTCTCAAGCAATTCAAGCATGTGTAACAGGGTGCCTGAAGCCTTGGTGAGGCGAGTACGAATGGGAAGAAACGAACGATAGTATAGCAGAGAAGAAAGTGGACACGCGACTTCAGCATGCAGCGTGTCTGCGCAGTGGAGGTCCGTGGAAGAACTCTCGCGTTCCTCGGCGTCTGGCTGTCAAAGACAATAGTCTTTCTTGGGCTCCTTAAACACAGAAATTTTGGTCTGTCTATCTGTCTGTCTGTGATTTGATTCAGCCCCCCGGCCAAAGTGAAATAACATCTGCGCAATATATACTCACCGCCAAATCTGAACGTTTAAGTCCGGTGTCAGTGTTTATACTTGTCAACATTGTCAAATGAGAACGAGACATTACGCAAATATAAGGCAGAAAATCAATACGTAAGTGATATTTGCAGTGTTGTTTTATTAACAATTCAAGGATGCTTGGTTTTTGCGATAGCAAATGAAATACTACATCAACGGCAGAAAACCGTCGTCTGCTTTTCCCAGCGCTACCTCCTGGCGGCATCTAAGAAATCAAACGGCAATAGCAACGAAAGGTTCCAGTACATTTGATCCACGATCCGCTTGGAACGCTCGTGCAGTAGGTCATCCTGGTTTTATAAATGGTATAGTAGGGTGCCTCAATTCACGCGCGGCTCCGCTGTACGGCAGCGCTGGAATCAATACACCCGACTTAAAGCAGTAGCACCTGCTAAATTTAAATTGGCTTGAGCAAACCTCTAGCGTGTTATCTTGGGAGAAACGAGACGGGAAAGTAACAGCATGAGAGGTAAGCGGAAAAGAGAAAGGAGGCGTTTACTTGTCAGGGGCGCCAGTCGACTATCGTCTTTTGGCGACATTTGAAACGAAAGTAGCTTATACGCGGCCATTTTTTAGTCTGTGTGTATATGCAAGGCATACTCGATATGCAACGAAGTTGCAACGGAGCTTACCATTGAGGACATTATATGTGCGTGTGTAGCACTCTGTATGGCGGCACATCCGTTCTACGCTGCAAAAAATCAACCTCGATTTCTTTCCTTTTTTTAGGCGGGACATAGCGGCAACTAAAACGTTTTGCTTTGGTATTGAGCAGATGGAATAAAACACTACGTGTTACGTCTGCAATGTTCCTTGACGTGACGCTAATATATAACGTATGCGAACTCGCTTGGTTTACAAAAATAATCTAGTCTACTATCAAGTAAAACTTGAAATGTAACGGCAAAGTGAAAGAAAAATCCTATTACAGTTCTGGAAAGATGGTAAGCTCTTTGCACCTCAAAGCCCCAATAAATTGTTTGTATTAGTTATTTGTTCTGGCATTCAATTGGCGCTAGGTGTAATAAAAACACACAAGAATAACATGGCTTGCCATAATCTTGTTTTATTAAGATTCGTTCGCTTAGACATTGTGAATCCTATTTGTATTTCTTGGTGCGCCAAATTTCTTTATTTTTGCGGTCGCAAAGCAGGCTTTCCTAAACCTTTAAACGGAGATAAAGGATGATACTGTGAGAAATGACCCGTACGGCAAGGGAAAGCGCAAGCCGATTTCCTACTGCTTCGATTAACTCTGTTGACCCTTCGGTCGGCATCCGACGAGCACCCGAAACAATGACCCGGAAAGTTTAACTGCTACGTTTGCAATAAGCGGAAGTAGATTTTTGTTATTCCTGCCATGAAGCGAAGTAACCAAATCCTAAACATAAGCCGATTCTATTCTACAGGATTTGCGGAAAAGCACCATCACATATGTATGTCCTCAGGAAATGCTTTCAACCCAAAAACAAAAGCAAAACGAAGACGAGAGATAAATATTTTTTTAGGATTTTTGCTTTATGTGAGGAGTAGAAAAAGAGAACATGCTACAGTATTTTTCCCCAAGGTAGAGGATTGTGGATCACCCTTGTTTAACTTCTTTTTTTTTTTCAAGTTGGTAATGAGGCGGCCCATGCCACAGCCCGCGCACTCATTACCCGGGCAGTTCCCTCGCCTGGCCTCAACCAAGCAACTCCCGCACCCCCCCCCCCTCTCCCCTCTCGACCCCACGTACAACTCCATCCCCTCCCACTACACCAACTCCCAAACGCGATACCCGCTCCCCCACCCTTCCCTCACCGCCCAACAAGCCTACATCCTCCGCCGACCATAGACCGAAACCTACTTTAGCCACATCATCTTTTCCCACATTTCCCATTATCTCTTTCCACCCGACTGCCCACATCGTCACATCCCTCTCAACACCTACCACCTCGTCTTCTCCTGCCCCCAACACCCACACACACACCCCACGTCTTACTTTGAGCAGTGGGAGTCCAAGCTGACCAGCTCCGCACCGGAGCGCCAGGTCACCCTAGTGCGGCGCGCCTTGGCGGCTGCCCTGACAAGAGGCCTCCTGGACTTGGGAGCCTAACCACGCCCTTCTAACCTTCCTCTTTGACCCAATAAACGTTTTACCAAAACCAACAGAAGATAGGCCTAAGTTGTTGTTTAGTTATTTAGCGGAACTGAAGATTTTTGTTTTCTGACAGATCCAACACAGTGCCCAAATAGAGTGACAAAAAACGAGCAATAACATTTCGCAAAACCAGGGAGCCTTTTGAACGACCGTTACTCGTACGTTATTGTATTTGTTAGCCGAGATTATTCTCTAACGCGTAAAACAGTGGCGATGCTACCCAGGAACCTCCATTGCCTGAGCACATACTCAAATCGCACAGCCTCTTGCCAGTTAGTCCATCGATGCGGCGAGTATTCGAGACTCATTATCTTAATTATGTTTTGCCACTCAGTGTGTTCGGGATCTTTGCAGCGTTTAATCAGAAATCGATAGCGCCAGTTCACGATACGCAGCTGGCAAACGTGTGGTGCCGAATACAAAGAAGTTAAAAATAAAATAGTCATTCCGAACGCAAGGGATAGGGCCATGTAACACGTGTTTTTAATGTCCCCGCCCCGCTCTATGACCGTTTCAGCGGACTGCTTCTGCGGCTAGAAACAGGAGGCGGCAGCAAGTACGAAGAAAGTAAGGTAACGAGAAGACATCGTATTAGTGAAATTACAAAACAAAGGCGCACACGCAGTGCAAAGCTTGCGGCTACAAAAACGTTGTTACTGCCCGAGGCGGACCTCGTATGTTACGGTACAGGCGGTCATCTAGAGGAGATTAATGGCGGGAAGAAGAAGGAAACAGAACAGGTCACGAGTGTAACGGCCCGCTTTCATAAGCGATAGTGAAAGAGCGGCAAAGTTTGGGGCACTGCTGTGCCTTTGCGAATAAATCATGCGGCACTGCGGTGGTCCCCCCCACACCCACACACACCTCATACGGGCTTTCTCTTCCGTGAAATGAGCCCGTTAGTCCGCCAATAGAACTTTTTCCCCTGAGACACTTGGAGTCGCGGTAGCTTTTGGGGCTGGATGTTTTTCATATTCGACCCACCCCCCCCCCCCTTTCTCCTCTAGGAAACAAAGAAAAAGTACTTGAACGAGTGTCACGTGGGTTCAACTAAATTACGCGAAAGGCTCAGAATGTGCTGGTTTTTAAGGGCTCTTAAAGTTCTTGAAAATGATTCCTTCGTGAAAACGATTGAAAGCTGCGAAAATTTTAGTAAGATGCACGTTAGAACTAGGAGGAGGAAGGTTTGGTTGATGTGAGGGACACCACCTTTCGTTTTACCGGACAATATACTACGGGGATAAACGAGAAAGACAAATAAGAGAAAAAGAGAGAGGAAGCAAGAGAGAGGCGTCGTTTCGCGCTACGAATTCCATGATACCATTTGGTAGCAGTTAGAATACTCCCGTTATGGTGCTGCAGGTAGCACACTGTACTGCGTAAGTCATGTGTTGGCGCCAAGAATACCCTGAATGCGCCGTTCTTTCTCATACATGTGACGGAGAGAAATTCCCTTGAATGCGACATTTGAGAGCGAGATAATCAACTTTTATTGAGCCTAATAAGGTATTGGCTAGTGCACGCAGGCACCGGATGGGGTGGAACCCTCTTCTCGGGTCCCATATGCGTCTAGTAGCTCCTGGCCCCTGGCTGCCAGCGCGAGCTGGATCCTCAGGTCGGGGCTAGACAACAAGGTCTCCCATCGCTCTCGGGGGTCGGGTGTGGGAATAGGGGTGGGGGAGGGCGGATCTCAAAAGACTCGCACTCGGCCAGTACGTGTGCCAGAGTGCCTTGTCTGTCCTTGCAGAACGGGCCAGTACTCTCGTACCTGTCCGGGTACATCTTGTTTAGAGGTGTGGGATGCGCTAGCGACCCCGCCTGTATTCTTCGGATTACGGTCTGCTGTTTTCGGCTCAATTGCGGGTGAGGCCTGGGAAATCTGCATCTACGCTCTCTGTACATTTCAGTAATGTCTTTATAGCTCGTGACGGGGCGCAGCTGCGTCGGCTCGTCCTCGGCCCGGACGGATAACTCTCGGGCGTGGTGGTCGGCGAGTTCGTTTCTTTCCACCTTCGAGTGAGCCGGCACCCACACGAGCTCTAAGGCTCGCCTCGGGGGCCTTCACTTGGACAATATCGCATGTGCCGCGGGGGACACCCTCCCTTTTCGGAAGCTGGCGTACGCCTTCTTAGAGTCCGTGACTATAGTGCCAGCCCTCGAATAAGTTAGTGCGAGGACCACGGCAACTTCCTCTGCTTCGATCGATTGGGTCGTGCGGACCGATGCGCAGGTCAACAGGGTGTCTATGGTGGTGACCGCCGCCGTAGCCTTGGTTCCGTACTTGGGAAACGCCGCGTCCGCGTAGAGGACGTCGGGGTCCTCTTCGAGCTGGCGGGCCAGCGCCCTGGCCCTTGCGGACCGCCTCCCTTCGTTTTTCCTGGGCTGAATGTTCCTGGGAAGGGGCTTGGTCTTTACGTCGTCCCTCCACTAGGGAGGTAATGCCTCGGTCTCTGGTTGCGGTTAGATGCTCCATCCCACCTTGCGCAGGACGGCCCGTCCGTGTTCGTCCCGACTTAGTCTGATCCTTTGGTTAGAGAGGTGGGCCTCCACCATTTCGTCCACCGTGTTGTGCCTGCCCATGCCCAGCAGTGTTTGCGTGGACGAATAGACGGGCACTCCCAGGGCGAGCTTGGTCGCCTTTCTGACCACCGTGTCCAGGACCTCACAGTCCGCCTTCATCAGCTGGAGGTACGGGGCGGAGTAAGTGATGCGGGACACGATGAACGCCCGCACCAATTTCAGGGCGTCGTCTTCCTTGATTCATCGGTTCCTGTTGGTGACTCTTCTGATCATTCTCGAGATCTGCCCGGAGACGGTCTTGATCTTCTGTGTGGACGTGGTGGCCTTGCCGTCGTCGCGCAGCAACAGGCCCAGGATGCAGACCTGCTGCGTGGGCTCGATCTTCGTGCCGTCGATCGTGACGATCACGTTCGGCGGCGGTTCCTTTTTGGGCCTACCTGGCTGCACTATCAGCAGCTCCGACTTGTGCGGGGCACAGCTCAGCCCTCAGTTCTTGGCGTACTCGTGGACGGTCGTCGCCGCTTTCTGCAAGGTTTCTTCCACCCAGACTTTGGAACCCGCTCGGGACGTCCACACCGTAATGTCGTCGGCGTAGAACACGTGGTCCATGCCTTCGACCTCTTGGAGTTACCTGGGCAGAGGCAGGAGGGCCAAATTGAAGAGCAGCGGCGACAAGACCGACCTTTTCGGAGTGCCCCTGTCACCGAGCTCGATCGGGTCGGACCGTTCCTCTCCTATCCTTATGGTCGCCGTACGCTTGGTCAGAAAGTTCTCGACGTAGCCGTAAGTCCTGCGGCCGCAGCCTGTCTTGCGGAGGTTCTCGAGCACGCTTCCGTGGGACACATTGTCGAAGGCCCCCTTGTGGTCCAACGCAAGTATCCCGCGGGATGAGTGTCTCGTGGCCTTCTTGAACATTAGTTCGTTTAGCTGGAGGAGGACGTCTTGGGTGCGCAGGTGATGGCGGAACCCATACATAGTAGCCGGCATCTGGTTCGCCTTATCCAGGAACCCTTGGAGTCTTCGAAGAACCATGCGTTCCACCACCTTGCCCACGCAAGACGTGAGCGAGATCGGGCGCATGTTCTCTATTATCAGCGGTTAGCCCGGCTTGGGAATAAATCTCACTTCTGCTTTCTTCCATTCCGCGGGTAGTTCCGAGCGTTCCCAGGCCAGGTTGATGTGGTCCAGGAGCTCGGCCGTCGCCGCATCGCTCATGTTGTTCAGGAGTCGGCACGTAATGGCGTCCATGCCGGTTGCGCTCTTTTTGTTACTCTCGTCAATGGCCGTCAGTAGTTCGGTGGTGGTAAAGGGCTCGTCCAGCTCCGGACTTTCAGGTCCACCGTATTCCTCCGGCAGCGGGAACTGCCCGCGCGCCGTCTTAAAATACTTCGCCTTCAGGTCTTCGATGAGCCTCTTGCCGTCCCCGCCGTATGCGTTGAGGACCTTGGTGAGGCTTCGGTTCGTGGCCGCCCTACCATTTAGCGGGTCGACCAAGTGTCGCAGGAGGCACCAGGTCTTGCGCGCAGACAGCATGCCCTGCAGGCCGTCGCACGTGCTCATCCAGTTCTCCGGGCAGAGCTTGACGGCGTACTCGGAAATTTGCTTGTTCAGCGAGGCTATGCGCTCGGGCAGCTTTGTGTTCCTTCTCTGCCGTTTCCCCCTCCGAGTCAGTGAGTGTCGAGCCGCCCACATGTGCGCGAGCTTGGCGTCGACGAACGGTTTCTTTGCTGTCATGGCAACGGTCTCCGTGAACGTATCGAGCGCGGCCTTCTGTTCTCTTGCCCACTCCGCGTACGGTCTTCCACTACTCTCCTCGGCTTCGGCGGAAGATTCGGCCACTTCTTCCCTGCACTTGCGCATGCGGTCCCAGTCGGTGATCCTCACTGTGCCGATTTCCGCTCTGAACTTGGGTCCTCGCGACATTTGGGAGTAACGTATGATTGTGCGAGAGAGAGAGAAATAAACGTTTAATAAAAACGAGCAAATTTGGTGCTAGATGGCAGGGGCACCAGCCCTGTGGGGGGCAACCTTAGTCCGGGATGTCCTGGTCCTGGCTGGCTGCCCGGGCTCTAGCGACGACTTCTTGTTGCGCCGCAAGGTCCGAGCTGGTCAGCCGGTCCGCCCACTGCTCGTAAGTAGGGTTGGGGATTGGAGATAAAGACGGGGATTGCTGGCATTCCCATACCAGGTGGTATAGGGTGCCAGGAGATGGGCAGTAGGCCCAGGTCGCGTAGTATTGGGTAGGGTACATTTTGTGGAGGAGTGCACGGTGGGGGTAAGAGTTAGTTTGTAGCCTTCGGAGGGTAGTGGCTTCGAGACGACTAAGGCGAGGGTGAGGGGGAGGATATCTGCGGCGGCTGAGGCGGTAGTGGGTGAGGAGTTCAGGGGGGGTGAGAGGGGTATCTGGGCAAGGAGACTGCCAGTCGGAGACGGCCTGGCGTGCATACTCGCAGGCAGCGGCGTGGGCCGCATCGTTTCCGGGGAGGTCAGCGTGGCCGGGTGCCCAGATGAGTTGGATGTCGGGTAGTTCGTGATTAGCCTGAAGGATGCGGAGAGCTGTGTGAGTAATTCGGCCGCGAAGATATCGGCGGCATGCCTCTTGCGAGTCACTAAGTACGGTGACGTTGTCTTTGGCTGTAGTCGCTGCTAGCGCAATGGCTGCTTCTTCGGCCGTTGTGGCAGTGGTGGTGCGGATAGTGGCTGCCGAAAGTTGTTGAAAGCGGTGGTCGACAACGGCAACGGCAAAAGCTCGCTGGGTGGAGTAGCGGGCCGCGTCCGTGTACCGAGTGATGGGGCTAGTGGAATGTAGCCGGTGCAACGCGGCCGCACGAGTAGCTCGGCGGGCGACGTTGTATTCCGGATGCATATTTCTGGGGACAGGAGCCACCGTGATTCGATTCCGAATACCAGGCGGTATGCCAACCGGGCAGTCGTCGGCTGGGGTAGTGGCATAACCCAAGCGTTGAAGAGTGCAGCGCCCCGTATATGTAAGGAGAAGGCGTCGTTGCTGTGACAGCTTGTGCGCTTCAAGAAGTTCTTCCCAGGTATTGTGGATTGCTAATTGGAGCAACTTGCGGGTGGATGTAGTGGGCGGAAGGGCGAGCGCGGTCTTATAAGCCTGGCGAATGATCACGTTGAGCTTGTCTCGCACCGCAGGTTTGATGGCCAGGTAAGGGGTCCCGTACATAAGGCGGCTGGTCAGTAATGCCTGAATGATGCGAACCGCATCGTGTTCTTGAAGGCCGAACCGACGGTGGGCAACACGGCGGACTAGTTGAGTGAGTTTAGTGAGC
>NW_027526361.1:64655237-64930237 GCF_048455015.1 Haemaphysalis longicornis | reverse complement strand
GACTTCTCTTGGAATTGGTAGTTGCTTCTTTAAAGCCCACTAAAAGCTGGTGCATGATGCTTAACATTGCTGTCTGAAAGGACAGCTTAACTTATCAATGTTCTGTGCTGCGTTCAGGATATCGATGAGAACACAAGCAAAAGTGAGAACCAAAGAAGAAAATTCGTGAGCTAGAGAGCGAGAACGAGTGTTACAACAAGCCACAAGGCCAAAGAGCATGGAGAAAACACATAAACATATCAAGCCAGCGAGATAGCCTACATTCCATCTAGGCGGAGAGCCGTAAAGCCACAAAAGTTATTTCCCCTTTCACAAAATGCACATCAGAGGTGTAGCATATGTGGATAGCCCAGTACTACGTCTAAACAAACATTGACAGACGGTTGTTGTGCCCCACCCACAGACTAGCATGCGAAAACTGCGTACATTTGTGGTTTTGAAGCGTTTTCAATATCCTGCTGAAGTCATGTGCTACCCGATGGGTAAATAACATTTTGGTAGGCTTCCGAATACGCACACAAGATTCAGAGTACGGGCGAGAATGTCTTGTGTTTGACCAACCCTCTTAAAGCTCGTGTCTTAATTATTTGATTAATTTATTCACTGATTGATTTTTGTACGTCCCAGCATACCGGATAGCCAAGTAACCGACGAGCCATCAGCCACGTATAACGCCGTTGCCTTAACATGAACTAGCAGGCACCCGGCATCACCTCAGGATAGAGCTAAGGGGTTCCATGGAGATAAAATATTGTATACTGAGATTGCCTGACGATGAATTCGAGGGAATAAGCCTACCGAAGAGGCCTCATTCGGGACAGGCTCGGTTGTCGCTGTTCCGGCGCTCACCCGAAACTGCGCGGGGAGCACCGTCTCAATAAGCCACGCTCGAGGTCTTTTGAGGCCATCCCTGCTTCTATCCACTTACTCCATTTCCTCGAAGGAAAGTCGCATCAGAAGAGGCAAAACTGACGACCCACTGTACGCGATAAGGGAGTAGCGGTGGTGTGTTCTCTCTACGGTGGCAAGATTTGGCGAGGACAATGCTTTAGTAGCCACGGCGGCATCAGCACTAAGTCGCATTTCCGCCACTGAGTGATTTGGAGCTCAAAGGAAAAAGAGCAAAGGATATGGGGGTGTAAGTGAGCTCCGGAGTGCTGTTGGCATCCAAGACAAAAGGAAAAATGACAGAATTTGACTGACTTCTACCTCCATGGATATTGCTCTTTCAGACGTTGATCTGCGGCGTGTTTTTCTTCGCTATATTTTCTTGGAAGTCTACTGTTGACACGCTTCTGCCAGTAGTATTACACATCCTATAGCATTATATCGTCTTGGTGGTGACCAGAGCATACATGGAGAGTGCATTACCACCATTTTAGGCAATTTCAGGGGCGAAGCTTGCGGCGTGGCTCATTCATGGTGTTCCTTTCTCCCTTCACGAGCCCTTCGGGCAGCCGTAGTACGAGTACGAGTGAGAACAATGCGATAAGGTGTCCTAGCTTCATCTTGAATGGTCCTATATTCTTGGAGGACTCTGTTCTTATCCGAGCGACTGCACTCGCATACTATTACGAAGAAAGCGGGAATAGGCTTTCTTCTGAGCTCCATGACTCACCCTCGTCATGACTGGCCACTTCAGGCAGAAAGACATTCGACTTGTGCGTCCAGCTTATCCGGAGTGTCTTTGCGCGTAATCAACTTGATTTACAGTTTTCATCTTTTTTTTCCCATTGTTCCCCTTTTGCCACGTGTAGGATAGCAAACTAGGCCGCAGTCTGGTTGACATTCCTGCCTTTCGTTTACCTGTATTCCTTCCTTTAATTTCCACATTTGGCCTCTTTCGGTCCATGTCCTACCAGATTCACTCGTTTTGAGTATTGCGTGCAGAAGTTCATCTGCTTTTTACCCAACATTTCGCGTTGTTTTCGCTTGGTGTTTAATATAATCGCTATTACGAGGTGAACTGCAGTACCGAGAATAACATTACACACTGGTTCAAGATGTGTCTGATATTTTATAGAGCGTTTAATGCGTTCACTTTTATCCCGGTTGGTTTCGTTAGGTTTACTCTTGTCCCCAAAACAAACTTTTAAGTTTCAAATATTTTTCTGGTTAATATCAGCCGCCAGGCACGCATTTCGTCTTTTCGGCGATGTAATTAAGCCTGAGTATAAACTTTTATTGGGTTCAAGAATTGCATATGTCCATTCGATGTGGGGCTACACAAGGTTACATTAGGCTGACCATAAATGGTAGGAAAGGCTAGAGAGTTTATTTATTTATTTATTAAAATGCTCTCAAAGCCCGAAGGCGCTACAGAGAGGAGTGGTTACATTTCATACAATATAAGTTACAGGCGTTTTGAATGATGGAGGATCCGGAATGCTGGCGATGGAGGCGGGGAGGTATTTCCAGTCGTCGCAGGTCTTGGGAATGAATGAGTGAAAGTAGGGGTTTGCGCGACACTTAGGAACCCCCACCTTGAACCTGTGATCGTTTCGTGCGGACTTGTAGGATGGAGCAGAAATGAGAGCCTGTTTTAGAATGGGGTGAATAAAGTAAATCTTATGAAAGAGGCACAAGCGCGCAATTTTCCTTCTAGAAGCCAGGTCACTGAGTTTAAGAGAAGATTTAATTGACGTGATGCTAGCGGTTCGTGAGTAGTGTGTGACAATGAATCGAGCAGCCCGGTTCTGAATGGCTTCCAAGGATGAAGACAACACCACCATATCAGGGTCCCAAATCGATGATGCATACTCTAATTTAGATCTAACGAGGGGAAATAAGATAACTCAGGAAATTGTGGTATGGGTAAAATTATAGCAGTAGGAAATATGGAAATAGGAGAGATGACACATAAACTTTCTGGGAGGCGTCTTTCTTGGCTGGTAGCATTGTTTTCATTAGAAGTTGGCTGGTAGTTTCCAGAAAATGGGGGACATTGCATAGAAGTAGTGACACGGGTAACACGAGATCTTATTTCGGCCTATTCAGGTAGCACGAACAACTCTACCAAGCTTCCTGACATTTCTGTACCTAAGTGTACACTGACTTCTGGTCGTCGTAGTATTTGTGCAGTGATAACAGTTTCGACTGCTTGATATCGAGTAAATCACCCGTTTTGCTGCTTATCACAACGATGAGCCGTTTATCATAGCTGCTGCAACTCGATGTACACAAGTGTATAATGATCATCGCGGTAAACCTCGATAGAACTGCAGCAAGATAGTTAGACGACAGCCCCGTAAGGAGCCTGATTCAGTTATATCACCTCAGCAGCAGCATCAGCTGCTATTGAGGGCCTCAGGCAACGCAGATAGTGCCTGCTGTCGCCACGTACCACAACAAAACCAGACATGTACGTATAACCTGCGTTTTGGAGCTCGGAATTTGTCCTAAAATTCGTGGGCAAGTGTTGAACGTTGCCGACAAACCGGAGCGCAGCAAGCCTAATAAATATGATTCAGCATGGCATTTATTGCTATGCCCGATATCTATCCACCAAGCAATATGAACATGCGGGTATGTGGGAAGGGACTATATGTCTTCGCTCATAAAAGTATACGCACTTGCGCTCCGTTAGATGTCTCTGGCCAAACATTCGTGATTACTGGTGTAAGAAATCGTCAGCGTAGAATCTGTTACAGATTATCGGGCCATCAGTTTTCAAGGCAACAAAACCACAACCTAAATTAGTCGAAAAAATGCTGAAATCTTGATTTCCAACATTGAAGGCCGCATAGAAAGCCCTGCAGACATCTTAGTCCGTGGGACCCCTGTAACTAAAATGTAAATGGCGTCAATACTGTAACGTGGCGGCAGATGTTCACGTCACCGTAACAATATAAAGCGAGACGTTGAAATTTTTCAGCAGGCCTGTTACAAGTGTTTACCTGCTAGCTCAAAAAGCGTCGTGCTTAGCTGTCCAAGGGCGATGCATTAAGTGCTAAACAGTTGGGCCATCCTCAGTGACAAAACATCTTCCGAACAGGAAACTTGCGCCCGTCGGTAACCTCAGCCACGAGGCCTATAGTGATGTTGAGCGCCTAGAACAGCCACGTGGATTCCAGTCCCGTGACCCCCAATATTGAAGATAGAGGGCTGCTCATTGACATTTGCGCTGAACAAGTTATTTAGTAGTTTTGCGGTATTACCACCGCTATTAGCAGTCCTAGTAGAGACGATATAGAACTGCAGAAATGATGTGGTAGATAGAAAAGTGCAAAATGGCTTTACCGATCCGCCTTTCATCCTTCCGCCATTCGACCCATGATCACCCAGAAGCACAGCACACATTTCTATAGCAGTTGTGGTGGCTTTGCCTTTATTTGCTCCATCTTATCCGGGCACATGTGCGCTCCTTCGTCCAAAGTAATCCCGATGCGTTGATCTCAAGCCCAGCAGGATGAGGCTGAGTAAATGCGGCCGCAGGACACCAGTGTTCTACAGATCCCGCATTAAAATGAATCGTAGGTTCTAGACATTTTTAGCGGAGGGGGATGGAGTGGGCTCATCCCTATTCGAACTCCTCAGTTTCCACTGCTCTCGTCCGGCCAGTGCTTCCTCTCAATATCAGTCTTGATGCTTAAAAAAATGTTCCACGCCGGCCTAAAAAAACAACACATTGGACGCAAACGCTTAGAAAAGAAAAATAGTGCATCCTGGGATGAAAGTTGTATGAGAGTTCGCTTCCGGTTTATGCGTTAAGCTAAGCGAGCGTGTGAAGGAATGGCGGTCTGATCTACGCTGGTAGAAGGAGCCATAAAAAAAACAGGAAAGTGGGAAAATTGGATGGACGAAACTAAGAGTGGATACGAACGGGGGCGACATGTTGCAAAACTCGGAGAACAAAGCGGGAATGCTATAAAAAGGCATTCATAGGGTCGATTTATTTTAAATCTCCCGCCCTCTTCTCGCGCCTCGTTCATTTCTTTCTTCCCTTGCCTTTCCGATGCTCCGTTCTTTTATTTCCGGCTCGTCTTCTCCAGGGTTTTAAGGCAGTTGTCATTGCAGGCCGTCCCCTTTTTGTATTATCGCCTGCTTGTGAAGTGAAAACAAATTTATCACCGAGGCTGCAGTTGAGCAATAAGAGGATTTAGGTAATCTTCAAATGAACGAGGTTGAAGGAGCCGCAGTGCGTAGTTGTGGGCCATTTCAGGAAGATTGTGCGAATTTATCTCAAGAAGAACAAAGCAAAAACGCGTTAAAAGACGCGAGGGGATCGAACCGGTTTTTATCCCGGGAACGCTTCCTCGTCACTGTACTGAGTAACTTGTGGGGAGGGGGCTTTTGTACCACTCAGGATATTGTTTGGGGTTAAGAGGTAGTACTTTGCGAGTGAGATCACTTAATACGCTATTTTGGGCCCAGAATCAGATGAAATGGGACTATTCTACGCCGGTCCAAAAACCGAAAGCCCGAATTGCGGTTCTTTGCTACAATGTCTAATCTGGGAGTCATCAAAAGTGGGGATGGGCCATTTTTCAAGTGCGTGCAACACAACGAGAGATTGTTGTATAGCCACTCATCGTCATTGCAGTGCTGGAAGCAACAGTCTTCTAAGATAAAACGCAAAACATTTCGTCAGAGATTATGGCATCCCTTCATGTCATCTGCATTTAGTTATAACTCACGAAGAGTACGGGGACCGGAATTCTTTTGCAACCACAATCGACTCCGTAGGTCAACCCATATGGGACCATAGGTGATTATTACGGCGGAAGGAATGCCTCCAGTGCAAAATATGATACAACGTTGGTCGCGTGCAATGTTGGGTGTGTGTATGCGCTTCCGCTTTCTTGCGGCACGGAGTCCGTTGGATAAACCGGCAGATGCGACAACGCGCGCCTCACAGAGCATGAATTGTCCTTGAAAAGGGCTATATCATGTCACCTCTTAGCGCATTACTGCACGTGCTGGGGCCAGGGAGGTGGGTGCCGGCCGATTTTATGTGACACTAATATTGTGTTTAAGCATGCGCACCAATTGATTAGGGCGATAGCCGAAGCGTTGGAGATGAGCAGGAGAGGCGAAAATTATGTTAGTCAGGTTTCTATTTTCTCCAAGCGAAAGAAATTGCCTTTATCAGCAGCTAGTGAGTCGCTTACTTCGTAGTAGTTGTGATTATTATTTCTTAAGTTGCCCCATCTAGTTTTGAAGAAGCATGTGTGGTCTTGTCTCTGGGAGGTCATATGTTGATTCTCTTGATTAATTTTCAGCTTAAAGTGGAGATCATCATGTTATTCTGTCGGCCTTACGTTTTGTCATTGTTGAGTTTTTCGTAGGTTTGTCATTCACATTAAATAATCCGTACTCAGCAATTTTAGAACTTCGGTGCTCCTGCCATTATCCTACCAGAAGTATTTTATAAAGGCAAGACTTGGAGCAAGAATGTTACACTGATTACCGACTGGGCAGGATTACTTTGTAGAAATCTGTGAAGAATTTGTGTAATAGGATTTCACGAATTACTGTCCAGTGAGTGACCCCTGATGGTTTTGATTTCTTTGCAAACTGCGTATTCATCTTTTAAATCTCTCGACCTTGGTATAGCAAAAATGGTCGACGCCGCACAAAAAAACCTTGTATAGCATAAAGAAGTACCTGACGTGGTAGTTATCTGTGAAAGAGCTCTTCCCAAACGCCTCTTGCAATACAGACATCAAAGCCCTTGCATTATCGCGGAACTGGATGCCATGAAAACAAAAAGCCACAGTGCAGACAAGTCGTGAGGACGGGACTCCTTAGCAAACTAAAATCCTGGCTTCTCAAAGTTTACGTAAATACCTAAATGCTTGCACTAATTTTGTACGTTGATGCACCCCGTTCCAAAACCAAACTGCTTCGACCGAGCTTGAATGCAATAATCGGATAGACGTCAGCTTCATAACGCGAGGGACCCACGTTCGATTAAAAAAAATTGCGACCACGCGAAGCGTTTGCTCTTCACTCCACCCACGATCATCATCGTCAGAGAAAGTTGGCTTACCTGCAGTGCGTTTGGGCGGACTACAGCCGACATCAGTAAAAAGCTGAAAGCTTCGTTTCAAAAACGGTTTGCTCATTGAAAAAAATTTCGCTGCCCAATTACCTAATTAATAGTCATACCTGAATATAATTGCCACTTGCCCTGTCAGCTCAATTTTTCTTTTCTTGAGGTTGTGGAGTGCTAATTTTAATAAAACACACAGGAAAACAATTTTTGCTCCAAATGAAATTCTAGGGCTGAAAGAGTTAAACAGGACACCTAACGCAACTAAATTGTTAGGAAATGTTATCTGAATGGAAATACGTAACACGACGATGACGAAGAAACAGGCAAGGAGCCACCACACGCACCGCGAGGCTCGTGTTATCATCATCTTGATCAATCGAATTACGCTAGCCACCAGAAGGTAGCCAATAAAGCAGTGCTCTTGTAACCGCGTCTGCTTCTTGATCCCCAACAATTTGATGCCGTGACTAAAGGTTACACTGCTGAAGACCTCTATCGAAGAAGAAAGCCCATTGAAGAGGACTCACCGGTCACGAATGGCGCCAGAGCGGCATCTTCCGGTCGGGACCTCACCATAGACCGTCTGAAACGGAAACGCGGAGTCCTCCGCGCCTCACCTTTACCAAAAAAAGGTATAACTCTAGTGTACGGGCTTCCCGGCTTAGAGTCATCTTCATCGGCACTGCCTATTTCTTTATTCCGGTTTAACATGCCGGAATGCTACACGGAGCATCTTACTCCCTAACAGGGAGTACCAGGGCGCCCGTAGTAACACTGAACAACTCACATACACGGGGCATTTTGTTGCCATCACAATTTATTTCATATTAGAACACTAAAGAAGGGGTCAAGTTTATCTAATACTTGTATAACATTGCGCGCACATGTATCTTAAAGAATTTTTTTCTCGAATAATATAATACAAGGTGCCATACAGTACCATACAAAAATGTACAGCAATTTCGAGAACTGTCTACTAATTCACCAGCATTGTGAGTATTTTTGAAGAGACATTTGGTGCGGACCACTCAAATCTGGTTTGCGTTTTGCTGTACTGGCTGATTTAGCGCTTCCCTGGGTTCCGTTTATTTTCGGTTTTTTTTTAGCAATTACCCCCTTTACACTAATAAAACACAAATCTCGTAAACTATTACAGTTATGCATTTTTGTACATATTCAAGGAGTTGCACATTTGGGTTAATACAATTAAATCTCCGCAAGCACAACTTTCTCGTTTCAGCAGTTACTTTTATTCCCCTGATATTACTAGTAGAGCATTTAATAAAAGAGGTCACACACAGAGGCATGAAAGAAGAAAGCCTAATACGACTCATTCAGCTCTTCGTGCTAAGCAAGATTACGTATGTGACTCCCTTTCTCAATTTCAAAGCGGACGAGAAAATAAAAATCAACGGTCTAATAAAAAAGTCGTTCAAACAAGCGATCGGCCTTGCCTTCAACACTGAAAATGATCGTTTTGAAGCGTTGGGCATTCACAACACGCTCGGCGAATTGGTGGAGGCCCAGAGAACGGCCCATTAGGAAAGACTATCCCAGAGCCAAACCGGAAGACACATTTCTCGTTCGCTAGGAATAGCATAAGAAACACAGGCGGGCCCGAAAGAGGAGATCCCCCCTGAATGGCGGGCGCACCTCTACATTCCCCCACTGCCAAAAAACATGAATCCTATGCACAACGTCGAGCGCAGGCGGGAATGAGCACGTGCGCTAGACAAACGATTTGAGCGATCAGAGGACGTGGTCTACGTTGACGCAGCCGAATATCGTGCCCGCGACGTAATGACGGTAGCGATAGTCGATCGTAAGGGACAATTACCTACTCACGGCCGCATCGCTCGCTACGGTACGACCTATACGGAAGGCGAGGAGGTGGCCATTGCCATGGCCATATCCAACACCAGCGC
Source organism: Haemaphysalis longicornis (assembly GCF_048455015.1). NCBI lineage: Eukaryota > Metazoa > Arthropoda > Arachnida > Ixodida > Ixodidae > Haemaphysalis > Haemaphysalis longicornis. Next base: position 64,921,315 of record NW_027526361.1, on the reverse strand, counting down.
AAAAATAATTGTTAGGGATTCGAAATCGGCAGTCAGAAATTTTGGAAAAGGTAGAGTATCGCCTCGAACCACGGGCATAATCGCAAAAACGAAAACAGTAACAAAAATTCAAATAACGTGGACGCCAGCACACTCGGGTCTTACAGGAAACGAGAGGGCCCACAACGCCACCCGAGGTTTAATCAGCCAGGCAGGCGTCGACCCCACCTTACGCCAACTCGTCAGATCGGAAAGGGATCGCATGGTGTCGTACAGAGAAATCATAGATCATTACAGATTGGCAAGACGGAAGTATCCCGCAGCGCACCGCAGCCTCACTGTACGCTACTCGGTTTGGTGGAGGCAGTTACAGACGAACACCTTCCGAAACCCGGTTGCGCTCAGTCGCTGCTATCCCGAAATACACTCAGGAGATTGTAAGCTATGCGCGGGTCGGGCGGACCTCTACCACATTTTATGGTCGCGCGCCGCAAGACAGAATCAAAATGCTGCAGCAAAGGCTAGGAGCGACTCGTTTGCTGTAACGAACATGGAGCACTGGGAGACCGGTTTGCTCAGCCCCTACCCGGAAGTGCCACTTCGGGTCGTCCGGATGGCCGAGGCCGCCGCCAGAGTCCAAGGGCTTCTGTCTGACGACTGAGGAAGAGGGGAGGAAGATGAGTGGAAGACACCACCTTCTCATTCATCCCTTTGGTTTTTAATCCCATCACGGGCAAAATAAAAGTTCATACTACTACTACACAAGTGATGGCTTACTCCGCCGTTGGCAGATCACTCCCGATTAGAATTGTACTACAACTGTACGCTTCCGATGGTGACGCTGGAGATTCGGAGGGGAACGCCCGGTAGATATGCGCGCTGGCCGCAACACGGGCCGCCTCATTCTCCTCCAGAGAGTCATGACCCGGGGTCCAGAGAATGTAGAGGTAAGGGGGATAGAAATGAACTGTAGGATGCGGAGGGTTTAGGTAGCAATGTGACCGGCGGCGTAGTGGCGACAGGCAGCTTGCCAAACTGTGATTATGGTGATAGTGTCTGGAGATGGAGTGGCTACGAGGGCTATTGCGATTTATGCTGCAGTTGTGGAGTCGTTGCCAATTACTGAAGTCAGTTCAAGTCCTCGGTGGTCTACTGTTATAATTTCGAAGGCTGTTTAAACCGCATATTTGGCGGCGTCACCGTAGCGGATGTCTCGGGGCTTGACTTGAAGCATCTCGCAAAGCATTCGAATGCGTGTACGAATATTCTTTATTGTATTGTATTGTATATTGTATTTGTAATTGTATATTTGTATTTTTGTCCCGACGTTTAGGTTGTCAGCGTACATCAATCACAGTTATCCCGTTCCTCCGTGAAGGAAATGCTCTTAATGGGAACGCAGAAACGAATGCGTTTCCCCTTTGGTTGGTAAGGTTACCGGTGCTTCGGAAACACCGTGCTCTTCCAAACAGCCTGCGTGTGGTGTAGCGTTCTGACCAATTTCTACATCGTTCGCATCTATCTTCCTTTCTTGTTACTTAGTTGGATCTTGATGTTCGCTACCTTTCCACAGGAACTAAAGGATGACATTTGTGGTCGTTGATTTTCCTGCGCTATTTGGTGGGAAGCCTGTTCGTGAGCGCTTGGACAATACGTTTTGCTCTCGTTGAGACTCCCGCGGAAGGATGGCTGTTTTTCCAGTCATCAGTCTTTAAGAACAGCGGCAATTTAATTTATTTCACGGGATTTTTTTCTCCTTCTCTCTCTTCGCTTCGACAGAAAGCATCATGCCTACGCCAGTGCGCTGTAAGAAATTAGAGCAGGTGGGATGTTAAACGCGATGGGCAAGTAAGGTATGATAGATGAAACGGCAAATAAACGCTCGGTGCCCACAAAAAAATGCCCCGGCTGTCTTGGTATCTGCTTCAGAAAAAGTATAGAACATATACGCGCACAAAATCGGCAATAATATTATGGCAGTTGTTAAGTTGTAGCGGCAAGCCAAAGTGTCAGCGGCAGTAGCGTGACGTGGGCCAATGAGCGCGCTCAACCACCGGAGGGCTCGCGCGCCCCTGGCATCAGTAGAATGAGACCACACAGCGTTCGGAATAAGACCGGCTTTCCTACGTGGTCTGGTTCTCACCTTCAATGCCTCAGCGGTATGCGCTCTACAGTTGGTGACCCGGAAGTGATCTTCACCCCAGTGAACGTTCATCTTAAGCGCAGAAAAAAACAGGGACACAGTATACAAGGACAAGAGCTACTTCCAACTGAATTTTATAGAATCAAGGTGAAATATATAGCAGCAAAAATACAAGAGATACAGAAAAGGTTACGATTATACACAGATTAAAATAACGGAATCGCTTGCCGCTGTCCCACACGTGTCACGGGTTCGCGTTGTAATGTCCGCACCAATCAAGGTCGAGATGCTTTGCAGAGATACATGTCCTGTACAAAAAGAACATACTGGTTGTAACGTTGGACACCAAAACAAGTACGTGAAATGCGACAGAGGGGTTGTGTACCGTGTTCCGTTAGCCTGCCGAAGGGTATATGTAGGGCGGACGGCACGGTGCCTCAACTCGAGGTTACGTTAGCATCAAAATAACGTACACAAAAGAAAGGTTGGTAACCGGTCGACTCACTGTGAACGATACTTAAACCAAGCCGACCAAGTGTGAACCGTACTTTAAAAACTCTGTGATATTGTTTCACGACTCTGACCAGCGCACGCGTGAGATAGTAGAGGCAGCTGAAATGCAACTAGGTGATTTTGAGTGTGTCAGCACGACATCAGTAGCCTTGTCCGATAAGGAGGCAGCTTTCTTAAAAAAGAACTGGTCATGGGAATGACTAGCTGACACGTGTGGGACAGCGGCAAGCGATTCCGTTATTTTAACCTGTGTATAATCGTAACCTTTTCTGTATCTCTTGTATTTTTGCTGCTTTATATTTCACCTTGATTCAATAAAATTCAGTTGGAAGTTGCGCTTGTCCTTGTCTACTGTGTCCCTGTTTTTTCCGCGCTTAAGATGAACGTTATGGAATACCAACTAGCCCGAACGCAAGCCCTACCCCAGTGAAGTTGTAGAGCTATGTCTAGCAAACACCAGAACCAGCCAACACCACCAGCAGCAGGAAACGAGATCGCCATCGTGGCTATCCATTTTCCGCCTTATTGGGAGCACAACCCGGCCATCTGGTTCCTCCAGGCAGAGTCACAGTTTGCGCTGTCTGGAATCATCTCCTAAGAACAGCAGTTTCACCACATCGTGAGAGCTCTATTTGCGACTGCTGCAGAAGAGGTTGCGGACATTTTCGCAGAGGAACGATACTGGTGCCTTCTGCAAACCAATACCCTCCCTTGTCGCGCCAGACTACATGCAATTTATCCCTCAAGATTTCCTTCTCCCCAATCCTCCACTGCCCAGCCCTCGAAACAGTCTATCATGTCATTTAGCAATGCCCCCACAGCTCACTCCATCTGATCTCTTCTGAGGAGCACTGGGAGGCGGCGCTACAGAGCTCGGATCCTCAAGTCCAGCAAGGACTTGCTGAACGAGCAGCTGAAACCCCCGGCACCCTCTAAGCACTAGTCACCACTCGTCGTTAGTCCAACTAGTGCTCAAAAAAAGTTTTTCTCTCTCTCGCAGCTCGGCCGAAACAAAGTAGATCCAAGACAAATCTCTCATGAACATTAGCAACCCGAAAACAAAACCTGCGAGTATAACAAGGTTCCCTGTGGCTGCGTCTTGGGTTTAAAAAATGCAGGAACCTCACACTAACGCGTACGACTTGAATGTAACGAAGCAGTACGCAACCTTCACGACCATCACGCAGGTCTAAGTCCACGATTGCAGCCGATTTGCTTCTTGTTCGCTGCAGCAACGACCGTTAACTATTGCTGTTGCTATAAGTGTGAGCTTGCTGCATTTTTTGGAAGTGATAATCATTGGACATCACCTTGGAGGGACGTACGTTATGACGCGTCTTTCTCGTTTCGAGCAAGGGTTGCCATGATTACGGCGTATGGTGGAGTATTTCTCGTTGCGCACAAGTGTTGCCACGACAAACTAACTCTTTCTCGCCCGCCTCCCAGTTGCACATGTATCATCCTAGCCTGTACAGTTACTACTGCGAATTCTGCGGCACCCCCAACACTCTCTACCACATGGTGTGGGAGTGCAAGGGTATGAAGGACCTCCCAGAGGTCCTGGCGCCATCGACGGAGCAGTGGGAGGCCCTGCTGTCCAGCGAGGTCCTGGATAACCAGCGTGGCCTGGTGATCCGGGCCAGACAAGCAGCCTAGGGCCATGGCATCCTGGACTAGGGACGCCACCCACCATGGATGGTCAACGCTACTACACTGAAGATCATCCAGCTCTCAATTTTCATTTTATAGGAATCAATAATCGTTTATTCCTCCTCCTCCTCCTTTAACTGCGGGCACGCAAAATTACGATTTACAAACAGCTTCGCTAATCATAAATGAAGGATTTCCCTCTGCACATCAATAATTCAATCAATATTCGAAATTCTTGTACCCTCCTAGAAAGGCTGGCTCTTACAGGTCACCGTTATCAAAGTCTTCCATCAACATATTTTGCATGTGTGTGAGTGAGTTGTCTTTCAGACCGCTTTAATAATTCAACCAGTATTGACGACATAAGCTCAACACGCAGCTACCTGCCGTTGTTTCTGGATTACTGGATATTTCATTATTTGCTTCCTTGAAGCTCAACAGATTCCTTCTTTGATCCATGGGATTGCTGGGAAGCTTATTTTCTTGTTTCAGTTGAATTAAAGAAAGTTATAAATGGCGAGGAGCCGCAATGAAAAATACAGGTCGTAAGAAAGGCACGCAAACCTAGCCCTTCGTTTCCGCTTGCCACTCCAAGCTGTGATTTTTCTTTTCCTGACTGATTTGTATTGCCTTTTTTCTTCTTCCAACCATTTCGTCCTATTTCTCCTTTTTTCACTCCTCTTCCTTGCTTCCTTCATTGATCCTTTATGTCCTTATTTTCTAGTTCCTTTTTCCTCGCGCTCTTGCGTTCTTTGTGAGTGGGAACAAACAAGCGACACGGCGAGGTGCCGGCGATGTTTCGCTAGAGTTCCCATTGCTCTTGCTGAAGCAGTACAGTGCAACTTGGTTGATCCTCCTTTTAGCTTTCTGCGGGTTCTTTCCATTTCGTCTTGTTCTCTTTCCTCTCCATGTTGTTGCCACAGCCGTCCGCTAGATTTTTTCCCTACTTCAGTGGGCTTTGTTTTGCAGATTGCTCCTCTGCTGACCAATTGTTTACGCGAGTCCAGCTCTCCAACCTTCAAAGCTTTTTTTTTGCGCTGCATTCTTTTTTTTATTCGTTTTAGAGCTCTGTGTGTTTAAATTGTATCCACGTTCAGGCGCCTATATGGGCCTAAAAACTAAAAAAAAAGGCAGCGGACGAAGGTGAACTATCTGAGCCGCTGTATCAAATGAGTGAGAACGATGCGAAACCGGCTTCATGATTTGTGCTTAATTTTGGGTTTTATTCTCAAGCCAGAGACCAAAAAGTTGCCTTCTGTAGTTCCACTCGGTATGCTTAAAAGCGGAGATTGTAAAATCAACGACCCAAGGTTCATAAATCAAAGAAGTTCTGTTTTCAATTGTATTTTACACAAATGGTGCCGTCGGTTCTGTAAGGGGAAATACTTATGTGTAACAACGACGATTGCAATGGCAGGGCTGTCAATCATGTCGCTCTATAACGTCTGCGGTTTGAACCACAGCTTTAGAACGTTCAACGCTCTCGTAATGTCATGCGTGCGTACACGTTCCTAATTTTGGCAGTGCCTTTGAGTGTTCTCAGCGCTACCGTGTGTTCCTATGACTGTGTGTGCGTTATTCACTCTTTCGTTTGAACGCTGGAAATGCAAGACAAGCTCGCTGCTGAGGCGGCCTCTTAGTGCCGTTAGATTTCTTCCTTCTGTCACTTCTATGAAGCCGCCATTTTTGGCTGCCCCTCTGCTCCCATAACGCCTTGCATAAAAGTGATTCGGGGTCATCCGAAATAAACCTTAAACCACTCCTCCTACAGATACGTACACCTCCAGGTTCCCCACACAGCCCCTGTATTTCCTGGACACCGAGCCGGTGCAATCATCACAAAGTGCTCATGGGCGAAAGTATAAATGTTCATTTACGGCCAAACGTGGCAATTGGCACAATGCAGGATGTTTGTTACTACCGGAGCAGCCCGTCAGTAACAGCACATGAATTTCCGATAAATTCTTCTGCAGATGTTACAATTTTTAGAAGGTAGAATAATGTATCAGGTTTGTGTTCATTCAAGCGTTGTTGTTACTCCTGTGCACCGAATGGTTTTCTACAACGTTGACGGTTGAGGTTATAAAGCTTTCGCCTAGGACGCAAGCGTAACCAGAAAGCAGATTGCTATAACTTTGTAGCATTGGCGACGTTCATTGCTTTGATAATTTAACGCTACCACTATTTTACTTAGCCCCCTTACCCATTAAACACAGTCAAGCTGCCCATGTAAAAGCTCCACGTCTTTTAATTTTGTCCCCCTGTGCTCCCTGAATGGTGTTTGAACACTTCGTATTTTAACTGTGGAGCTGAAATACCGCGCTTCCGCCTTTTCATACTCGAAGGCCATGCACAGAATTCCATGACCTTGAGTATTTTCCTTCCTGACGTTTTACTGTAATTCGTTCTTTTGTTATTTCCAGTAACAAAGTGACCCTTGCTTAGAAACCTTCCTTGTGATAGGCTTGTCAGAGTATCTCTAGCAAAAACCGAGCTACATTCCAAGGTAGAAGTGTCGAGAGAGCCAAAGGAGTCGACTACTCTTCTGTGCTGTTTTTCATGCATCCGTTTTAGTCTCGATAGATTTACCCGCGGGTAGCGAGAGTTCGGGAGCAGAAAAAAAATGCAGCCTGAAAGACCCTGCTTTTCCACAAGAAGAGAGGACCTTTCAGCGGCCTACCGCGTATACCGATTAACCGCGTCGCTTTCTCCCCGATGTCTCTGCGACCCGAGCTGAAAGAAGGGAAACGAACGAACCAAAAAGAATGCCAGAAGGGATCACGCTTGGAGACCTCGGACAAACTTTAAGACACCCCAATTCATTGAAACAGGGTTCGTCGTTTTTTCTCTGCTATTTTTTTCGTTCATGGCTAGTCTTTTGGTAATCACAAGCTCAAGAAAGGGAAAGAGAGAGAAGCTCTTTAATGAGAGACGAAGTGGTCATCTGAGCCCATGAGGTGAAGAAGGGACGTGCAGACTTAAAACCCGTATCTGCGTCATAGTTCAAGAGAAAAAAAGATAGAAGGGTGTGAAGCAGTATCCATCATTTTAATTCCTCTTGGGGATAAACGTAAAAAAAAGTGCGGGGGACTTAAGTTGGGTGTGTAAAGGACCGCTAGAGGCATACAAGTGAGTCGGAGATCTTGAAAGACCGCCTCTTCATGTATCAAACAGGCAGCGGCCTATCTATGGGGAGAGAGAGAGAGAGAGACAGAGAGAGAGAGATATTTATTTTATTTTAGCTACTCCAAACTTTGGAGTAATTAAGACGTATATTGCAGTGCCCGTCATAATGAAAGAATTGCATTTGAAATGGCGACGGCTAACAGATCACATGCGCGCCCAGTAAACAACTTGCTCCGTATAGTACTTACGTTTTGACACTGCAGCAACGTACCAACAGTATGTATGCAGATATATACAGCATACACATAATATATATCTGCACGATTCCTTGCAACCCATGGAAACAACCTATCAACATCTCTATGCAAACCTTGCAAAATGGCATGATGCAACATAGATACGTTGAGAAATTAGTCCTCAAGCTTTATCTCATCCAAGGGAGGAATTCGCTAATATATCGGTCGAAACTCTGCACTTACGCCATAAAATTCCTCTACCGCAATTACATCCATCTCGCCTGGTCGTTGCGGGGGCGTAACAATTTTTGCATGAACCTAATTTTTGCGGCGTTTGTGTTTTCCAGCATTCTGACCACTTCCCTATTTGGCAACCACCCATAGTTTTCTTCGCATGCTCCTCAAACCCGCCGTTACCATGTTGACTGAGGGTACATGGAGCGCAATAAATAAAGAAGATATCCTCTCTTTGATTTTCTACAAAACGCGTGACAGGCAGAGCAAGAAAACAGCAAAACGAAAAGGGCCATGGCAACACGGGTTCTTTTGGTTGTGTTATTTCGCACCTATGTTCTTTCTTACATTACCCATTATAGCGCGAATTCGTGCGCGAACTGTCCCAGGTCAAGGTGATACTTGCCAAAAACGCTGTGACGACTGACGCCCCCTTCGTAGAAGAGGCATCAACAGGGCCAGGCAAAATCAGAAACGTGTTTCAGCCCCGGGGTCCACCCGTTGCGGCATCGTCTTGAGCGGCCGCTGGTCGGTGATAAACGCCCCTATTTGTGGGCTCCGGCCGGGCTATCAGCTGCGTGAGGGAACAAAGCCGGAGCCCGATCACATCCCCTCTTCTCTGCCCGCACTGCTTGTCATTGAAGGCATTGCAAAAACGGGCTCTGCGTGCCGCCAACAACGCGCCGTGGAGTGAGGAAATCCCTGGCTGCGCGCGACGCAATGTTCGTCTGCCTCTTATTTTATTTTTGTTCATTTTTTTCATCACTCTGATCTCCTTCGGCCATTTTATTTGTATCCTTCAGTCTCGGTCGGCCGCTGTTTCTTGTAGTAACACGCTCGCCAGATATGCTCTCGTTTCCCTTAGTGTCCCTTTGTGGATGCTTGATTTTTGCGATAGGAAATGAAATACTATGTCCACTCCAGAAAAAAAATTCACTCCGTCGCCGGCTGTCACCCGCGCAACTATGACTTTTGGCGGCATTTTAAGAAATGAAACGGCACCAGTTACGGAATGTTCAACTATATAGGTCCCACGTTCCGCTTGGAGCGCACGCGAAGTAAGGAAATGTGGTTCTATAAACGTTGAAGTAGAATGCCTTGATTCACGCGGGTCTCCGCCATAGGGCAGCGCTGGCATAGAAGCACCCGGCTTGGAGCAGTAGAACGCGGTAAACTTAAGTTGACTTGAGCAATCCTCTAGCGTGTTTATCTTGGGAGAAGTGCGACGGGAGAGGAACAACATAAGAGGTGAGCGGGAAAGTGAAGGGAGGCATTTACTTCACAAATGTCGACAAAAGACATTTGCAACGAAAGGAGCAGATACGAGGTCAATTTTTAGAGAGAGCTTCTGCACCGGTGCGAGGGGCCACATGGATTTACTTAGGCTATAAGCTTTGTCTCGGTAAGCTGGCGTTCCCGCATTGCGTATTTCAGCACGCGCATGGATGCCAGAAAATGCCAGGTTCTAGCACTTAAAGCTCCACTTTAAAAGGAAGGCTTTTTTATGGGGCCTATTTAAGCTTTCTCACGTGACAGCTTGATCCACTAAAGCAAATCCTTGGGCTGCGCTCCTGATTTCCGCGCTACCGGTGTCGACTTTGTAGTACATGGTGTCTTCCAAGTATTATTCGGAGCTCAGATTTAATACCGCCGTACTTGTATTGGCAACACATGAGGCTATGTAAATTGGAACTTCGGGTTTGGCATTGCTCCACCAACTTGCCCGCAAGATGCGGCACGCCGGCGTTTGATTAACGAGTTCCAGATGCACGCGGCTTAAAGTTGGCGCATCGATCGATCGCTCCCATTCAGCATGCCAATCAGGCCTGTCTGAGTGCGGAATGCACGGTTAGTTAGCGTTGGGAGCCGAACCACGCCGGATTATGCAACCGCGCGTGCGCTGCACGGCTGGTCGATAATTAGAGGCTTTCTTTTTTTAATTTTCCAAATTAAAGGCCACGAGAGAGAGGAACAGTGCGTTCAAAATAGGGCTGCTGTTGAATACCAACTTTGCTAAACGTAGCTTGAGCCCTATTTGTACAAACATTACAGCCTTAGTTGCACCATTTTGCGTCTCGCATGCACACCAAAGGCTCCACAGCTTTTAACCGCCGGTGAGAGTATTTTTCTGGCAACAGTCCAGCAGGTTCTAAACTTCTTGTTTTCAGTATTACTGACAACTGGCCGCATGTCACTTTAGCGGCCAAAAATGAAATCATGGTACAGGAAGCAGAACAGGGTGGAAGAAACGGTGTTTTCTTAAGGCTTCACCCCGTCTCCTTTCACCTGCGTTTCCAGCGTTTTAACTTCCCAGGTTAGAATGTATACATGAATTCAATCAATTTTTCCCGTGTACCGTTAGATACATACGATACAAAGCCCCATCTTTCATTTGTAAATTAGGAGGAGCATGTGTCGCAGAAGCTATCGCGAGTCAATCACCCAGATTCCAGGAGAGAGCAATCTTGCATCTTTATTCTCTCCGATCAAATCACTTGTAACTCATGATGATAATGCACCGCATGCCCCTGCCCGCTCTCCCCCTTCTTCCTTTCCTACATCTTCCCGCGGGCCCAATTTGGTTGGGCTGATAATCCAAACAGATACAGGTTTTACACTGTAATATTCCACATGCGCTTATAATGCAGCAGTGACACTTCAGTTTCAGTTTTTCAGTTTAGTAGTCATTCTAACAAATTATTACAGAAATAGTATTATACAGGCGAGGGTCCCAAAGTTAAAAAAACTGTAACGGGACCCTTGATGATTTGTAGCAAACAATAAATTAGATCTAGTAAACAAGCAACATGTAATACGAGTTAATGGCAATCAAATGTGCAATATAATGCTGTGAGTAATCATCACAAGCTAAGTGACACAACAGGCAACGAAAAGTAACGCAAAGAAGAAAGACGAAAAAGAAAAAAAGGGCAAAAAAATCAAATTTTTTAGTTAAAAGCGCACATTGTCAATCAAAATACAATGATCTAAATTATAGAACCGAAGCAACAAAATCACATTTTTTAGTTAAAAGAACACATTGTCAATCAAAATACAATGATCTAAATTATATAACCAAAAAGCCAAAACCCAGAGCCCCCCAAAAAGACCAAATAGAGGCAGCTAAACACTTAACAGAAAACATTTAAGCGACTTTTTGCGTGATGGCAATGTAGACATCGATGTAACAGGAAGAGGCATGTCATTCCATAAAGAAATAGCCGAAATGCTGCGGGAACTTCTCAAAGTTCCCACAGCATTGGCGGTTCATTGTCGTCGAGTGCGGTCGCAACGTCGCCCATCTTCAAATGTGGTGTTAACACGACGTCTCTGCTCTCGCGCTTGTTGACAGAGCCGATCTCCCTATTTTACCTGTTTCTAGACTTCGAGGGCGTATAATTGTTTTTGCTTTTTGGTTCATTTGTGAAGTTCATGCTCTGCGGGGCTCTGTTTCCGGATCCCTTCCTGGGTTCATGTAATTGCGTTGACGACTGGATTCCCTTGCGATATTCCGTGTGCCCTCCGGTAGGGCGGTGTACGCACATGTTACTTCTCCCTGCTTCGCTAGATGAACTACAAGTCATTAGGACTCCGTCCCGGCTTTCTGATTTTGTGGTGTGGCACGCCAACGTACTCCTTGCTTGGCTTGAGGATGGATTCAGCGGTGCGAGAACCTTCCGTATACATCCAAACGGAGTAGTTTCGCAGTAGCCGCTGGAAGGCTGATGTGTCGAATTTCTCACTGGCACGAGTGTCTGTGCGCGTTACTGATTAGTCTTCGGTCTACTTGAGGAACCCCTTTTTGGCTGTTTTATCTGCATCTTAGTTCGTTCGCTGGTGTCGCCCAAACTTACTTTCTTGCTCTCCTCAATTTGTGCATTCTTAGGGATTGCTGAATGCCATTGGTGTGCACACCTTGTCTTCGCCTGCCTCTTGGCTGGCCTCCCAGAACTGGCCGTTCACGTGTACGCTTTGACCGTCTCTTTGGATTCTTCGATCTGGTTCAGCAATGGATCCTTAGGCGTATATTTTCTCGGGGCCTGTTCGACGGATCGGCTTTCCTTGATTTCTTTCATTGTATCCTTAGCGCCACTAGCTGTCTGACGCTTCTTAGGCACTTCACTTTTGCATAAACTGAAATACGATGAATATCGCTTGCGTTGACGTCCACATGCTGCCTTTTCAGCAACGATCTCCATGCCACATCGCTTGCTTTCTCGGGCACCGCTAGATGCGCGGGGCGCTTTTCACACACGCGTCTGGTGCAGCCTCAGATTACTTCGCTCCCCCTCCTGCTTTCTCAGCAGCATCTCGCGCCACCCCGGCATACCACCCTCCCCCTCAAACTTTCGCGGCACTGTCCCCCTTTGATTTAGAGGAAAGCTTTACCACTTTCTTCCAGCGGTTTCATGGAGGATTCGCAAGTTAACCTTTTGACCTGAGACACACCACCGGCGACACACCACTCGAAGCGCATCGCGTGATTCGAGGGCCCGCGGTCGGCGCAGCGCACAAGGCTAGATTTTCAGCCATGCTTCGCATATGAGCGGCGGCCGCCACCGCGGTAGCGTCAGATCAGCTGATCGGCAGCCGACCACCCCCCAGCCTCTCATGCATGCGCCGCTGGATCGGGTCGGGCGACGTGACTCGTCTCGCGCTCGGCGAAGAGGAACGGCGCGTTCGTAGGGCCTCCTTCTGTGAGCGTTGCATGGGACCGAATGGCTTTGAGCCGTGGTCGGCAATACAGCTATATCGAAGCCTAATCAAGAGAAACCAAGACGCAACCAGACTAAGCCAAGCTCTCGCTTGTCATATCCAAGGTAAGCTGAGCTAAGCCGCTAACTCTGTCTTCGGTGTTCCGTTCGTTCGCTCGGTAACGAGGCCAACGGCGTCGTCCAACTACAGTAGCGAAAGCCGGAGTGCTGCCCACTAAAAATGTTTCCCCCGCTCCACTTGTAGCCATATTGAACCTTGCTTAGCATGCGGAGTCGAAATCAGCTGGTACTTTTGTCTGCAAAACCGGCTCCAACGAATGCATGTTTATTGTAGAACTCTGTCGCATAACAGTTTACACCACCTCTTAAGTGCAGATAGGGATAATGGCGGTTTAGACAGACGGTCTAACATCCGTATCAACTCCTTCTGTGTAAAGGCAAAGACGTCTTGGCTAAGCCCGCCGATACTTCTGTTATACCCTTAGCTACAACCGGTACTATGACCCAAGAGAACGTTATATGATTGGATGAAAAAAGTCTGCTGGGTTTTTCACATTATTTAAGCACTAAAAACTGAAACCAACCGCACGGTAAATATTCTTGGGCGGAGGCCCATGCATATGCTCCGAGACTAAGCGCTGCATGCGTTGGGTATCACTAGGACGCATTTCTGTATGCGCGTTCGTCATCAAATAAAATGAAATATTTGAGCCCCATTTTTCAAAGAACCGTATAGATACAGGGTGACACACTTAGGTGATGCGCCCTTGAGTTTGCAGAAGGGTCTTTCACAGCGTTACGCTTTGCATACAACAGCGAAATATGCTTACACCACGCTGCCTGCATTGCTGAAGTAAATGTCGGAACACTCAAGGACAGCTAACCTCAGGGGAACAATTAAACCACTTTGTTCATCAATACGAGCCAAACTTCTTGGAAGGCCCTGCACACCACGCCAACAAGCAACGTATCGTCACCGCCCGCCAACAAGCACCTTCTGTGCCTTTCTTATTGCTGCCCGGTGCGTCGTTGTGGTTTTCATGCTGAAAGTTCGTAGAAATGAACAGCTATCAGGTTCAAGTGAAGATATTTACGTCACACGTGCATGCATTGACGTGTGCGCGCGTCCATGTCTTGGGATCTTCACGGCCTTAAGATGATCGTTCAAGTTTCCGCCTCGTTAACTATATACACACTTTTACGCTTAACCTTGGTCTACGGTTCATACGGCCGCGACCACCACCCCTTCTTTAATATTCTTGCTAATATACAATGTTTGGTTGTCTTTCGTTTAGATTTTTGCCTAAATAATTTCATGTGAGTTTCAAGGGGAGACGATATGGAATTTCTTCCGTAAAACACACAGACATGCGAATAGCATGCAAAAGGGTTACAAAAAGGGAACAAATTCAAACCTTCCGCAAGGAGTACGCCAACGTTTTTTCACTGGAGCTTCTGTCATTTTTGGGCCTATACTGATTTGTTTTTGGACCTGTTTTCGTAATGGGACATATAAGTATGTTACCTTGAAATTTCTGGCTATGCAGAAGAAAAAAATTTTGCATTATGAAATCCAACGTTGGATTTTCCTGGAATCGCTGGGTACATGTTTTACTTCTTCCATCCTTACGCTGCTGACAAAGATAAGACCCCAAGTACGTGGTTGATCTAAAGGACGAATTTTTGGTGCTACCTTACGAAAACGTAAGTGCCCGAGATGGACTGTACATCTGGTTTTCGCGAAAATAAAATGCCGTCGCTTTATAAACGTCGCCTGACAGCACTTATATGTATACCGATGAATATTAAAAGGGCTCGAGTGAAGAAAAATATAGAAAAGCTATTCATTGACATTCTGGCGAGACCATTCTGACCAAGAAATGCGCATGTTAAAAAATGCGATAAATATGCTAAAAAACAAAACATCAAGTTTCCCAACTTCATATTTTTCAAAAGAACAAAATTTCGCATTCTTTTGATGCCCTGTGGTATAAAGGCGCAATGAAACAAAACCATCCATGTGGCAACATCGTGTGTCTTTAAACGTTTTTGTCTCTATTTCTGTTTTCTTCTTATAAAAGAAGATATAAGCGCAAATAACTAATTATGGGCCGTGTTCGGCACGATCAGCGGTTTAGCGGAAGTGATTTTTCTGTGGTGACCCCAAAGCCGTTCTGTGAAGCCTGTAGCCCGAATCCAGGTTATCTTTTCCACTTTCTTTGTTGCAATTTTCCCCTTTTCGATAATAAAAGCGCCATGTTCTTCGAAGTTCGCTGTGTCAAACTTTCCCCTTTATTGCTTCCCCCTCAATCAAGGCGGATTTTCGCCAGGCAAGGAGCAGAATGTTAACACTGCTAATGGCCGCAACAGGATATCGGCTGTGCCTTCACCAACTGCACTCTGGGAAAATGAGTTATGTAGTAAGCCTTTCCTAAACTGTTTTTTACGTTTATTTATGCATACCTTCCTGGATGCGTGTTCTCTTTAATCATAAAAAAAAATTAACGAACCTGCGAAAGCTCACAAAAGTGTACTACTCAGTGATCATGGCGAAACAAACATACGGCTGCTTATACGCACAGCCTCCTTCTAGCCTTTAAGAAAGCAGTCGAATAGCAAAAGAAAAAAAAAGTCTGGTGCATATTTCTTGTACTTCAGTCATTTCGGCGCTAACCAAGTTGATCGCGTTGATTATCGGGGATAAAGATATCTGCACCTCTACTCCGGGCATTGCTTTCTTTGTAGTGCACTGTTCCGCCCCAAGATAGGCACAGCCCGGAATTTCTGCAGGGATGCAAAACGTTTATAAAACGTGTTATAAAACGTTTATAAGACATGACCGGTGGCCGTGTAGTTCAGGCGAACTTTTAAGAACATTTAGAGTTATTTTGTCCCGTCAATCTCTTCTCTATAGCATGATTTTAAGTTCTTCTCTATAGCATGATTTTAGCATGATTTTAAGAAAAAACTTCAGGCAACAAATTTTCACAATTCCATAGAAAACGTACACAGAAATCATCATGCTTTTAAATATAGATTTGCAAACAGCCTTTTCAATGTCGTATAGTTTAATTTAGGCTTAGCGTGCACTCTGGATTTCACTAACGTACCTTGAAGTTAACAGTCTACACTTGCTTCCTCAATTACGGATATGAGAAAGGGGTATCGACAACGCCGGCGACGATTTCTCCGGCTTACAAGCTGAGCCCACTCGGCCAGAGTGAGAGGGGGTAGCAATTATACGGCGGACGCTGAATGGAGGAGGCAGGTGGCAAGCTGGCTCCTATATACACACGTGCCTCGTGTACTGATTATCAAGCGACAAACGGTAGTCCGAAAGCACTGCGCCACTTCAGACCTAGGGGTATGCGTTGAACAGTAGTCGAAAGTGCCGTAGGTTTCAATTACGCCACCATTCGGCCGATGTTTGTATCGAGCATTATTGCTAGTGCAGCAGGCGGTTGACTGCTCGCCCCCCCCCCCCCCCCCCCCATTTTTAGCCGAATCTGTTCATGGAGACCGCCCACTAAAACGACAGCTCGTAGAACTGCCGTCTTCCTTTCTACGTTCCAGTTAAGTTGGAAGTTGAGCTTGGGTCAGCGCTAATTTCCCGGAATAATACACTGGCCTCGTGACGCGTAATTCAGCCCTACACTACCACTCCATTTGTCGCACCGGACTCGTGCAGAGGAGCCCTTTGTGCCACTCCTGTTCCACTCCAATTCTCACTGTAGTCGCATACGCCTGTGCAGCGCGCCACTATAACTGGTGCATGCGTTTCGCACGGCCCGCATGAATTAGTACTCGCTGTTTTAATTTGTCTCCGCTTCATCTATTCATGAAACCGCATGATTAAATTACGGATGCATATTAGATTTTGACACACGCGCGCGCACGAACACACACATACATTACATTTTCATACATACATACATACATACATACATACATACATACATACATACATACATACATACATACATACATACATACATACATACATACATACATACATACATACATACATACATACATACATACATACATACATACATACATACATACATACATACATACATACATACATACATACATAAAAACACGTAAGCTGGAGCACCGGGGCGGTCCTACGCAAACCGAAAATAGTCTTGCCTCGCAACCGCGAGAGGCATGATCCAAGAAATGCAAATGAATCAGCTTTTTTCGCTGTCTCTTACGCCGAGCCAGAGAAAAAAGGCCAACACCACCTAAAGCCAAAAAGGTAAGCTCACCGAACAAGCCTCCGTAGTCTGATCATCCAGTGCTGGCATTGCGGTCTGCCCATATGGGCAAAGCATCGTCACCGATAGTTGTGCCAGACAACGAATGCGCGCACGACACATCTGGGGAAGACCGGGAAGCCTGCCGGCCTTAGGGTTTAGCTGGTGCTGAACATTGCTCCCATTCCGTCTTCCGAGCCACGAGGAAGAATCCCTCGATCTGCATACAAAGTGCCTGGCGCCCTATTTAAGCTGTCTAGCCTCGGGTGCCGGTCTGGTGGCTGGGCGACCGCAGGAACAGGGTGAGCGATAGCGTTGTTTTTGCTTCGCATGGCCGCTCTCTCCCGGTCCTGCCATCGGTACTGCTAAGAGTATGATCCTTTTTTGTGCTCTTTCTGCCACTGCGTCTCTTGATTCGTTTAACAGTAAAAAGCAGCTTATTGAGGATCACCATGCACATGTAATTTTCCTGCGCTGGCATTTTCGGTTGGTATTCATGTAAGTCAACAGTGAGTGTGAACTGAAGTGCCCTGTGGACCTAACTAACCAGCTTAAAACTTCTGTTTTA
Organism: Haemaphysalis longicornis; assembly: GCF_048455015.1. Taxonomy (NCBI): domain Eukaryota; kingdom Metazoa; phylum Arthropoda; class Arachnida; order Ixodida; family Ixodidae; genus Haemaphysalis; species Haemaphysalis longicornis. The sequence continues at coordinate 64,903,892 of NW_027526361.1, read as the reverse complement.
TGCTTACATAAAAAAATCAGATTTATCCGGTATTCTGAAGAAAGCTGTGCTTATTAGGAATTTAATCTAACTTTAATAAAAACGCTGTTACCGCTGAAAAAACGTTTAGAAGAAAGATCACCAAACCAACGAAAAATGTGGAATTTCTTGAAAAATTTATGAAATTACGCGGTATCATTCTACGCTGGCTAGTTGGGCCAGCCATACCTAGGAAAACCACGTCTCGACGTTGCGAAGGCAAGCAGGGTGGCGGTGATCGTACTACAAAGCCTTCTCGTTCAACGCTTTTTTAAAAGGCCTAACGGAAGCATCGTATTGATATAAGCGTCTGGAAACGTCTACACAACGAGAAGTATCGTCCACATTTCATGCCGGAGTTAAAGTTGGCGGTCATTTTCACTACCCACCCCACTTCCTTGCGCGAAACTTCAAACACAATGCGTTCATAAGTTAGTTTCAACATTATACTGTTATTACTGCTGATAATCATATTCTGACATGCGAAATACCTTTAAACATTGCAAAGCTTTCCACAGGAGAACGTACTCGTCAAACCAAGGCTCATCAGTGGCCTTTTCATTAGGGTTGTCAACCCGCACCCATGTGTTTAACTAAAGCTGAGTTCCGGGACCATGCTTCAAAAGCTATCACACGTGCGCTGTCGCACTTCCTAATCTTTGGCGCTCCAGGTTCGTCCAGGAAATCTGACGCAACTCAATGCCCCCAGGTCCTACTGGCAAACCTAGCCCGTGAAATGTTGACGGTGCATCAAAAGTTCAATGCAGTTAAAACTCGTTAGAATGAACGCTGATATAGCGAATTATCGGCTATAACAAACTAAATACGAACTTTGGTTTGTCACGCTTTATTTAAATGCCACTTATTCTTTTATAACGAAACTGAAACCGTGAGCCGCGCGTGATATCGGATATAACGAAGAAATATTTGACCAGGAGGCTGGGAAGCTACTTGGAAAAACCTCCGGCATCCGAAGTTGCCGCAGTATAAAGCCACCAGATGAAGATCACATCTTTCATCAAATAAATAAACACGCAGGCCTGTTTTGTCAAGTGAAGTTTGTTTTGTTGTAATTTCACGTGCTCATGTTCCGGCTCATTCGGCTTGAAATGCAACAAGGAGAAAGGCAAGGGTTACCTTGTTTACAGTGGTTTGGACGCCTAAAAAATTCCTTTTTGCATCAAGTACTTTTGCGCAAGCCAGATTGTCAATTTCTAACAGCCGATTTCTACCTGTACTGTTACAACGAATAGCGAATATAACGAACTAAGTAGCTGTCCCGATACTACTTCATTATAACGAGGTTCGGCTGTACTTATTTAAATGTTTTCGCATGTGGATGTCAAGGCTGATTAAAGTCTTAGATGACGACTTTACACTAGCAAATAGCGAGTGGTGGCGTGTGTGAAATACCAGGACGGAATAAAAGTAAAAACGCCACACGTATATCGGCCAATTAATGGCTTCTTTATGGTCCGTCGCCTGACGATGAAGGAGTTTAATTTCAGCTACGAAGTGAACCACTGACGAAAATTAAAGGACAAAAACATTTTGATGCAACAGATCGCTATTTTGAAGAAATAAAAATGCGTGGCAGTTTGAAATTCTGTCCAACCGGCGACACGCAATAAGGGATACGGACGTAAAAGCATGTGAAGCGCGCCCGCACAACAATTTTTTTTTATATTCAACGCATAGTGGGTGCCTCAAAAACCCTCCCGGTTGTCTCAAAGGAGTTTTTTTCTCTACGGAATGATAGCGAGATTTTACTTCTTGTTTCATTTCGAAATAGTTCTTGCGGTGTGAAGAAATAGTTCTTGCGTGTGAAGAAAAATGGCAGGGGGCATGGGAAGCGCCCACAGTGGGAAAATATGTCCTCGCACGATCGTGGCGAGGTTAAGAAAAGTTGAGACCGGCGCTGTCCGCTCCGGAGAAGAGCGTAAGAGAAACGAGTGGCGGAATCGCTTCAGACGGCACGCATCCATTATTTTTGTCGATGGTTGATGGGGAGCGACAAGAACCGCAGCGGGCTGGGCGGCCCAAGTTCACCTTGGGTAAAAAAAAACCGACCAGTCAAGATAAGCGACGTTTCAGCTCCACAATTGGTCATTTGTGACAACACAGTAACGTCGCGTTTTTATAAAAAGCCACCAAGAAAAAGGTTGCGGCCAGCATCGAAATCACAAGCAAGTGTGGTTAGCACCGACAAGAGTGCCGATGTCACTGCTTTCGTCTACCGATAGCAATCGCACCTCAATAGCTCTTTCTTGCTGTGGTTTGGTGTTGCTGCTAACACCTTTTCTTTGAGAGTTTAACTTTCAACAGACTTCTGAAGGGCCGTAGACTAGTTATCCCGTCACAACATACCACAATACCGCTGAATACGCCCGTCGCCTCCCATTTCTCCTTAACACAGTCGCTCGTTAAAAAAGAGCACTCTTAGAATACAAACTGAAGAAAATATACACATCATAGGCGAAATTCGTTCGCTCATTATTTTATAGCCCGTCCTCTCTGTCAGCTGACAGTTTCACGGAACCGCTGGCCTTTCTGCGCTACCGGACAGAGCAGGTAGTTTTCAACGCACGCACCGGTCTTCTCAGCTCACAACGCAAGCAGCCGTGCAAGGGGTAGAGTACCAGGGCTCTGTCACAGATTATAAACCAACTGCCCCGATGAGCCTCATATACTCTTTCAAGTCTCCTTCTCTTCCATCTCGTCCTCCGCTTTCTCCTTCCATCCACTCTCTATGCAGCTCCGCATCTGTTCTTCTCTCCGTCGTTGAGTTCCGCTTCTGAGCATCGGCGTCCTCTTTCCTTGAGAACGTTTTATCGAAGCTTGGAACCGAACAACTGCTAAGCCAGGAACCATAGGGGTGGGGGACGGGGTGAGAGTACGAAAAAATAGCGAAACGAATGTCAATAGACAATTTCCATGGTTTCATCGTCGTACGTGTGCACACAGCTGAAACAACATGGTACAAATTAGAGGAAAGCCTCCTTATTACCTCGGTGCTTCAGCTGAAGGAATGGCGCTCACCCCCTTAAAGTCGTGAAAGTCTCCGAGCATAGCAAGTGATAAAGGTTTACAAGAATATTGTTCGTAATACTGTAACCACTATTTTTGGTGGCTTTCTTCTATCTCAAAAGCACTGGTTCAAGGCCTTGAGCAGAAAGCCGTACCGCGTTATCCTGTAAAATATTGTCAGTGTTACGTGATGGGGAGGTGTCTTGACCAGCTCATAGAGATCGACCCAGGAGAGCCGTTGGCGAGTTTAACAAAATACACATAGTTACGATTGCTTTAATTCGTACTCGCTATATGGCGAGCAGTGTCATCCCCATGTTCGGAAGCATGCGACGGATGCTTTTTCACGCCTCCTGCGCTGCCTTTGCGCTGACATGTACGATTGCAGACGATCTGCGTTTTGATGCATTGGTTGTAGCGAGGTAATGCGGCTAATAACAAATAGTTGTTCTCAAACGGCCGCGTTGGATATTTGTGATGTCGTGTGTGGGTGGAATGGTGGAGTTACAAGCATGTGGGAAATAAAGGCGGCGTTTTGATTACAATCGCTATGACTTCTCCTCTGTTTACAGCAACGCGTTCGCGTAAAACGCGTAGGCGTTGCGCCTAGCGGGCTGAATGCAAGAAGTCGCACGTTGGAATTGCGTCATATCTTGCTAACCGCAGTTCTGGTGCTCGCTAGATAATGTCTTCGTTATATTATCCCATTTTAAGTGCACACGACCACAGTAACCTAACTATTTGTACTTTCTCTATCCTGAAACCGATCAGCTCGCGAGGCCTTGCTCCCATAACAAGCCCTGCTCGGGTAGCGCCGCAATGAGAGGAACACTCCCCCATTAACTCACAAAAGGGGGAAAGCTTCCTCCACTCCCAGGGGTAGAAACGCACTCGTCAATCTTAAAGGCAGAATCTTTCTACCTCTTAGGAAGCAATATATGATATATCCCTGTTTCACCCTTAAGGGAGAAACTATCGCACCCTTTTTTTGTTAGAGTGCAGTACCGGTCGTGGCGCATCATCTTTTTGTTTGTTTCGCATTGGTCGTTCTACGGACTCCGTCGATGCGCAGACCACCAAATGAATCTTTCCTTTTCAACGTCTGAATAAACGACAGCGTCCCGGCTGTTTTTCTCCCATGCACAGCGCGAAAATAGAATTGAATGTCCGTAAACAAGGACGTATCCTTCCCTCGGAACACCACTTTAGTGGCAACATTTCTTCCGCGCGAAGGCGTGAACAACAACAACAAAAAAAAAACGGCGTGATCCACGTGCGTTGCACATGTTTCTTGGTGGAAAGAATTGGTTCAGCGAGCTCGAAATATTTATGGCCCAGATCCCCAGACCCGTTGTCTTTCTTTGCCGAGAAGCAATACAAGTGGGCGCCGAGGTTCTTAGGGGCGGGCGGAAAATTTCCTGCCGGTGCAATAAATCCGCATTCTAAAGCGTGCTGCTCTCTTTCCTTTCTTGCTATTTGCACTGCTTTTTCTTCCACGGCGAGTGTTCGTGCTGTTTTTCCGTGCTTTCGGGTTTGGTGATGTTCAGGTCTTGGCAAGCAGACTAAATACGATCCCTCGTTGTATAAATATTCAGCCAACAGTAGAAAGAGAGAACCTCCATTTATTTTTTTTTTGCAGGGCTCCGTAGCTATAGCAATGACCTCAGCTTTGTATATAGCCCGAGTTGATCTTTCGTTAGTTGCCTGGTACAGCCCCTGCGTTCTTCATTGAGTTGGTTTAACATGCGCACAGCGCTTCGTCGGAAACATCTGCACAACTTTTTATTCAACTTTTTTTTAGAGTTTTGTTTCTTGTATTTCATTCCGTGTAGCTTTTTATTTAAGTTTTGTTTTCTCTATAATTGTTGGTTTCCCAATCTCTAACATCCACATCACTGCATTGTCATCATCCCCATCTAGCGTAGCAAGCACCGCCGCTAGCAGAGCTCACATACAGCCCGCAATAAAGACTTCTTTCTCTCTCGTCAGCCGCGCTCACTCGCTACTTCTCTGTGTCGCTCGGTAGGTCTGTCTGTCGGTAACTCACTCACTCACTAGCTCAGTCTCTCACTTTCCATTTTATTTTTGACTTTAGGCGGCAGCGATGTAGTCCGTGGAGGCCTGTTGACGCAGCCTCATAAAAAGTTCACCATCCTTCCATCCATTACGGTGACAATAGGACACGGCAAGGCATACCCCTCAGAACTGTGTGCCAACAATGCCACCTTTCATAAGGTGTATTAGTCGCGGAACGTTTCTGTCGTAATAAAGAGCAACATTTTTACTTTGAATGCGTTGTGCAATCTTTTCATTCACTCCCCGCATGTGTGTTTGCGTGTGCGGTTTCCTAGCACAATGTGTTTACATGCGCGTTTACAACAGAAAATTGACGCACCAGATCGCTACCACCGAGAGATACTCGGCGACCGAACCGCTCGACAAAACGCCGCGTCCATAACCATGACTTTAGAAAAAAGGTATACATAAGTGAAAAAATATACTAATTTTTATTATAGGTGAAATGGTTTTACATTTCAACCTTATTCTGCGCAGAGGCCACACTGAGCATACGGAAGGCAACACTTTCTAAGTGGTTGTTACGAAAGCGATTTAAAATAACCCCACCAACGAGGAAGGGCAGTGGGGATGACGACACAAAACCTAAAAGAAATTAAAGCCGTTTGTCACCGCTTCCTTAATACGGTGCGCTCTTTGGAAGATATGGGGAGTTGACTCAAGCGACAAAAGAACCCAACCGAATCTAAGGGGGCGCCCGTGACGAGGTGGGTGGCCGTCTGATGTGCGGCTTTCGCCGACCAAAGTGGTAGGAATAAGAGAGAGCCTTGAACGAAGCAACAACAGAAAAACTTATTTTTGAACAGGCAAAACACTGTACAAGCCCGAGGACAAGTAACGTTAACGAGAGATAACTTAGAACGAATACAAATGCGAGAGACAGTTCAAATTTAAACAAAATGATACAACAGGGAATGTTAACAATGAATATTACACGGTAGAACAGTTAACTAAAAAAGAAAACAGTTCAATGCATATTGAGAGACAAAGTCCCACGACATTCAGCCACCGGGCCGGATGATGCCCCGCTGTAGGAGGCGATTCGGCTACATGTGAAGCGTGGCTTCGTCGTAGACCAGGCCGTACAAAACAATCACGGCGATTCGAGGCGCGGGAGTACGCTGGAACCCTCCAGGGCCCGGGTCGCCGATGGTGGTGCACACACGGGCAGAAGACATTGTCACATCACGACGTTCAAACCTAACTAATCTGTCCCAACCTGGGCTTTCTTTTAAAGCACATTTTGTCTACCTTCGTCCAGCGATTTCGCGAAGGATGCGCAAGGTAACCTTTTGACAGGAGACACACCCCCTGCGACACACCCCCTGAAGCGCATCGTGTGATCCGCCGGGCCCGCTGTCGGCGATGCGCACAAGGCCAGTTTTTTAGTCGTTCTGCGCAGAACGAGCAGCGGTCGCCGCCGCCGCTGCGGCCGAGGCAGCCGACCACCCATGCAGCCTGCCATGCATGCGGCAATGGGTCATCTCAAGCAACGTGACACGTCTCCCCCCCGGCGAAGAGAAACGGTGCGTTCGCCGTGAATCCGCGTTCGCCGCGCTCGCCCCGGTTAACGCTGCGTTCGCCCGGCCTCCTTCTGGGAGCGTTGCACGGAACCGAATGGCTTTCAGACGTGGTCGGCAATACAGCTAAATCAAAGGTTAACCGAGCGAAACCAAGACCAAACCAGACTAAGAGCCGTATTCTGAGTTCCTCCTCCACACCGTTTGTTCCCTTCACTCGGCGGAGGGGAGGATTCCGATATGCTTATGCATGGGAAAATCGATTTCAAGGATCTCCTTCACTGGAGGCTTGAATGGAGGAATGATTCAGAGTACCAGACTAAGTTAAGCTTGTGCTTTGCATATCCAAGGTTAGCTGAGCTAAGCCTCAGCCAGATTTTTTTATAACCACGCCGGCGCGGAGAGGGAAAGCACATCACACAACGTGCCCGCTGCCATCGACCGCACGACCTCTCTCTTTCTCCCATACGGAATATTCGGCGCGCCTTAGAACTAGCAAAGCTACGCTCGCCCTCGTGAAAGCGCTCGCAGCTTCAACCAAAGTTGTGCTGCGGATGATGATGATGATGAATAAATCTTTATTTGTCAAGCTGGTGCAGATGTTAGGGCACCCGCCCGGTGGGGGGCTTCCCTATTCCGGGATACCCTGAGCTCGGCTGGCGGTCCAGGCCCTCTTCACCACTTCACTCTGGATCCCAAGGTCCGGGCTCGTCAGGCGGTTCACCCACTGCTTGTAGGAGGGGGAGGTTATTGGGGCAAGGTCTGGGGTCTTCTGGCACTCCCAAATCTAGTGGTACAGCTGCGGAAGATTCATTGTTGTGGTTTTCTTGCCCGCGAGCCGGAGAGTGGGGAAAGCCATCCGCGCCTCGAGCGAGAAAGTTCCACGGTTTTCCCGGGGAGAATGGAAAGAAAATTGACCGAATCGAACGACTGGGTAACCATAATTAGGCGCTGTACAATAATATGAAAAAAGCTATATGATACTCTTCGACGCCATACGCTTGAGTATGTGACACCGTTCCACTTAATGTGAAAGCTGTCGGAAGTGCAGAGAAGTGATTTGTCAGAATGTGCTGTATCTGTTATCTTCTCACTGCTACCCCCAATGCATTCAAATTTCCCGCCTTCGCTGTGCTCGCGCGCCCCTGCCTGAAACTGCACCAGTGGAACTTCTTCTGTTTTTTTTTTGTGCTTTCTTTTCCTTCCGCACGTGCCGTCGTTGCACTGCAACTTTATTTCGCTTGCTATCAAGTTTTTTCAGCGTTTCTTCCGCGTTATCGCGTTTTGCTTTGGTGAAATTGGAACTTCCTGTATGTGTTTCTTTTTGGCTGCGTCTAATCTCACGGCAGCCGTGAGCACTACCTGCAGGAAATTCTCACGGCAGTTTCCATAAAAGCTGGCTGGCAAAACATATGCTAAATAATATTACGTTCAAACGTACCCCAACATACCATAACCTCACCGAACATAGCGTAACCTAACAGAACGCGTCATAACCTTCCCAAATACAGCCCAACTGCAACAAACCTAATCTAACCCAGCCTAAAGACACAGAACGCAACCTACATTAAACGTAATTCAACCCATTCCAGAAGTCCTGTGAGTCGATCTCTTGCTATAGTCGAAACCGGAGTAAAAAAAGTATTAACAAAATCACGATGACCAAAAAATTCTCAAATCTAAAAAAAAAAAAAACATCGCAACGCCGGATTCGAACCTGAGCCTGATAGTTTAAAACCAAGTACTATACCACAAAGCAACAGGGGCAGTTGCGGCCACGGCTTTTCAGGAAATATTTATCCCATACAATCTCCGCGTAGCGTGCTTAGCCAATGAGAGGCAACGGCCGTGAGAATTACTGATGGTAATTGTCACGGTTGCCGGGATAATATACACTACCTTTCTTTATTATTTTGCTTGTTTGATTTTGGTGCACAGATGAAATTTGAAGACTGTTAGCAATTTTTGTTTCTACAATCGATTTTGCTATATGTCAGAATATATTGAGTGTACGTTGTTGTTAAAGGGGCGCTGTCTTTGTCAAGCCATAGTGGCTTTTTGTCTGCGTTCCCTTCATTGTCATTCGATACCGGAAATAAAATGATTTGAAAAACCAACCCAACGAGGGTTCCTAAACCAAATGAACGCGAGCGGAGCGGGTCAATTACGTATACTTTGCCTCAACTCTGCCTAAAGTTTTCTTTGCGCTAAACAACGGGGAGGTGTAAAACAAGCGCCAGCGTTTCAAGAGTTTCGAACGCATATGGCTTTATAAACCGCTTTGCTTTCGAAGCCTCTGGGTTACGCCGCGACGACAGCCGCTACGACGGAGCGCTGTGGGGCCCTACTTGGGTCCAGCGAGAGAGGTACGACGACAAGGCGAGCCCCTACAATGCTCTGCACTTAAAAGAAGCTTCCACATGCATTTCGGAGGAGCCGCCTTGCCGGAATTCCCACGTAAAAAAAAAAACAAAAAAACAGTGCTGTCTCGCGTCGGGAGCCGCCCAGTTGGCGTCGCCTGGACGAGGCGCCCCTTGGCTCCGCCGTTATTAATATTTGCAGCAAATGAGCATCTCCCGCATTGGTTGCATGCCTCCCAACTTCCTTCGGGTAATTTAACTGAGTGCAAGCTAGATATTTTCCCTTTCCGCGTGGCCCACTAATTAAAACAGCGAACCTTCCCTTCACAGGAATAGTGAAGGTTTCCTTAGGACCCATGCACGTGCTAAGGTTTCCTCTTTGAGCGCCAGGCGCTACTTCCTTGTATTCGTTCCGCTTATTTCCTTCACTGCCTGCAAAGTCCAGGCTACATCCAACGTAGGGAATTTTTTTAAAGTTGTCAACATCTGCAGCTCCAATCCCCAAACGTGTATGTGAGGAATATCTTTTTTGTAACACGAAAGTGTTTTATTCCGGGATACACAGGTCTCACTGATGTCATACCCGTCACGTAAATGACTCCAGTACAACGAAGCAAGCGGCCTGTAAAGGGCGTACCCCTAGGGTCTTCTTGCGGGGAAGCAACCTTTAGCACTAAAGAGCACGTTATACATAGGGTTTTGTTCGTTTTCGGTTTTATATTTTAACACGAAAGTGTTTCATGCCGGGATGCACCAAGCTTTCACTGATGTCATATCCACCACGGAAATCACGCCAGTACACCTTTGTCGAAGCGACCCACCAGCAGGACGTCGCTCGCCATGCGCACCCACAAGACAGCCGCCGAGGCGCTAATCATGCTCAGCTGCAGATTTCACTGCACCTCTCACTTTCGTGTTTTATCAATTCTTATGAGAGAGGAATCAGCATACTTTTTTCCTGATTGTGTCACGAGAGGTGCATTAACGCATCAATTTCATTACATAAAGTGCTAGTTTGAAAGTGTAGGTCTGTTGTACCAGGTTTGTGAGTTTCCGGCGCTTGCTGCAGCACATGTTCGGTTGTTTTGGCGTTTTCTTAACCGGTCAGTGATACAGCAGGATTTACAGCAGGATTTCAACCTGTTTTTGTTTAGTGCTGCAATGTTTGGAATTGCGCTTATTGAAAGCGCTTGAAACTGGATTGAATTTACTGAAGTTGTGGAGGTTATTGAAGTTATTAAACTTATTTAAGTTATTGAACGCTATTGAAGAGGCACGTGTTACCGTGTAGTGTCATTTCCAAGTCAAGACCACAGAAATACTTAGCGTGTCTAAAGAAAGAACAGTTAAGAGTAAGGCATCCAATTTACGCTTCAAATGAAAGAGTAACCAAGACACATAGCCACAAATGGTAGACAACATTTTGTTTGTGCAATGTTTCCATTTATTCTTCATTGCGAAAACTCGCGAAATAAACGGTTGTACCCTCGGCACCCCAGTTTAGGGTGAGTGCGGGGCAGCGCGGAGATGCTAAAAGTATAACAGTGTACAGTCGTAGTGGGGGGCTGATACAGTGCACTTTCTTCCCTCGCTGCAGGGAATCTCCCCACAAAAGAACTTTTGAAAACTAACATGGCAAAAGAAAGTAAATCTGGGTAAGCTTTTTGTCTCGCTACATCTCTTGAGCTAACTGTATTTAACGTGTTCATATCGAACGATCAGGAAAAACCAATAGATGTTCAGTAACTTCAGCCATAGAACACTTTGCCGCTACGAAGCAAAAAAATATTATCTCAAGTGCCGTGGCCCAAAGATGGAAATTTAAAATCTGTTCGGCGAAAGCTGTCGAGGTAACGGCTTGATATTTCGAGCATCTGTGCGAGGCTAAAGCTAGTAAAACGTTGCTTGAACAGGCCAAGAAGACGAGATGCAAGCGATACTGCGTGTTCACATCTTGTTCTTTCCTCTACCCTGTATAATCACCAAATTTCCCCTTACTATCCTAATTATCTCTTCGTACAAGGTTATTCTACGAGTCAACGCATAAGCGCATATTAGCATCACAAAAAAAGGTTCGGTTAGGGGCGTCATTGTCTGCCACTTCGATCCACGAAGTACCATACACACGAAAGAAAATGTGCCAGAAAAAAATCTTTTGTGGGTGGATTTTCCACGTGCGCGAACTTCCACACAGTGTGTTGCCGTGTGCGTAAGTTTCACCCCGAAAGCGGCTTACGCAGAAATGCTCGGCGTAACTAAATTAGCCCTAACGCTTGTCGATATTTTCAGTTATCGGCAGCGCCGTTCAACATGAAGTGCTAGAAACCAAGTTCTCATCTGCATACTGAACACGAAGTGGGCGATGCATGAACTTTGCATATCAATGAAAGTGCTCCGTCAATGCTCGAGTTTCTCTAGCATCGTCGTCTTCACTAAACATATTTCGATGTGCTCCTGTGGAGCTCAGCTACGCCCATGCGTTAAACCTTCTTGACGCGTGTTTTTAGCAGTGGAGTACGTTTGCCTGCAGATTGGATAGCTGAGGCAGGCTAACAACCAAGCGGAAATGCGTACAGTAGCGGTCACGCGCGTTTAATGCACAGTTGTTTTTGCTGTGATACGAACAAGCAGTTTAAAATTTCACAGCGACAATTGTTTAAGGGTTGGCGGCTCTCTTCTAAAAAAATTATGCTCATCATTGTCGTGATACTCGTCTTCTTCAGCGCGACGTTAAACAAGAGATATAGAGCGAGAGAGAAAGCTTTATTGAATACTGAAGAGGTTAGCCCCACAAACGGCCGGGCTTGCTACTTCAGATGGGGCTGAACGTAGTTTTTTTTTTTTTGTAACACAACGTTTATTTACATAGATGTACATATATACATGATACACTGATAAGCACGAGGCGTTGACGACGACCGACGTAAATACTGTCGCGACGGAACGTTCAGTCACGTCTCCGGCGAGTCTTCACTTAGTCACAAAATACATAACACATATAAGACTGTACGAACAACGAAAGGTTCTAACAGGAAACTATGACGGCGCAAAACACTAAAATCAAAAGTGCTGAACAGAAAAAGTTGGGAAAGCACTGTGTTAACGTGTGCATGTGTACTGTGGGTTGATGTAAAGGGCGCATGATCAGTGAAAAACGGCGTTGTGGAAAACGCAGTTAGGACCACCCGCGAGTCAGAGTCGCTGCCAGCGATGCATTTCTTTTTCTTTGAAGCGCTGCAGGGCTTGGTACCCCCTTTGCAGTGAGTCGCGCAGCTCGGAGTCGGCGTCTGGATCCCCCAGCGCGCTCACGGTCCAGTCAACCTTTACCACGAAGTGCCGCCAGGCAGGCTTCGGGTTCCTAGATCACTCCACTGCGTCCACTCTAGCCCTCCACAGAGAGTGGAGCCCAATGACGAGCACGCAGTCTCGAAGTACCTTGTTTCCTAAGGGTGTGCTGAGGCGGCGGAGATCTGACCACGACAGGTCCCATCGCTTAGCGAAAGCAGTCTGCAGCTCGTCCCAGGAGACTGCTGCGGTGTTGCACTCAATGAGGACGTGTTCCGCCGTTTCCCGCCTCCCGCAAATGAGGCACCCAACGCCACCGTGGAGGAAGAATCCTCTCTCTTCCAAATGTGCCTTCGCGGGCAGCACTCCCATGTGAAGGCGGAAGAAGAAGTCCTTTGTACCGGTTGGCACAGGGAGTTTTCTTATTCTCTTAAAGACGTCGTCAGATGTAGGGGTGTGTCGGTAGAGAGGGGGCGGCAAGACCTTCTCCACGAGGTCCCCGTACAGTTTCCTGGGATTTGTTTTGAGTAAGTACTCCCAAGAAAAATGCTGCTCAAGCAGGGGTAGAGCTAGAGCGAATTCTCTGTAGAACTTCGCTGCTCGCGTCTCAAAGCAGAGAGATGCTGTCGTGGCGAGCCATGAGGTCAAATGTCTGGCACCCAAGCACTGCGTGGATGCTACAAGAAACGGATCGCGTAGGTCGATGAAATACAGGAACCACTGAACTGTCAGTTTGAGGTCCACATTGACGAGACCCAAGCCACCCTTTTCCAGACTCCAAAAGAGGTTTGAGCGGCGCGTGGGTTCGTACGTGGAACACCAGAGGAATACCGCCCAAGAGTGGTGCAGCTTATTCAGGGAGTCTGCGTCGATGGTGGCCACGCGGGCCCCGTACAAGACATCAGGGTATGCTATCGTATTGCAGACATGGGCCCTAGTGAACAGAGCGATGTGTCTGTTTCTCCATGGATGAAGCTTACTTTCTGCCGCTGTCACCTTCGGTTTCCATCGATTCGTAATTGGGGTGCTTTGGTTGAGGTTCACGCCCAGGTAGCTAGACATCTCCTCTTCCCAGGCCATTCCAAATAGGCAACTTGGTTTGGAGGCCCATTCACCTAACCAGGCTCCCCTCTACTTGAGGAGGTTAAGTTCTGCACCTGAAAAGCGGTAAAACTGATGCGCTAGCCTGATAACCTCGCCCACTTGTGATTTTTGAGTGCAAATGAAGCCCACATCGTCCGCGTAGGCGAGGACACGGAGCTGCTCGTCTCCCATCGTTAAGCCATTTTTGAGGCAAAAGCAAAAAAAGAAAAGAAAAGGGGAAGAAGCACGCAGCAACAATGAATAAGAGGGAGAAGAAAATAAGTTGGGAACGTAGAAAAAAATTACAGCGCTAATAGAAAAAATCTCAGGGTCCCAAGGTTAAAGAACCTCGATTAATCCCGAGTCAGACAAAAAAGTTAAAAGAACCTTTGTCCCTCGCACCGCGTCAATGTGATTTTGCCACGGAACAAGAAAGTGATGCAGCTCTAAAAAGTTTCCACGTAGCGGTCGCACAAGAATTCTTTTCGCTGTTTCGCGTTCAGTTGTATGCTGCGAGAAACAACACAAGACGTGCCGTACGTCTTCTCTCACCAAGCACACAGAGAACTATGGCGAGTCCGAACAGCCTATTATTAGAAAGAAAACTACCAGTGACGGCGACGTGCAGGCGTAGTCGGTGAAGCACACCCTCAGTTTGCTTTTTTATGCATAGCCGAAACTGGACATTGCAGTGAGGGTCGATCGCGTGCAGAAGGCAAGGGTATCCTAAGAGGGTCCAGCCAAGCTGACAACTGCAGTTTCCACGGGACGCTAAACGGGACTTCGATGGTGCCTATCTTAAAAGGAAATTTGCGGCTATCCTTCGCTTTTTCAAAGTTGCTGGCCAGAATTTTCGTGGGCATTCGTAAATGCCACATGAGCTGATAACCGTCGCAAGTTTTCGAGTCGCTCGCATTTGTTTGGGTATGTGCTGACCTTGATCAGACTCTCAGATTCTTGAGGGCGCCCGATTTCGTGAGATTGTCTTCACTTCCTTTTTATGAATAATTTTGCAGAAAAGCAAATGTTCCCAACCGCTTTTGTTTGGCCTACCATCGCATTATGCGCGTCAAAAAAAAGCCGCCCGCATCGTCCCACTCGAGTAAATGCGTCGCATCTACTCGAGTCAAGCAAAGCGTCGCGTCAAGCGAAAGCCAAGCAAAGACGCCCTTGACTGAATTCCGAACGCGCGCTCCGCCGCTTATATCCGTTGAGGGGACGGCGTAAGCCGGTCCCAGTCGATGACGTTGGCGTACTTGTAAAGCGGCGTGGACTAGGTGTTTGAGACAAGCGCGGATGTTGCTTCGCCGGAGAACGGCACACCGGTTATATGCGCAGCGCGACCGAAGGAGAGGAAACCGCGGAAGAGAGAGTACTGCACATGCGCCGGCCCCAGCGCGTCTGTCGCGGCTATGACGCAACGTGCCGCGGCTATGACGCAACACAATCCAACACAATCCACTTTAATCCAATCCAATCCAATCCAAATCCAATCCAATCCAATCCAATCCAATCCAATCCAAGCCAAGCCAAGCCAATCCAATCCAAGCCAATCCAATCCAATGCCCCTCGCGAGAGAGTGTTCGAATCCAATCCAATGCCCCTCGCGAGAGAGTGTTCGCTATCGCCTCGACTCGACGCGCATGCGCAGTGAGCGTGCGGACTACGGACGTCAACGCGGGTGACATCGTGAGTTACTGAAATGCTCTGCATTTAAAATAAAAAAACAGAGAGTAATTCAAGCTCCCCGAGCCTATACTAGATTTAATACGAAACGTGTTAATGATTGATTTAACATCGTGTGATAAATTATTTATTAAAAAAATTATTTCTTTTGCAGTGCGCAGCCAGAAGTGGCGAAGACCGGAGATGCCGAGTGGAACGCGTTCCGCTCCCCGCTAGCAGACAGACGACGCTCGCTTTCCTAGCGCAACTCGCAACCGCAGCGCCGCGGTGGCGAGAGTCGCGGCCGGCCGCCTTCTCTCCACGGCCGCGGCGGGGAGATACGGAACTGAAACTAAAGCGTGGCAAACTGTTCGCATGGCGACGCAGTGAAACATCCCCCTCGCGAGGGGCACGATCAAATGCAGAGCATTTCCGGGGCCGCACGACGTTAAGTAGTTTGCGTTACGTTAATGTTGTTGTACTTGTGGCAACTGCTGACGAGAGAGCGCTCGTCAGCAGTAAAATTGGCAGCCTCGGCGCACATTGAGTCCGAGAGAGGGGAGAGAGTGTCCTTGAAACGTGCCTGGGCGCGCTATCGAATGTTGATCACGCCGATAGCGAAACGTCTGAGCCGGGCATGTCGAGGCGAGCGATGTGGACAACTACGGACGCCAAGAACGGGTGACATCGTGAGTTAAAGAAATGCTCTGCATTTAGAACTTACCAAACCCAATATACCCATTTAGGCCCAGTTATGACCCCGCATCCCAACCACGAGGCAGAGATAATTAGAAGGGTAAGGATGGGGTGGAGTGCCTTCGGCAGGCATTCTCAGATAATGAATGGCAGCCTACCATTGTCCCTGAAGAAGAAAGCGTATGACAGCGGCACCTTACCGGTACTCACCTACGGGGCAGAAACTTGGAGGCTCACTAAGAGCGTTCAACTTAAACTGAGGACGACTCAGCGAGCAATGGAATGGAGGATGAAAGGTGTAACATTAAGGGACAAGAAGTGAACGGAGTGGGTCAGGGAACAAACGCGTGTTAGGGACATATTAGTAGAAATTAAGAAGAAATGGACGCGGGAAGGGCATGTAATGCGAAGGCAAGATAACCGTTGGTCATAAAGGGTAACAGAGTGGATCCCTAGAGAAGGCAAGCGGGGCAGAGGGCGGCAGAAAGTTAGGTAGGCAGATGAGATAAAGAAGTTTGTAGGGATAAACTGGTCGCATATAGCACAGGAACGGGGTAATTGGAGAATAATGGGAGAGGCCTTCGCCCTGCAGTGGGCGTAGATAGGCTGGTGATGATGATATAAAACTTATCTGCACGCAATTACACCGATTGCGAAGTAGTTCGTGCATGGTTGTCAACATTCTCCAATAAAAGTAGCAAAATTTTGAGCGGACTGATCGTCTATTAACAAAAGAAAAACACAAATAAGCAACATGACATGCACCGACATGATGTCTATCAATTCACCAAACAGCATTTAAACCGAATCTTTTAAAAACCCGAACTTCAAGTATCAAAATCATCACGCAAGAGATCTGAAGAACCACTGGTAGCAATCATCGTCTAAAATAAAAGAAGTTTCCTCAACCTAAAGCTGAAGTAGAGAAATGTTCTAAAAGCCTGAATTGCGGTAAAGCAAAAACAAAAAAAAAAGGTCGATGAGAGGCTAATAACATGGGTATTATTAATTTTTTTTATGTTGATGTTGGTATAGCTAAGAGGTGGACACGGATTAATCAGTATGTTTTGCTTACTAGTAATAAGGGCCAGTACTAGTTAGTAGGACCGCTTTGTTTTATTAGAAGTTTCAGATCGCACTGCGAGAGAAGGACATCTGTCTAAATTGATTAAATTCAACACCATACCTGAGGGCGCAGCTGCCGCCCCTGCTAGCCGTCTCTTAGCGCGCATATCTCGTTTATTCACTCACCCACTGCCGCAGGAGTGGGCTGCCTGAGGGGCAGGTCTTTAAACAACAAGAGCGTCGTGGGATAGACGGGATAGACGCAAAATTGCAAGCTCCTAGAAGAACATGCCTTGTTCTCGGTACAAATTTCTTCGCGACTGTTATCTATTCTCCCGCGGTCTTAGAGGAGACCAGACGTGATCAAAACGCGTATCTATTTTTTTTCGCGACTACTCCAAGAAAGCAAATCCTCTTCTTATCACTTTCTGATTTTGCTTTCATTTCTGCGCATTCATTTCACGGGTGACCTAGTTTCCTGTTTTCAAATCTGCGATGCGTCCCTCTGATTGGTCCTCCGTTTGTTGGACGTTGTTGGCGCTTGCTTAATTTCCCCTTCGCCCCTGCAGCTCTCTTGCATTTCAAGATCTTAACAGACGCAGGCAATTTCAGGACAACGGGCGTTCCCTCATGCCCGCAGACAACAAGACAGCAAGATTTATTACAGAAAAGGGCAATCTTCTTGAATAAGTTACACGCCTGCTGAAGACAAATAAATTTGGCTGCACGGGACGACGACTTCACCATTTACTCAAGCACCTAAACCTTGAAAAAATGGACGCCATCCCGCTCTGGAAAAGTGGATTCCCGAGTGGTTGTACTCCCGAGTTCGAAAAAAACAACAACAGTAATCTTCAAGAGCAGAAACCAAACCGTGAGGGACCTTGTTGAAGCTGCAAGGATTGAAAGAGCTGGTGATAACGGTGTCAGGGTGCCCTTGATAGCTATCACGCAAAGGGAAATCGTATTCTTGGAGGCCACGGAAAAGCGGATGTGGCGGCAAATTCAGTGACATCGTAATGGTTTGACAGGTTGGGCAACCTTCTCCTCTCTCTTCGGTACGAGCGTGCTGCATCTTTCCCTGTAGGTGTGCTATTTATTTTCCGCAACTTGTAATAAAGCGATCAGTTGATATTCAGCGTTTGTGGCGTATGTTTCTATCCGTCCTTCGTCAAAATGGGCGCTGCTCCTTCCTTTGTATCTGACCACCAAATAGACCAACATGGTACCCCTTTGGCTCCTGTTTTGTTACAGGGTGATTTTACTACGCTGGCCTTGTGGCGTCCCTAATACCTGTTTAGCAGCACCTCTGAGCACTTGCGAC
Organism: Haemaphysalis longicornis; assembly: GCF_048455015.1. Taxonomy (NCBI): domain Eukaryota; kingdom Metazoa; phylum Arthropoda; class Arachnida; order Ixodida; family Ixodidae; genus Haemaphysalis; species Haemaphysalis longicornis. Next base: position 64,885,773 of record NW_027526361.1, on the reverse strand, counting down.
AGGGATAAAAAAATTGTCGTGTTCAACTTCACTCACACCGAAGGAAATGGAAAGACGGCGTAATACTGGAAACGATTGCGTACGCTTTCAAAGAACCGGGATACTTTAAATGAAAGCTCGCTTCTGGTTCGTTGAATACGATCCAAAAATAATTTCATAGGGAAATGGAGGAATGCAGAGGAGAACAGAGTTTACTGGACACAAGAAAAAAGCGGGCAGTTAAAGGAAAAACTGTACGGAAGGTGTTTTATGGTCACAATGAATTTCCGTTCTTTTCCCCCTTCAGGAACGCGCCGCCGTGTCTCGTGCCGCTGTGAGGGACGAGACAAACTCTGAGTCCAAGCTTTGTACTCTTTATGAACAAAGTTATATACAAGATGTATACAAGACAACTAGAACTTAGAAAATGCTTCCTGGGATGAAACCGGCGGCGCGGGACTTTTCCCGTGACCAATAGCAATATGGACAGCAAAAGTACCCCCTTCCTTTCGCCGGGCCGGACATACATACCCTCAGTGAGGGAAGAGGAAATGTTACAGAGAAACAAGAAAAAGCAAGGCAGGATACAATAGGCGCTGACTGAGCAAGTGGCGATCGGACGCCAGCGAACACCGCCCAACAAAGTCAGAGAAAGCCATGCATCTTTTTATCCCTAGCCGGAGCCGACCTTGCTTGTTTCCGCTTGCCCCGCACGTCCTGACGAGCGCTTCAGGCGATAATGCTATAATTCGGTGTACTGAGAACAGGCGAACACTGATAACGCTAAATGTTCCGTCATTTTGTTCTAAATGTGCCGCCTTCGTCCTCAAACGGACCCGCGGGCAACCTTTATTCGGAATGAACCAGCGTAACCTTCAACTTCGAGTGACGCTGCGGGCATAGAGTTTCACACTAATTTATACAGAAAGAAATCTTGCGCCACTGCCTACAGGAGGCTTGCTTCATCTAGCGTTTCGTCATGTACCTAGCAGGCACGTTCCACTTGTCCTTGGCGTGGTTCAAGGACAGGCTGAAAAGTTAGCCCTGGCTGTAAAAAAGCATTACTACTGTAGAAGATTCATTAATTTTGTTTTTTTATAATATTGAGCTCCAAAAAGATAAATTTGTCAGTGATTATTCTGAAGCTTCATGCACGATAAACAAGAAAACGTCTTACCCTTTTTTGTTAATATTGGCTTTGAGGCAAAAAAGAAGCCATATGGCTAGCTAAGCCAAGCAGGCGAGGAACGTCGCTAGCGGCACTGGTGCCGCCCACGGCGGCCCGCGGCTTCAGCGGCAGATTTCCCTCTAGAATATATTAATATGAAACACTATGGCCGCGGGCTAGCTGTTTCTTCTTGCAAGGCGGTGACGATGAAGGGATGAGAAGGAAGGAAGTGTATCCTGCACAATGCAATATAACAGTTGAACTTCTAAATACTACTGCATTCATTCAAGGATATCTTAAACCAAAACGAGGATGGCCGTCCTACGGCTGAAATACACCGGCATTGACTAACACAACATACTGGAGAACTGGAGGCGTCCTGAATGGTCGGGCCGCTAAATCGGTAGTGAACTTGTTTACAAAAGTTTCTGGAAACCGCGTTGCGGATGAAAACCGAATATGCAAATTGTTACCCCCATCGCGCCATTGTACCTGCTCCTCAAGTTTGCACGAACCAGCTGTTACAGTCAACACTGTCCGTATATGACCGAGTTCGCTCTGCAGGCCTAGGAACGCTGCGGAGAAGACTTAGTGGGGTGCACACACACACGTCACCCCCTCCCTCTGTTTCACATCTACTTTTGCGCAAGCGATACGTGAACTAAAAAATGGCTTGTCTTAACAGTTTTTATCCTTGTTACATTTGCCTTGGAATTTGCAAGGACTATGCACACTGTGCTTACTTGCAGTCCTGGTGTTTGCCCGTTGGACGCTTCCGCGCTTGGTAAGTTCTTGATAACCTGCTAATATCTGTACTATCTCTTCGCCCATTGTTTCAATATTCAACTTTGCTTTAGATTCGCAGCTTCCGGTCTAGCTTCATCTACTGTATGGCAACCTTTAGTTTGTCGCTTGCGCCGATGCGCGTGGACAACCCAGCTGACGCCCTGTTCATGACGAGAATGAGCGACCAAGCGCCACCGAAGCCGCCCATAAACCATCCCCTAGTCACGCAGTACGACAGCGGGGAGGCTCCGAGCGAGTGCAGCTGTGACGCCTCTCCGCAGCGGATAACTTGGCGTGACGTCACCCCTGCCGCACTTGCGCTCCAATGGCTCAAGGTCAAATTGACGCCTTCAATGACTTTGCCAGGCAGCGTAGCAGAGCTTTTGCTCTAGAAGACGCGAGGCTTCATGATTGAGGCTTTTCGCGTGAACGTCTTCGCAAGAACTCTCCCAAGGTCGGAAAATCGTGCGTTCGCACTATATTACCATATAGCTCGCCTTTGATTTGGACAGGCTCGCCGTTTTGTAAAGGCGTCCGGGCGATAAATGCTGCTGTCTTGAATTAGCTAACTGCAACTACGGTAATGGTGAGACGTAATCAACACATCAAGAAACTTCGTTGCAGACAACTACACGGAGATTCACGGAAGCCGATGTTTTTCAAAACTATCAATCGCGGAGAATGTTTATGATGTAAAGATACCGCAGTCGTTGACCTTATATCCGCGTATGTTATCCTTCAATGCAGAATCCAACCGTTTCTAGTACGGGAACAGGCAATTCGTGAAGTTTACGGAACTATTGTTAAAAGGGGCAAAATCGACCGGAAGTAATAAAAAGACACACGTTGTTTTAGTTGGCTCTCTTATCAAGGGTTATTTTTGTAGATACTAAACAGCTACGACACCCACGCCCCAACTTCGATTCCTTTATACACTCAGGCTAATATAATTCTTTCTCATCGCTAGTAGCTCGCAACGCCAGGTCCTCAAGCGTACCTTTTCAAGCATACCCTGAAGTCGCTGTTTGGCTTGCCCTAAACAAAATAATTTGAACCAGTGTGCGCTCGGTCCTCACAAAATTTTGTCTTGTGAGCAGTTCACTCGCCGGTGAGAGAATTACTCCACCGACGTCGGCGAAAGTGAGCAAGGAAGAAATAAAAGAAAAGGCGAGCAGACTAATGACGGCGAGAAGGCGCCAGTAATTAGGACGCTCGTCGCCTCGTTTCCGTCAGAGCAGAGTTTGAGGAACACGGAAGAAAAAGGTCTTCCTTAATCGAGGAGGCCGTCTGGCGCGAACGAAGAAGGCAAATGAAGTTCGACTGCGCAGTCAGAACTTTTGGCCGTGATTCGGGCTGCATCATGCACAAATCAGCATTTCGCTGTTGCAATTATTAAGGTGTAGGACTAAACTTAATGTGGCTTGCATAAAGATATTGCGTTGATGCGCCATTCAAATTATTTTTATAAAGAGCGTTTCGTGGTGCCTTGGACGGAGCGTAGCAAAAATAAATCTGTTTATCAATTACATGGAATGTCAAGCAGGCAGAAATTCCACAAAGTCGAGATTTGATATTCAACAGTATTTATCATGGTGACTTATACACCGACTGTTGCTAAGCTAGGGTCACTAGAAGAAGAAAAATATGTCGTTTGCCTCCAGATACAATACCTTAGAGCAACTTTAAAGTAACGAGAACAAAATACACTAAACAGAATGCCTTAAAAGAGCCATGAAGAGAAAACAAAAGTTTGTTTTATTCGAAAGATTAGGTGTTTCATAGTACCCCAAGCGCTTTCCCGGAAGCAAATGATGCTTTATTCACTGAGAAATAAGGCAATTTAAGCCAAAATTTTAAATCTCCCGCTAAAATTGCACATTCCTTGACGTGAACAATGGCGTCATACGAGCCGGTCCATGAAACAGATACTTAGTATGTCGACTTCATATTGGCCTCGAGGACATACCGTGGCGCCACCTACGAGTGACGTCACTTGTAGGACGCCGAATCGTGTTGTCGTCTGCTACAACACATTTCCTGTGGGTATGCGGAAGCGTGTTTTTTTGTTGCGGCCACCGTCTCGCCCGCTCCTTGTGTATTTGATGCAAATTACCAAAAAAGTTGTCTGTAAACCAAATAATTCGGGCAAGCAATCAGCGACTCGCTTGTTCCCGGCGACACCGCCGCGTTTAGGCAGTTGCTGCTACCATCGCGACCCACAGCTCTTACATACGCAGCCAGCTAACGCCAATGACGATGCAACTGATGCCGAGAAAAGTACGCTGTAAATTCATTATGAAATACTTGTGACGGGACATGTGTGTGCAAGCAAACACCTTGTAACAGCGACAGAAACGGGTCGCTCACTTATGATCTCACCGCGCGAACTGCTCGTATTGCCTGATAAATGAATGACGCGAGAACGGTGATCAGATTGCTTCGCCGCACATGCTTAAAAGTATTGTTATGGTCTGCTGCAGTTTGGCTTAATCAGTGCCTATTTCCCCTACGATGTTTTTATAGTCATGCCCGGATTTGATTAACGATCACTGCCGTAGCCTGTACTCTCTACGGCTGATGTTTACTTTTCGTGACTTATCCGCAATGTATGAACGGTATGAACGGAGTTTTTAACGCCTTCGAGGGGGTTCAGTCAAGGCTATATTTAGTTTTCATTAGGGGCTCGGCGTGGTAATTTATAATTGCAGCGTGTTTTGTATGTTTACAGTAAGCCGGCATTTCTCAATCATCAATTTCGAAACTCACGACTGCTCACAGAAGGCGAGGCTGCGTACGAGGCGAAACACGTCGTTAATGATTTCGGGTAATGGGGATATTTAGAATAGGAGAACCGAGCGTTAGGGGCCCTCAAGAAGTTAGAGGAATCCAAACGTAACACGCGCGTGCGCGACGGGAGGGCCTTCGCCAACAGCTCGCAGCCGGCTTCGGATGCACGTAATCGGATGTTGGGGGCTTGGCGTCGCAGCAGATATTTCATCGCCGTTAGAGTTGCGAGTGACAGTCCCTAACAGAACGTTTCACCGCACTGGGAACTCTGTAAGCGCGGTGATTTCCGTTGAAGCGATCGACGATCAAGATACCTGCACGGCCTCGACCGATTCTTGCGCGCAAGCATAGCCATCCTTCGGCCGCTCGCCGCACCGTGCGTGAACGGGCCGGCGCTGCCGGGACCGACCTCCACGGCCGGTCGGCGTAAATCGCGGCAGATATTTGAGCATCGCTTTGAAAACCACAGCTGATGACACTACCAATCAGAATTTTTCATCACACTAACATCCACTTTCACAAATCTGGAACTTCTTTTCCACAACTTGTGTGGTTTTAAAAAGCGGCGACAAGTTGCTGCCGCGACCTGCGTCGGTTCGAGCCGCACTGTCGGCTGTGCGGGCAGGCACGGCGGGTGCGTGTGCTTCTGCGAGCAGTTAACGCTTTACGATTTCCTGCTTTATACATTTCTTGCAAACAAGGGAAATCTAGGAACTTCACTCGGCGATCATCGTAGTCCACATTGTTGATCGGGGAAACAAGCCGCTGCTTACGCTTCGGTCGCATGCGTAATACACCACCACGCTCATGGTGTTTGCGGATAATCTACCACAGTTGATACGGTTATACAGTCACGATTAGGTCGAACTGCGCTTGACGCAATGAGAATTAACTTCAAACAAAGGAAATTAACACGACAATACTTTTAGAACGCGCTTCCTAAGCGAAGTGTCATGCGCTGCAAGCCAACTACGCAGCAAGATAGGAACGGTGATCCTACAAGTGACGTCAAAACGATCGCAGCGCCGGCCTCTCCAGTGGTGGGCCTCGCGGCCAATAGCACCCACACGCGGGAGTCGACCGAGACGGCGGCCATTTTAAAAATACTAGTAAAACCTAGTGCACCCGCAGCCCTAGTCATGGAATCGCCTGATCCGGAGAACAAAACTCTTGCCGAGGAGCTCGGGCTTGCATTTAACAACCTCACACCACTTGAACGCTCAATGCTTCTAAGTGCACGAGCGGCAAGAGTTGTGGAATACGCGGTGGACGGGAAAGCGACCATTCCGCGATAGCCACAACAGACGAACGCCCTGCCGTCGGCACCGCTGCCTCGTCAGCCCCGTCGCGACGGACGAATACAGACTGGTACGTATGTGCCGTATTTTTATTACGGTTAATAATAGTTCAATTTCAGTAGCAGTATCGCTTATGCCAGTTGGCCGGTGTCGTGTATGGAAAGCCGTTCGCGCGAGCTCTCTGCTTCGACCAGAAAGATACGAGCGTCAATGCGCGGTGTTTGCGGCATTTTTTCCCCCAAGGTCATAGCGCTTTGGCGGTGATTTGACGAAGTCGGCGACGAGCGCCAGCATGTCCTAGGAGTGAGCTAACGTAAAGGTCCCTGCCGTAATCACTTCCTCGGAAATGAAGCGAGCACACTCGTACTTCCTTTAGCTCTCTTTCTCCTCCGTTTGCAAAGTTCACAAAACGTAGCCACTTGCTTCGACGAGGTTCGTCGTTGGGCAGCACATGAAAGGAGATTTCCTCACCGGGGATGTCGCACTCCCTCGACGATTTGCGCGTACTACATGGGCATTTCAAAACGTAGCAACGAAATTTTATTGTAAAGTACTCGAACAAACTGAAGTTTTCAGTGGTTGTAAACTGGAAACGAGCTCCTAACAATAGCAGCAAGCCAACACCATTCCGAAACTGCGACGACTGTCACTATCTCGTCACTGCTTGCTGTTCCTTACTCCCCTCGTTTCTATTTTACCTTTGCTGGTTGGCGATGTGACGGCCAACCTCCTGCGAAGGGATTACGATACCAAGCAAGGTCGCGGCTGTGCGTGCTGGGACGGTTCGTTGGCCCCTAAGAGCCTCGAACCCGAAAATTTGTCTGCGTGACGGCGAGATGTCGAGCTCGGCCGGCGGTAGTTGCGTACGCATTGGCACACACGCTTGCGTGTTCGTGCGGAACTTCAACCGTTTACTCCACCGTTCTTGGTCATAAAAAGAATGTGCAGTATGCTTCACGGGCATTTAGCTCGCTATGCAAACTGTAAGCCCAGCCTAATATGCGTTTGCTTTTGCCGGCCTCCGCCAATCGCAGAGCATTCTCGAGTGACATCATAGGTTCTGTTGCGGAAAATTAGCTGGTGGCTCGCATGGTCATTTCCTTTTTTCCTAATTATGTAGCTTATTTGAGCGAAGTTTGCGTTATAAGTGGTGTCGTTATGGTTCTAACGAGGCAATCTTTCGAATGAACCAAACTTGTGTTTTCTCTTCATGGCTCCTTTAAGTAGAAGTTTAAATACGTGCTTCAGTCCTGAAATGACGGATAGGTTCAGTTTAGAGGGACTTGTTGAAAAAATGGGTGCATATTTAAAAAAAAAGTATGATCTACGCGAACTCCAAATGACCACACAGGGAGAAGGAGACAAGAACTGCGGCTGTCCTCTTGTCTCTAATTGTGTGCTGTTGCCTGAGTTCACGCAGTTTTTACTTTTTGCATTAATGAAAATGTCTGGTTGAAATAAACATGTTACAAAAAACAAAAACACCATGACAAACACACTAGTTCATTTCAAAGCTACAAGCGACGACAGACAGAAAAACTGATTTTTTTTACTGTGACAAAGTAATAAAAAGCAAAAAAAAAAACAACTAAATTAGCCAGGCTGGAGGCAGGGGCGCACCGGCGTAACAAGCACAGGTATTGAAAGGCTCATGCGCCCAGTTCTACACACATTCCAGCAATCCCTGGAGTATGAATAAATGCTTGGAGCACACGAAATAGCTCCGCACCACTCTCGCGTTTTCTTAGGAGCCATCGCAGGCCGGCGCTTTGAGCCGGAGCGCTCCTATTGAGGGACGCTGATTAAAATGCAGATTCATTGATTCGCCAATGCCCCCGGCTTCCATTCAAAGCAGTACCATCGAGGGCCCCTGAAAGGAAGCCGGGGTAGCAGAAAAAATGTTTCGTTTAGTCAGGAAGCGCGAGCCTTAAGCGAAGGCTAACGCCGTTCGTGGCATCTTCAGGCGACGTAGCCGCCGTCAGCGCCTTAATTGAAATGGAGAGTTTTAGAATAATAGTGCCCGATTTGCACGTCTAGTGCGTACCTAATTAGAATCACCAGAGCTAGGCGCCGAAAAAGAAGAAAAAAAAGCCCAGACGAGTTGGCCGAACCGCTGTGTGGTAGCAGCTAAGGGGTTGTCCTGCAACGCATGTGGGTGAGCTATCGATTCCAGTGGTACAAGCCATGTTTCTTTTGAAGCGAAATGCCAAAACCAGGTTATGTACAGAGATATCTCGACATGCTGGAAAACATCATCTAGTCTAAATTCATCAGCAGTCTTGCTCTACTTCGTTTGAGACAAAAAAAGTCACGCATCTCCACGAAGTGAATCATGATGAGTGGGCGAAGCACGGGGGTCGTTCGTACCGTAAATCACCCGTGAGAGTGCTTACTGCTGCTAAAGCGATTTCCAATTCAATCCAATACAATTCAATTTAATTCAATCCAAATCCAAATAAATCCGATCCAATCCATTCCGATGCTCCTCGCGCATGCGTAGCACGGCTTCTCCAGGAGCACTCTCTCCCTCTCTCTCTCCCTCTCTCTGTCTCTAACCTTTTGTGAACCTTTTATATTGTTCTTGTTAACCTTTTGTTAACGTTTTGTTCACAGATGCTTCAATTTACACGGTGCTGTGCGTCTCTCTCCCTCTCTTCCTCTCTCTCTAATCTTTTGTGAACCTTTTATTTTGTTCTTGTTAACCTTTTGTGAACTCTCTCCCACACACTCATCCAAAAACAAGAAACAAACACCTCCTCCCCTCTGTGCATTACCACACTCTTAGGGCACGTGCCACTGCGATTGCGGTTTCACGATAAACCGTTGTTCTGCCCAAGGAAGTGCATCTCCTTTTTCGTAAGTGCGAGCGAAGGAGTGCTTGGGGACTGCCATGTAAGCACTCCTTTCCTCGCACTTACGGTAAAGGAGATGCACTTCCTTGGGCTTTTGTGAACCTTTTGTTAACAAATGTTTCGATTTACAACATCTCGTGCCTCCCTCTCTATCTATCTAACCTTTTGCGAGCCTTTTATTTTGTTCTTGTTAATCTTTTGTGATCCTTTTGTTCGCAGATGTTTCGATTTACGCGGTCCTGTGCCTTGATAACGGATGCCGGACGCCGGACAAACCTCGGCCTTAAGGTGCTTAGCCCCTAAGACATTGATTTGACGTTTCGCTTCCCAAAATAACACACCTCTGCGTTGCTTTACTTGTTCTATCGATAGTTATCCATCTCTGTCGTAATGAAATATGCAGTGCTAGAAAAATTAGTATCAGATGCTCATACTTGCGTCGTATAGTGGAGATGGTAACTCGAAGCGTAGCGACCTCCAATCCTCTTTGGAACACGTTATAAGCAGTTACTTTGGCTTTAACGCAGCCTTTTCATAAGAAGGAAGAAGGGGCCGAGGTTCACGCAGCCTTCGCATTGCGGCAAGCCATTTCGGCTTATTTGTGTTCTGTGAGTAGCTTGCTGCGTTACCATCAGGTTACTGAATTTATGTATCCAACACACGCTTAGCTATGTCAAAAAACTTTGCAGCTGCACTGTCCTGCCATCCGAATCTAGCACGATCTGATTCGGTGTAGCGCATATTACGATTTTTTAATTTGTGGTGCCCGGAAACACAACGGTTCGTCTGCCTCTAAAAGTGTGGAGGGTTCTAAAATTCGTAAGACGCCTTCTAGAGTACGACGGCACCCCTATGGCATGGAGCTCTTTAGCAGCTGGTGTTAGGATGTTAGAGAAAAAATACCACTGCGATGTCAAGAATGACTACGGCGTTGTCACTGCACAACCACCCGCAGGTGCTTATTTGAATAAGCTGGCTTCTCTGCCCAGCTGAACTTGGTTTCGCTATCGAAGGCTTCTGCTGCTGCGAAGCTTTGCGTTGTCGCGCACACGACTGCCATTACACTTTCGAGTACGGCGGAAATTAGATATGCTTATCGATGCATCCTGGATCCCCTAATCACGTGCTTAGTGTTGTCAGGTCTCAGAACTTCCCGGCCACTTGGTCTCCTTTATCTGGGAGTGGCTAGTTCAAACGCCTGTTCGTCTCCCACTCAGATAGCCGGCTGCACGTGTCGTGACGCTTGCGCTGCTAAAAAGATAAGACTTTTCAACGCGTGCAGCGCGAGTTCTCTGAATATACGCTAAGATACGGGAGTTCTTCACTGAAGTAAGCCGTTTCAGTGATTCATAGTTTACTATGCAGAACATCATTAATTTTTGGTCCCAACTCCCTGCCAAAGTCGCGGAGGGTCAACTTATGCTCTCCACTTTTTACTGGAACCAACCGGCGTGTCTGAATGCCCGAAGCGAAAAGGTCATATGCGCGACAGCTGGTTTCGCACCTAACGTTATGTTCTCCCTGCTCTCTTTTTCAGCCCATACAGTGGAGTGGAATTCTGAGGTTTGCGTTTGGTTATCCTCTATGCCCTTCTTTTTTGCCTGCCTTCTATTTACGTTTTGTCCTAATGCAAGGTCTTTATGCCCGACAGAAACGCTGTTCCATAAAAGTCCTTTTTCAATGTGATAGAGTAAGTCGGGAACAAGTTGTTTAAATAATCCTCGGCAGCCTTAAAAACCTCCTTTCGCGGGTGGTCAATGCGCAGAATAGGTTGATTTTTCGCATAGAGTATAGTGACATTTATGATCACTTAAACCGTTAACTTACTGCAACGCGCTGATCAGGGGCTCCCATGAGAGGTTTCGTAATCTCATTAGGAGCCGGTGTTTCCTAAGCGCCTAGAGGTAGAACAATTACGCGTCAGGAAAACGTTGACACCGTTTCCAGCTTACTTCTCCGGTCTGCCAGGCGGGAAAGGAAGAACGGCGGAGACGGTGGACACACGACCTTTCTTCCTTGGTGTCGGTCGGCGCACTACGGAAGCGTCTAGCAGAAACTGTTTACGCTCCTATGTTTTCCTCTCCTCTGTAAATAGGAACAAAGGAGACGAAAACAGCAGGAATGGTAGAGCCCTGCGTGTGGGTGACGGGCGTCTCGCTGCACTCTTATCAGTTCCTAGCTCTATTTCAAAGCAGTCATAGCGCCGTTCCGAAATAGGTCCATAACGGGGGGTAGGCATGGTCAGCGGAAGAAAATAGGCCTGTTTACTCGAGCGGGCGGGCGGTGCTGCAAGCATCAATCTTAAAATAAACAGACAGAACATATGGTAGAGGCTGAAAAGGAAACGCCGGTGCTGAGTTGCGGCACCGGGCCATTAGGGAACGCGAAAAGGCGAAAACACACCGTAATCTCTCTCATAGGTAAGACGCACTTGGCGTCGAAATACCACGGAACGAATCTGCATCGTCCTTCATGTCGACGTGGAGCCCTACAGGCCCGATTGGGCTCACCAGTGCAACCACTTTGTTGCCGACACTCCTTCCCCGCTCAATCTTTCTTTTCAATTCTTTTTCCCTTTGTTTGTTTTGTACTTGTTCCATACTTGCTTTCTTTCCTTCTTTTTCTTCTTTCTTTCCTTCTTTTTTTCCTTTTTTCTTTCTTTCTTTCTTTCCTTTTGTCTTCCTTTCTTTCCTTCTTGCTTTCCTTTTTCTTTCTTTCTTTCTTTCTGTCCTTGTTTCCTCCTTTATTTCTTTCCTTTTTGTCTTTCTTTATTTGATTCTTTCTTCTTCCTTTCTTTCCTTTTCTTTTCTTTCTTCTTTGATTCTGCATTTCTTTCTTCCTTTCCTTTTCACCTTCCTTCCTTCGTTCCTTCCTTCCTTCCTTTCTTTCTTTCTTTCTTTCTTTCTTTCTTTCTTTCTTTCTTTCTTTCTTTCTTTCTTTCTCACTGCCTGTCTCTCTTTTTATTCTTTCCTTGTTTCTTTCTTTGCTTTTGTGTTTGTTTCTTTTTTATTTTCTTTCTTTCCCTTTATCTCGTTCCCGGGCCTTAGGTTCGCTGCTGGCATCACTGGTCAAATGCTCAGCAGCAGTGTATAGCATGCGAGGAAACGCGCCCCCGCTGAGGCAATTATGGACTGGAGATGCAACTGTCTTCCACCGAGACGCACAATTTCATGCAGCTGTCCGTCCATTATGACGTGGTAGTTGACCCCGCACAATGCGACCGGAGTCATGTCTGTCTGCCCACTCTCGGCGCGTTGTTTTGGCTTTTCTCAGTGGCCGTTGTGCTCGAGTCAGAGACTCGAGCTTCAATGACGAGCGGCAACCAGTCGGCGAACAGAGCGTGAAAGCGAGTTAACTGCCGCCGCCCGGGCCGTCCGTTTTTTTTTTTTTTTTTTTTTTTGCGCCGTTCAATTGCGCTGAGCACCGTTATGGTCCTAAGAGGAAATAAGACTCAGTGTTCTATTCACCAATGCAGACTGTGCTTGCGTACCTGTGCGCGGACATCCATGCAGGTCTTAAAGAGTGCAGTAGCTGCTTCCTGCGGGGCTGCGTTTAGAGCTGTACACCGATTGCCCTCGCGTGCGTGCAGGCCTTGTTCAGGCGCCCGCGTGTTCTTTGGGGGAAATTCCGTACACTGTGCTTGGCATATGGTGTTCGATGTGTTGTCAATTTGGGGAGAACATGCTACAGCAAATTCTTGGGATGAAGGAATGTATGCGTTCAATGCCGCAACCAAATAGTGCAAAAAAATGTGCCCAATATTTTTTGCGCAACGTGTACCAACGCATCCAACTTCAACCTCACAGACACAATGTTCAACAATCATCGAGCCCCAGCAGCTTATTTGTTACCATTTTCTTGGAACCACACTGAGTACGGTACGCATAGTTTGTCATTGTCACTACCACTTAGTTTCATTTCCTTGTAACAAACCGTAATTAATTTTAGCTAGGTACAACAACAAGCTCCAGTAGAAACATTGTCGACAAGGCAGTTTATCAGGTTGCCCTACTCCAAAACCAATTGGATTTTATGTTTGTGTCCCTGAGAGGCACACAGACTGAGCACGCTGAGCAGATAACATACTACAGATTTATAACAAAAGAAGCTGCTGGGTTATCCAGGAGTTCATTTGTTTCTTTTTCGAGCGAATCGTACACAAATCTTTGGACGGCCTTCAGCTCCACTGCTTTCCAGATTCCGCTGAATGTTGTTTTTGACGCTTTCGTTCCTTCTTGCTGTGATTCGCAGTTGTTTAACTGTGATCTTACAGTGGAGTATACACCTACCTCCATCGATGCATTTTTTTTTTGCCATTATCAGTTGGTTTCAAGAAAGATTTGGTTCGAGTGGGGTGTTAGGCGGCTGAATGAAGGAAAGCAAAATTAAACAGGGTTTTAGCATCCGAAAGCGTTGTCGGCGTAGTCATTTATAAACATTACAAGACCCTACAAAAAAGCTGTACCGGCCCATTCCCTGCTTGCTCCGGAAGGAAAAAAATATCTACGAAAGAAAAATCCAAATACATACTATACGTAAAGAAGCAAATCCGCTCTTAATCATTTATTCGGCGGGCTTAACTTACGAAATCCACACGTGCGGCCTCGAAGGAAAGACGCCCCCTTGCTCGAGTCACTAATGCAGTCTGATCATCTGACGTAATGTACAAGGTACGACCATCATAACGCGAGTAAAAAGTTTTTTTCAAGCCCTGCTAGGAAGAGGTACAAGTACCGCCTAAATAAAGGGCACGTCCAGAAGCATGATAGCACGAACAGGTGTGCTTTGCAGGCTGTTCCCATCGTAGCATGAATAAGATCAAATAGGGAATACCAGTTACCTTTGTTTCTTCTTGTAGTGGATGAAGACTCGGAGGTAAGTAGTAGCGGTGCTTCGGTTGCCAATAAGACGGCGCAGCGGTGAATCTAGGAACTGCGAAGCTGGAATGGGGGGGGGATGAGGCGGGGGGACGTTAAATATATATCTTGGGAATACAGTAACTAGGGAACGTGTGCTGCTGCGATTGGCCAGGGGCCGCTTGTCTGCAACCACACGATTATTTCCCGCGAGCCGTTCTCCTTGTGCTGGGACACGGCCCCTCGCGACAAAGCACCGTCCTGCTCAATTCCACCAGAAAGGCTCGTCGAGAAAGTTGATGGGGTTCTCCCTTTTTGATATGCGCCTTGGCCTCTCCTCCTAAGGCTCTTGAGCACGTAGGCGGCGTATATGGGATAAACGTGCGTTGAGAAAGGTGAAATTGCACGCGTAAAAAAGGTTTGCGGTCCTAATGTTCGGTGTGGCCACCACATTTGTTTCGTGCTAGTCGCGCCACTGGCTGTGCATTTGTTGTTGTTGTGTTTTTCTTTATTTCATAGCCTCAAGGCTTAGTGGATACGAAGCGAGTTCTAGCTATATTCAGGAAGCTAGTTCAACACCCCCGTTATACTTCAGCACGGAGCGGTATGCAGGATCCCGGAGCCGAATGACGGTGTTGTGGGCGTTCCGCACTGCATGTTTGGGGAGGTAAATGAGACACTTTGAAAATAAAATTGCGCCCACTGAACGGCGAATAGGATTGAAACCCGTTTCGCCAGCTTTGAAGACTAGTGATTAAACCACCACTCTACATCAGCACGTTGACAGCCGTCGAGCGATAGTCAGCCTTGTGGGCTTAGCGCTGACGTCTAATTGCATGGCATGTGAACGTCACTTCACGGGATGACAACGGATGCGCGCTAGCCATAGAAAACTCTGGTTCTCGAGATGCTGTGGCATGAAGTGTCGCCAGTCTGCCTTTCGAGGAAGTTCGGCCCAAAAGACGAAGAAATGAAAGCAAGAAAAGACACGCAAAAACCGTCTAGCAGTAAATGTGTCTGATAAACACCGCGCTCGGCGGGAGTAACGCTTTTGATTTTATATCAAGTAAACAGACAAATATCCGGAAGGTTTTTCCGACAGTGTCGTTTTGTGGCGTCTTTTTTTTTTTTAAGTTTAGTGTTGCACGTTCAGCCAAATATTGCTTCTGTTTTGTCGAGTATTTATTTACATCTTTTAGCATCTTCTTTTAATGCGTGGCATAATTTGTCCAGTACTCCTACAGCCAGAACCGTGTAACGCCATGCATTTTATTTTCTCAAGAAATGCAGATTTGGCAGAAGTAACACCTTTAATAGTGATAATAGGGTTAATGAAGATAAGTGGTCGGACAGAATATTGAACAACCAAAAAATAGGAAACGTAGAAAAAAATAACTTTCCACAAAGATGATCTGGAAAAATAAAAAATAAGAATCTTATACTTTTCCCCCCAAAGCGAAGAATGGATAAAAAGTCCGCCAAAAAATGTTCATAATACGAAAAAAATAGCGAAATTGGCTTACCGTGTAACGCCTTGCATTCCCATAAAAGGCAGATTGGGCCCAAGTAACACGTGCAATCGTTTTAATAGCGCAATGGAGATAATTGGTCGGACAGAATTAAAACGATCAGAAAATAGAAAGAAAATATAAAAATAAACTTTCCACAAAAATGATCTGACAAAATAAAGAAATATGCATCTTATACACCTCCCCGCAAAACAGAAGAATAAAGAAAAAAAGACAGCAAAATACGTCCAGAACACCAATAAAAATAGCCACGATGCGAAGTGTGTAACGCCCTGCATTTCCACAAAAATGTAGATTTCGCGAGAGCAACACCTGTTGTGGTTATATAGCTTAACCAGAAATAATAAGACGGACAAAATTTTGGACAACAAAATAATAAAAAAATAGAGAAATACAACTTTCACAGAAATTATCGGACCAAAAGAGAAATATGCATCTTATACGCCTATCAAAAAAAAAAAAACCGAAGACTCAACAGAATAAGTCCACAAAAGAACATTCGAAATACACAAAGATAGCGTAAATGGACTGACTCTGCAATACGCCATGCATCATCGGGGAAAAAAGACATAGTGAAGTGAATGCACTTCATCGCTATAATGGCATGAATGTACATCATTGGCGAAAGGAAACAAACGGAAACTTAAAAAGAAAAAAAAAATCAGCGCCATTCTCTACTCATAGCTAAATTTGTCTGCACTCGCATTTTACAGAAGCAGCATAACAGTGATACGTTTTAGTAAACAATTCTCTTAGCTTCTGCAGATTTTTTCCCATGCAGTTCGGTAAAATGTACTTCTTCGGGTCACTGGTGTTAGCAGTAAAAAAGAGACCACGCTAACTTTCTGTGCTGATGCCTCCAGCACCCTCGCTTGGTTACATACGGGTACCTTGTGCTGGGGCAAAGATTTAATGTGTCCTCTTAGATCCACAAATGAAGGGAAAACGTATGCCGCCTTGGCTTGCTGCACTGTGGTAACACACGTCCCGTCCCCAAAATAAAGGTGCACATTGACGCACAGCACTTGTAGTCGCAGGGAATTAACTAAACCCGCGAAGACACGCACGTGCTCACAAAACAAATTGGTCCACTTCACGGTGACGCAAACTTGTACCATTGTTTCCATTCTGCGTCACTATGTTACGGCCACACCCAAAACACGAGTCCAACGTTGATATTCCACCTTATAGAAACATTGCTTCGACAAGTCGTGCGAGGATACAAAGAGAGCACGGAGAAGGTAGAAACAAAGAAGGGTAAAGAAATCTTTAAATTAACATGATGAGGTTTGAGTCATCATGTTATATAAAACGGAGACTGAAACAAGCACACCACACTGGGCTAACACGACTGGGAAACGACTGGAACGACAGTCTGAAGGTGTTTATATGAAATGTATCAGGAGGCAGATAGTGGATACTTGTATTGGTATTACCGGAAGAAAAATGTAAAAAAAACAGCATTAAACGCGGTTGGTTGGAAAAGTGAGAGGGATGTCTTGCGGGGGCTTGAGGGCAGAAATGCACGTTCCCGCCCGATTTTTTTTTCACTTTAGTCTCCATGTTCTACCGGCGCAAGGGTGATAGACGCTTCCTTATGCGAAAAGGCCGAATGTGATAGCCACCGCGAGCGAGTACTGAATGCGCGATTCCAGAAGCGAACCATGTGGGGCATACACTCCATCAAGTTATGCGCGGCGCTTGGGGAAGGGACCGAAAACAGGGATTGAGCCATCGGTTCGGCTTTACCTGGCTCGTGTCGAACCAGGAGATAAAGCCCTGGATAAATAGGCTGGTGGCCTATTCAGAGGCTGGCCTCGCCACAGAGAAAAACAACTCCACGATAAAAGTTGCTATATGGAAGCGAAAACGCCGCAGAAGGAGTTCCGACGTTCAGAGATACCTCTACACAAGGTACCACGCGAGAAATAAATAAAGAATACTGAACACAAGGCAGAGTGGTGGGTTCTGTCTTTCTCTCTTGATGTATTCTTCCTTTTGGCGCTGTAACACTTTTTTTTACTACGCACTACCAACAAACCCACTAAGTCATCCTGGTAAAAAGAAACTGAAGGAAGAGAACAAAGTAGAGGCTTCGACGTTCAAAAGGTAGTGCAGAATTGCATTATAAAAGTAAGGAAACAGCCTGTCTGTGCCCCTTTGACACATTGGTTACCCATTGAGACTATGTCCTCACCCATGTCAGTGTCTGAGCGCTGTTTCCGTTGCCTTGCACAAAAGGGATTTCTTGCACATTCTGGTTTATGGAATAAAATGAGATCCTATTGCCATGGAAAAAAACTGGTGCCACGGCCGAACGCTGATTGTTATTCGGCTGCTTCCAGCGATATGGCATATTCCAAACGGCAGTGATTGAGAATATCTGAGCGTAGAAGTTGTAGACGTGTCCGGTGCATCAGAGATATATGGAGATGCTCGGCCGTAGGATGCATCATTTACCTTCGACGAGGACGTAACGTAACGTAAAGCTCTTACGATCAGGTTTGTAACGTAAAGCTCTTACGATCAGACATCGCTGTTAACTAAACCACACTGCTGACTTTGTCCTACAGGACAACCATAATTAAAATATTTTAAGCACTTAACTACACTGTCTTTTGGGGTTTTTAACAGCTAAGCTGTTTATCAAGTCGTAATTTTCGTGTCCGTAGCGCGGTTGGGGCGGGCGGAGGGTTTCACTCACGGAGCGCACTGTAGATGACGCGGCGAATTTATCCAGCGCTCCCCGCGCGGAAGTGCCTGTTTACCGGCGGGCGCGTCGTCGGTACGGCTTTGTGGTCTGCTTTAGCGATGGTTGTTTTGAGCCTGTTTTGGCGCAGCTGCGCGTCCATTGCGCGCTTGCTTCTCACGGCTTGATTGACGTGTTCGACAGCACCTCCTGGGTAACCCGGACCCGACGGAATTAAGTGGTCGTACGGCGAACTTACGTTAAGGATTGGTTTGAAGGGCGGAAAACAAAATGTAGAGACCACATACAGATATCTGGCCTCTAGAGAAACGCTACCTTTTGCGCACTGCTTGCCCCGAATGGAACTCTGTATTCTAAATTGATGAATGCCAATTCGGTTCTGTTTTAGGAGGTATTACAAAAGGCGAAATTAGCAACTTGTTCTGATAAATAGCGATTATAAGAGTTCCCTTCGCTTTCTCGCAATTCTCAAACTTGCTAAACTAACTAGTTTAAATCGGTATAAATGGGAATCATTAAGCTCACATGACAAATTGTTTCGGTGTCTACGATTGTGTCGCGCGGTGGTGTAGCCCAGAGCTAGCACATCAGGGTGGCTAGGTTCCTCTGTCTAACCCTCAGAAAGACGCTCCTCTCCGTTTTCTTTCAGCCAACGCACGGCCGGGCTACAGCGGCGGCGTCCGCCGCTCCAGCCCGGCTGTCGCCGACGCTGCTGCGTTCTAGACGCCGCCCCAGCGAATTTAAGGTAACGGCTGGCAGAATCAGTGGTTTCACTCTTTGTAGAGTGACGTGTGTAAATTAAAGTAACGTCGCATGGGCAACTGTTGTGGGTGTCGTTTAAAGCTTTGCTTTCCAATCACCTTCACCGCGTGGACTGGAGCCAATGTTTTGTTGGCACTCGATAACTGAGTGATTTTACAAGTTTTGAATCATCACGTATGTAACCCAACGAAAGTGACTGAAATAAGAGTAATGCTAAGGCGGAAATGATGATGAAGGTTTCATCTTGTTAATTATGGTAACTATTCCGTTCGCAGAAATGACGATTGGTGACATGGAATCTGGTATGGAAATATCAGTATTAAGCTGTGTTAAGTGACCGTGCGATCGTAAAAACTGCCCAAAAACACTGTTTAAGCTATCAGCCGCATCTGCGTCGCTTAGATGTTCATCTCTGGGACCTGATAAGATTATTGGCGAAGGGGCTACTTCGGTTTATCGTTTTCCAGAATTTTTTAAGGTCACTTTTGAGCATGCCTCAAAGAGTTGCTCAAAAAAATTCTCGTTTAGCGTTCTGAATAGCAACTGGAAGGCGTTTAGCGGCGCCAAAGTACGCCTTCAAAACAGATTGCTGGTTTTTAGTTTTTGCGGATCTATACAGGCGCTTTTTCTGGTTCATTAGTTTTTCTTTTTTTTTTTGTCGAGTTGTTGAACCATGTGGCCGATACTTTTTGATGGTTATACTTGCTACAAAAGGCTCTGTTTGTTGGTTTATTTTTTGACTAGCAACTTCCAGTTGGTTTCAACCGAGCGGCTGTGGAAATCCCGATCATAGGGTGAAACTGTTCGAGCTGGGCGTTTATTCTTTCGTAATTACTACGATCGTATATTATAAATTATAAACCCGCAAATTATATATTTTGCACGGGGATACCTTTTGTGTAGAGTGTCTAGGGTGTCATTAAAGGGGCCCTGAAGGGCGTTCAAGTTGAGCACACAAAATGAACTAGCGCAATCGTTAGATTGGGTCGTCTACGTCAGCTGTGCCAAGTATTACTCCTTTACGTGCAGCGGAATGCTCACACTTTTGTTGCAAAGTTTGTCGCCCTTTCTCACCCTTCCCTGCGTGTTTTTGGACGCCGCCGTCTTCACACGTCTTTTTCATCGATTCCCAGATGTTCGTCATGATGTAGACATCCTGCTATTGAACGGCTTTTTCACGCACTTCCGGCAAAAAGATGTGTGGTCTGCTCAGCGTCGGCTCGCCGGCTGATCTGCCAGCGGAGTTCCGGAGTGCTTGGATATTTTACGACAAACGAAACAAGTGTGAACAAATGCTTAACCGTTTGTATTGAATGATGGCCATAACACGACATCGATATTGTCTTACGTGAGTACGTACCATAAAGAAAGCGTCGAAGCCCCGTGGCACTTCTTTCGTGCAATCGCAGAGAACGCCCTGAGCCGAATGCCCGGGTTTGACGCATACATTTTATTCAACTTCAAAACAGTCCAGAGATGCGTTTCGAACGAACACAACGTCACAAAATGCGTTGCAAGTCTGAACCGCGATTGACAGACGATCGGTTGCTTCCTCCTGCCCGTCGTAAATTCGGCACTCACCTCGCGCCCGGTTTGCGGGGACCAACAGCGAGTTACTTAACTTTGGCGCGCAAGCCGAGAAGGCTTTTAGCCAGGCACACTGCACATACCCCATGTGAGGTTAAAGATAATCCAGACCATTGGAGGCAGTATCCACCCGCAGAAGTACAACGTCGGATTTCATCGCGAAACGAACGCGTCCACAACACAGCAGGTGATGCCCACACACACACAGCTTCGGTCGCTGCCTTGGCCTAGCTGCAAGCTTCGCTCGGACAGTCAGGGATGTTACGACGATACAGAGCTGCGTGAGGGCGATGTGCTAACCACTTGACGTATTTAAAAACACAGGGGCAAAGAACTTGGTTCATCGGAAGCAAAAAATCTTTCCTCCATCTCGCGCTGCTTGCCGCCATGTTGCGGCCTCACGTACGCACGCTATTTTGCTGCAAATAGACAGTTTTAGTACAGCGTTTGTTGCCTTTGCATACGCTAAACGCTAAATTTTTGCGCCCCGCTACGTAAACACCGCGAGGGGAGTTTTAGTAGAGCGTCTCTTCAGTTTTGCGCAGTGACACGCTAATGAATACGGCGCCATCTGTCGAATGTTTTGCGAAATGACTCGCCAGCTGATCTGCTAGTGGAGTGCCGGAGTGCTTGGACATTTTACGATTATCCAAACAAGTGCAAACAAACGCTTTCCCGTCAGTGTTGAATGCAACACATGGGTGCAGCTTGTAAGAACACGGCTGCTCGCTGCTCGAGTGCGGCGCTGGTTTGCTCTGCGCCTTCCCGTTCATCGCCACTGATGAAGCGATCCGATCCGGCGCGTTTTGTGCACGGGTTCTGCGTCGGTTTAAAAGGTCTTTTTCACATGCCGCCGGTAGGAACTACCACCACCGCAAAATAAGACCCGGCACCAGCAGGGCTACATCTGAGACGGCTTTTTGGATAAACAGTGCGCGGTGCATCAAAGAGAACTAGGGCACAATTCTCCCCGTGCGGCTGCGAGTTCGCCGCCGATAAAAAGTCACGTGCCGCCGATAGCAACTGCAGCAACGTACAGCGCGAAAGGGCAAGGCCAGGCCAACACACATGTGGCCAGGTCTTTCATTCGCTTTTCCAGCCTTGAGCGGAGTGCGGGAGCCATGTCCATGGTGTCAACAAAGATTAAAAGGCCGAAAGAGCTTGACCGTAGCAGACGGCAGTCTGAAGAGCGCAATAGCGGGAGTACGTCACTGCTGAGGAGCGCAGCATCATGGGAGGGAAGGCTCTGGCGCCAACAGCGAAGAAAAAGTTGAAAGAAGAGAGAGAGAGTAAACGTGTTTAATGCAAAAAGCAATGGGGAGGAGTCCTCAGTCCAAGACCCCTTACGCGCGTCGATAATGCGTGGTTTTCGATTTACCATTTCTCAGCTAATACTCATCGCGTTAACAAAATTCTTGCAGGAGGAGATTGCTAATACATTGCTTTATTTGGTTACATGTACATCCATGCATCAGCGGAAGGCATTTGCTAATACATTGCTTTATTTGGTTACATGTACATCCATGCATCAGCGGAAGGCATTTCAGGACCCCTTTAAAGGGGTCCTGAAATACCTTCCGCCGATGCATGGATGTACATGTACCAAAATAAAGCAATGTATTTGCAATCTCCTCCCGCAAGAATTTTGTTAAAGCGATGAGTATTAGCTGAGAAATCGTAAATCAAAAACCGCGCATTATCGTCGCTCCGCGTTTCCTCCTCCTTTCGACTTACTCTCCGCTGTTGACGGCGCGCGAGCTTTGCCTCCCATGATGCTGCGCTCCGCAGCGGTGACGTACTTCCGCTATTGCGCTGCTACTGTCGTCTGCTACGGGCAAGCTTTGTTGACACCATGAATTCCGCACTCCGCTCAAGGCTGGAAAACCGAACGAAAAATCTGGCCGCATATGTGCGGCGGCCTCGCCTTGCCCTTTCGCGGTGTTCATTAGTGCAGTTGCTATCAGTGGCACGTGACTTTTTATCGGCGGCGAACTCGCAGCCGTACGGGGAAGATCGTGCGCTCGTTCCCTTTGATGCACCGACACTGTTTATCCAAAAAGTGCCGTATCAGATGTGGCCCCGCTGGTGCCGGGTCTTATTTTGCGGCGGTCGTAATTCCTGCCGGCGGCATGTGAAAAAGACATTTTAAATCGATACAGAACCCGTGCACAAAACCCTTCAATCATGTGACCAGTTCAGCTTGGGGCGACGCGTGGTGGAGAGCGGCAACGTTGGCAAAGCATGCTCCACCGCGGCTCTGAGCTTTCTAGCGCTGGAGCGAGCGCCACTTCTTTGAGAATCTCAAACATCGGTTGCCTTGACAACAAGGCAGAAACCACTGTAGAACTCAGTTACGGTTGCGTGTTCCCGGTTCAGCTCGGTGCCCCACCTCGCGACATGTGGGCACTGCAGGCGTACCACCCACTCCCATTGGGAAGTGCGAGATGCGTTTGACATTACAGGAGGCGATGGTGTGTGTGTGTTGTGGACGTCTTTGTTTTGCGATGCAATGCGACGTTGTGCTTCTGCGGGTGGATAGTGCTTCCCATGGTCTGGGTTATCTTTCTCGAGCGACGTACGACTCAACTTCGCATGGGGTATATGCAGTGTGCGTGGCTAAAACCATCTCGGCTTGTGCGCCGGAGTTAAGTGACTTGTTGTTCGTCCCCGCAAACAGCGCGCGAGGTGAGTGCCGAATTTACGACGGGCAGGAGGAGGCAACCCATCGTCTTTCAATCGCGGTTCAGACTTTCAACGCATGTTGTGACGTTGTGTTCGTTCGAAACCCATCTCTGGATTGTTTTGAAGTAGAATAAAATGTATGCGTCAAACCCGGGCATTCGGCTCAGGGCGTTCTCTGCGATTGCACGAAAGAAGTGCCACGGGGCTTCAACGCTTTCTTTACGGAACGTACTCAGGTAAGGGAATATCCATGTCGTGTTATGGCCGTGCTGCATTTAATACAAACGGTTAAACGTTTGTTTACACTTGTTTCGTTTGTCGTAAAATGTCCAAGCACTCCGGCACTCCGCCGGCAGATCAGCCGGCGAGCCGACGCTGAGCAGACGACTCATCTCTTTGCCGGAAGTGCGTGAAAAAGCCGCCCAATAGCAGGATGTCTAGCTCATGACGAACATCTGGGAATCGATGATGTAGACATGTGAAGATGGCGGCGTCCAAAAACACGAAGGAAAGGGTGAGAAAAAAGCGACAAACTTTGCAACAAAAGTGTGAGCTTTCCGCTGCGCGTAAAAGAGTAATACTTGGCACAGATGACGTTGACGACCCAATCTAACGATTGCGCTAGTTCATTTAGTGTGCTCAAAACGCCTTTCAGGGTCCCTTTAAAGGTTATGCTAAAACCTTGATCTGATTTCGGAGGACGGCAGCACACACCTAGTATGATTACACCATGGGAACTTTCGCAAGCGATAAAGAGGGCCTCCAGAGAACTATCACTACGCACTCTAAAATGTTGGATTGTGCGTTTTGTCACGAATAACAGGCAACCAGAGTTGCCAGGTCCTCAAAACAAGAAGAATTGCCAGAAGTAGCCAGGAAAGTCGTCACACTTAATGCAACGTTTGAAAAGTAGTCAGAAAAGCGCCATTCTAAGAAAAACTGTGCTAACAATTTCTTTCTATTTCTCGACAGCGAGCCGGTTTCCGGTTACCAAGGCAGCCCCGCAACAAAATGAATGGGAATTTTAGTTTCCTATAGCTTAATGCAGTAAAAGGGGAAGGTATGTTTCTATTGACTGGACAGCTGTAAACTAAAAAAAAGGGTAACGAATAAAGAATAATGGCCTCAGGAAATTTCGTGATAGGAGATGCGGATTTAGTGAGTGGAAAGACAGAATTAAAGAATCTTTACATTTCTTACCGTTTTCAAAACGTGGATGCCAGGAAATCAAAATGTAAAAGAGAAAGAGAAATGAATTGTGAAGGAGGAAGAGGTGGAGGCAGTTTGGGACGGTGGCTGTTGTCTCGTTACTTCTTGCCCGATCGGGCTTAACATTTGTGGGGAATGGTCTGGAAAATACGGCCCTGAATGTCACATGTGAAGAGAGGAACGAAGAAGTAGCAGTTCGGAACGGTCGCCTCCTCCCTCTGTCTTCTCTTCGCCGGTCCCTTTCTTTACACCAGGAATAACCCACGATATACCTCAATGGCAATAATAAAGCATTCAGACAGAGAAGAAGCAGATAGTCAATTATGGACGTCAGTAAATTAAGCAAGACGTTCAGCTTCAGAAGGAGCACCGCCGGAATGTTCACGTCTCGGAACCCGACGTGCGGATGGCTCGACAGGCGCGCTCTCGAAAACGGGCCATGCCAAGGCCTAATGCCCGAAGCGCTCGCTCTCCGCTGTTTGGGAAACGAAACAGGAGACAGGTTCGGGGGAAGAGATTCGGACGGAGAACAGCCCCTGGTCGTATACCGTGCGTCAATTTTTAAAAGGAAAGACTCGCCATGCATAAAGTAGGTCCTTGCTGTACAACAAAACGTGACTCGTTTTGTTGACTCTTATGTACCATGTGTGTTGCAAACTACGCATGTTCTCAGGGCGACACGTCCTGCGGGTATACATTCAATGCAAAGCAGAAAACGTTTCCGCAGCTTTTCTCCCGTGATCCCAGGTCGACATATGCCTAGTCGCTGTCCATAGAGGCAGGAAGATGTAATACTGCCTGTGCAACCAATTGGGCAACCAATTGGGCAGTAACCAATGTCCAACCAATGTGCAAAAAATTGGGCAGTAAAGAAAATGCTGCCCGCGGTCGGAATCAAACGTGTGTCCCTCGGGTTATGAAACCGGCATTTGTCCGACTGATCTCTGATTGCATTCCGGACGCACAGCATCTCCTTCGGGTTCGTAGGAGGCAGACATTGGCTTTGGAGTTGGCCGCGAGTTCTAGCGCGTCCTAACGCGGTGCATTTTGGGAAAGATGTGCAAGCCTGCGTACTAAACGATCCGGGTCTGCCAGTCATGGAGAAATTTCAGCGGCAAGTTCGGCAATAAATGTGAGGTGATGACATACGGAGGGGAAAGTTGGCGCTTTACTAAAGAACTTGAAAGCAAACTTAGTACGGCTCCACGAGCCATTGAACGAATAATAACCGGGGTAACACTTAAAGACAGGGAACGAGCTTCCTGGATCAGAGAACAAGCTAGAGTAAAAGATGTGATAGTTCAAAAAAAGAAAGAAAAATGACTGGATTTGGGCTGGCGACGTGATGTGTCGAAATGACAATCGGTGGACTACCAAGAGGCAGAGTGGACACCGAGAGACAAGTATAGAAAAAGGGGAATGACACTTACTCGACGAGGGGAAGAAATGAGGAAATTCGTTGGCAAAGAACAGACTCGAGCGTCGCGGGAGAGGAGTGGTTGGAGGTCGCTGGAGAGGCCTTCCGCCTGCGGTGGACCAAGTGGGCTGCTGCTGTTGATGATGGCGCAACAGCCGGGTCTCCGACGAAGGGAGAGGGGCCGCCCCCTATGCTGTTTCTCCAGGCTTGCACCACCAGTGCAAGCTGCGCCAATTTTTGTTGAAGGTGAACTGCTGGCGTCTGAAGCTGGATAAGCCATCGGATCAAGTATGACTCGCTCGCTGGGAGGAAGTCCTGCTGCGTAGACTACGAGTTGGGGTGGCCCTCTCTCCTACGGTAACCCGGGCGTGGCCACCGCGATACCATGCCCTGTTTTCCACGACCTGCCCCTTCTGTACGGCTCCTGCCGAAGAAGCCGACACCAACCACCTGCTATGGACGTGCCCTTCACTGAGTGCAGCGAGATTCCGGCACCTTCGCGGCACAGGCCTGCATCCGGGGAGACCCCCCGATCTTCAGCGATGGCTATGGGGGCCCCACCACCGCTGTCTTCTGGACTTCATCCGGGAAACGGGTGCAAACTTGTACCTGTAGGAACTTATGCCAAAGGGCATACTGTCGCAATTAAAAAAAAAGTATGACTGTTCGGGGTACCTCTTTTGTTCCCCCAGTTGCTTTCATTGCAGCGCAACCAGGTTCGAAGTGGTAAGCATGGCATCTCTTAATTCTAGTTATAGTCCGCCATTCTTGCTACTACAATTCTGTGCGACTTCCGGCTATTCGAAGAGCTAAAATTAGAACCGAACATTTTAAGTGAGCTCCAAATGATAGCCCTTTTACAAGAAGTGAGCCGCCAGCGTCCTAGGTGGTATACCTTGCTCAAAAATAAGATAGAATTACGTTCATAAACTTCAAGAACCGACCTGGTAGATTTTCCTACAGAAAACAGTGACTCTTCCCGAGTTTTTTGGAATAGCAAATCGTTTAATTGTGTTGACTTGACACTACTTCGTCCATAATTTTCAGTGGTAAGGTAAAATACGCCCTCCCTTTTTTTTTCCGGGCTTCTTACTGTCTTATTATGCACTCTACATACGCTTATGGTTCCAGATAAATCTTTAACGAAAGCGGAACGCACCGCGTAAAGACAGCTTCTACCATAGTACAGAAGGCAGCCTGGCAAAGCTGTCCTGAAACAACGCTTACCCGGTCGACGGAATCCAAAAATATAGGGGCACATTTTTCACCCACGTGTATGCCTACGGCATAGCAAGAGAATATATTTCCAGGCCCGAATACAATAACGTTAAGACGACGCCGGTTCCGACTCACAATGGTCCTAAAAGAGCAAAACATATATTTTTAATGTGTAAAGCGCATTCTTACTCCCACCGAACCTACCTGCACTTCGAACTGCGTGATCAGCCTGGAAGAGGTTCGCGCCTTTCTGTTTGGGGTTTAGTCATGCGTGTATTAGTAGAATAGCTGACTTTATAATTTAGAAAAAAACATTTCGGGATCTGCCTTAAATACCACATCTGCATTCTTCTTCGTTTTTTTTTTCTTCTCTGCCCAGCTCGAATACATGCGCGCACATTTTTAATCAATGACTCGACTGCGGCATCAACGCCGGAGTATTACGCATTCTATGAAAGGGGGAAAACACGTGTGAAGCTTGCATGCGAACTTGGTTACTAGCACAATTTTTGTTTGCTACTGTGCTTGGTAAATCGGTGGACGTTAGCCCACCCGTTCTCTTGAACATTCCCTCTATTATGCGGAATCGCCTCCATGGTTTTTTGCTTCATAGCTGCTACTTCTAATCTGCCTAATGTCTTCAGAACTCGTCAGTGCTTTGACCAGTTGAGATATTTTTTCCGACATCGGACCCACAGAGCCTCTAATTCATTGTTGTAGCGTTAGTTTTTTTTATTTCATCCTAGGCGGATCAGGTAACACATCCCCTGCAGCACATCAGCTGTAACTCATCAGCTGTAACACATCAGCCTACCAACAGGCCCTCTTTCCCCGAACCAGCAATGAGTGAAATTGTCTACCGGCCACCCTAACAAGCATAGCCGGCCCCTACTATTTAAAAATGCATTGCCAAACCTGGTTTAGTTCTTTCATGTGTCACGCACTTCTCTTTTTTTTCTCTTGCTGTCGATTTTTCCATTTTGATATCTGCTTCCTTGTGCACCTTTTGTGTATATTCATTGTGTCTTGCCCCTCCCCTCTGTAATGTACTGTAATGTACTCTGAGGGTATTAAAAATAAATAAATAAATAAATAAATAATTAAATAAATAAATAAATAAAAATATACAAATAAATATACAAATAAATAAATAAATAAATAAATAAATAAATAAAGGGAGCTCTCTTCTTCTTTCAGAGCGTAAGCCTTATACTACTTGTGCTTAGCTTTTTCGTCCGCATTAGTTTTCTTCTGTCATTTCGACTTCTGGTAATATTCCATTCGTTGCCAGTGAGTGGGGATTCACGTTGGCCAGAGCAGTTGGAACGAATAACAGGAGAACACGGGCACGCACTTGCAGATTCTAAAAGGTCGAAGTGAAGTTGCGCAGCCTTCTCTCTATAAGCTTTCCACGTTTCTGATGGACGTACTTATGCACTGCTGCGAATTTCTGCAGTCCCGGCGATGTCTTTTAAATAAAAAATGCTCTTGAAATTTTCGATATAAAGAACAGGGCACCACGAGTGAATACCATTCTACTAAAAACGAGATTTTCCGTGCACTCCCGATATATTCAAATTTTAAATCTGCGGCGAAGTAAGACGGCCATGAAAAAACTGCTCGGCCATGGACGAAAACAGCCGCGAAAGGGAAAGGAACGATTTCCCGGGAGCGACCTTTCCAAATCAGATTTCAGAAGTTTGTCTTCTGAGGTGGCGACACGTGGGATAGCCGTCCCTGAGCGACTTTATCCGCACACCCTGAAAGTTTCGGAATTGTACCGGCATTTTTGCACTTTACCAGTCCTGTGGCCGCCTCACATTACGCATGCATTACGTCGGATATTTTTCTGAAGAAGCGGGAGTTGAAGACAAAAATAAAACACTATGAACAGGACAAGGACGCAAAGTACACATAGCTTACGAAGAGCGGCGGTACTGGTTCTGGGCCCTAGCGTCATCCGCAAACATCACTTTTAGGAGAAGCGTATGTCATGGAATTAGGCCAAGAGGGCAACTACTGTTTTATGTATTGAGCTTATGTGTCCTTTAGGACACATCACATCGTCTTTTGTGTGATGCCATAGCACGTGACAGAAGACGTTCCGCGCAGGAAAGGGCTTTCACAGGAAGGATAGGATACATGTATACATATATAAAGGACTAATAAGGAAGCATTATTTCTTATTAGACCTGTATATATGTATATATGTATCCTCTCCTTCTCTCTATCCTTCCTTTCCTGTACAACTGTGTTCCCCATTTCCCACACCCCCTCACCAGCAGGCGTTCCGGTGTCTACCCTTAGGTGAGTCAAAATACGCCTGCTGGTGGTCTTTATACTTTCCACTTTGACAATAAATTCATTTATTCCTTCAGAATGCTCAAGGTCATTTCTTTTACTTCTGTTCCTTAAAACGAAAATGTGGATATTCGGAAAAGCGTGCTTGGCCACGAAACTAACTGAGAAAGACATAAAATTAGGCGTTCGAAAATAGAATGCATAACAATTACGTTACAGAACGAAAATATGTGCTCCTTTACAACTTTAGCACTTAGTTTACAGGACAATTTTACTGTTTATTTTCGTCAGATCTGCAACTGCATCGGGCTTATATAAAACTATGACGTCATATAAGCAGCTGGATAATGCCTTAGAAGCAACTTCATCACTGCGGGTCTGTGATATAATTCCCGTGTGAACATTGATTTATGGTAGGGTTTAACGCGCCGATGCAACGCAGGCGATGAGGCGCGCCGTAGTAGACGGCTCCGGGATAATTTTGACCACTTCGGGATCTTTACCGTGCGCTGAAATCTCGTACACACGGTCGTTTTTGCTTTTCGCCTCGATCACAAAAGCGGCCGCCGCGGTCGGGAATCGAACCCGCGTCCTTGTGCTCAGCAGCACAAGGACGCTACTGAGCCACCGCGGCGGGTCCCGTCTGAACAAAGAAACCTTCTGTGACAAGTTGTTATAACACACACATGTCAATTCTTCACACGTCCACCTTTGGCAGAATAAATTTAGCCATGGACATGGCTATTGGCGTAGATGGGTGTAACCTTACAAGCACACTTAAGGCTTTGTTTGAAAAACACGGCAATAAATCTGGGTAAGCCAGTCATCTGCATTCACTTTTATATACCAAAAAAATTGTTTACATAATGTTGTTCTCTTGTTTACACAATAATACTTGGGTATGTTTGGCGATACGACCTTCCCTAATATTTACCAAACAGTCAACGGAAGACCGCCAAAAGAAACGAGAACTTTCAAAGCCCAATGTAAGACACTAGGGCAAAGTTCACGTTTGAAAAATGGATGTAGGTGGCCAGAGGTTCTTAAGAAAATTACTACCCATTCCCAGGGTCTCGTTAAATACTCAATCAGCATCCGTCTCGGACTTCGCGCAGCCAATTAACTCTTTCGTCGTTTTAGAATCAATTCAAGCAAGCATTTGAATCGGTAAAAGTCAGAATAGCGTTCCTCCACATACAGATGTAATTGGCTGAAGCAGTTCTGAAATCCGGTCTTGGAAAAAAGGCGCCTTCATCCACAGGGAACAAGATTCCACGCACGTTCTCTCGACGTCGCTAGAAGTACCACCTCACGTCGCTGAAAGAGAGCCGTGAAGGGCAGAAAAAAGTCAGAGGTAACACACTAATGGGGTCAACGAAGCGCAGTTAAGTTAAGATGTTCGCTTTTGGTTAGGACAGAGTTCGTCAGAATCGGAGGAAGGGACGCCTTAATCGAAAGGGGAGTAAAAGGAGATGAAAAACAAATAGGATAAAACGTCGGAAACCCTTGTGCGGCGAATGGCGCCGTCTCACGCATAGAAAAACACCTGGGCTATGCAATTAAAACAAGTCGGCGACAGGAGTATAGTTGTAAAAATGTAGGAAGCTCACACTAAACCGCAAGACTTGCAGGTAGCGAAGCTGTACCCAACCTTCGCCCCCATCACGACGGTTTTTGTCCATGACTGCAGCCGATTTGTTTCTTCTTCGCCCCCGCAACGACTTTTACTCCATCACTGTTGCTATAACAGCGAGATTGTTCCGTTGTTTTGAAAGTGATAATTACTGGACATCACCTTGGAGGGGCGTACGCTATGACGCGTCTTTCTCGTTCCG
Source organism: Haemaphysalis longicornis (assembly GCF_048455015.1). Classification (NCBI taxonomy): domain Eukaryota; kingdom Metazoa; phylum Arthropoda; class Arachnida; order Ixodida; family Ixodidae; genus Haemaphysalis; species Haemaphysalis longicornis. The sequence continues at coordinate 64,854,797 of NW_027526361.1, read as the reverse complement.
AGCAACTGTTGCCAGGATGGCGGCGAAGCCGACATCTTTCTCGTCCCGAACAAGTGTCGGCACGATTAAGGCGAACGCTGGAGGTTTTTTTGGGCCAATCTTGGCCAAGTCCTCCAAGTTGGTATGCTTGGCTTCACAAACGTGTGCCGGGGACGCTGGGAGGTCGCCGCGAAGCACGCACACACAAGCGCTCGGCATTTTCTTGTTATTTTTCACTGTGAACAAAAAAAATACGTTTTTTCTAAAAAGCAATGCTGTTAAAATCAGACACGCACCCGAAGCTTCCTGTAAAGCTCTAAATGTGGCCTAAAACATAGTGCCATCTGTTCAGGGGTAGGGGTAAGGTGAAGAATATTTTGTTCATCACCTATTTAAATATTACGAAGCGCGCCTTTCGCGGCCGAACTGCAGAACACCGATCTACAGGAGTTGAGAAAAGGCCTGTAGGTTCTTCTCTGATCTGTCCCAATTTATACTTGCACAGGGACTGAACTGAGGGTTTTATGGACAAAAACGTTTCTCCCTAACTGATGCGAGGTCTCGTTATTGACATCAGCGCAAAAAAAAGCGCGCGCTTGACACGGGTAACTAAAATATAGACTGAAATAAATATCCAGCACACCTCTATACCAGCCATGTATGACCTCATTTTTCTGGGCGGCTGTTCGGCGAAAGGCTTCTGTTGACTGCTTGAATGGTAACATCATAAAAAAATTCAGGGAAGCTTGCACTCACGCGCAAAACTTGAATGGCGAAGCTGTTGTCAGCATTGCTGGACACATAGTTAAGTTTCATTATCATTGTTCATTTCCATAGTTTCGGTGCTAGTAATCGTGTTCATATGGATCGAAGAGATCGTCGTCTTCTTCGCGGCGAGTGGTAGATGCAAAGTCATCCTCAGCATTGTAAGCTCGCACCAGCTCTTCGTGATCGACTCGAGGCACCACTGGCGGGATCTGCAAAGTTTTGTATGGAAGGACCGCCGCACTCGTTGCAATGTCTCCAATTATTGATAATGACATTTAGAGAATGCGGCGGCCATGGTGACCTCTCTCAAGCAAGGTGTCGTTTCACCTTTAGCATTAGCGCTGGAGATTTTTTTTAATGATTTGGGCGGTAGAGCTCGACTACAGCGCTAAAGTTTTCTTTTCTTTCTTTCTTTTTTTTTTTTTTTTTTGCAAAAGCGATTGCGCGAGTCGGGAACTTGGCGGTCGCCACTAGGTATGCGCTCACGAGCGCTGAGCATTTTTTCGCTCCTGGGGGTTTTGGCCAGATTTGTTTTCTTTTTTTTTTTTGTGCTATACTACTGCGCGTGCCGTCGCCGGTTGCCGCGACGCACGCGCCTACGAGCGTTCTCATTTTCTTGATATTTTTTTTCCTGCAGCACCGAACTCACGGATTCTACAACAGGTGCGCTGCTAATAACACCGATGTTAACTATAAAATGGCGTATATTTGTTAACGTTACCTTCAGTACTCCCTGTTCGAGTGCATGGAAGCTGTTTTCATTCATTCAGAGGCCACATAAATAGCTTTTTACACACTTTTGTTAGCTGAGCGTCAAATGGCCTGCAGCTTCGTCCCATCTATACGTGCATACCTCGCCGACTCCTTACGTAAAACAACATGGTGAATTTACAGAATATCACGAGTAAAAAATAGGGCTTCTGTGATCTGTAGCACAACACAAGGGTCATGTGAATGTTGTACGCCCGCGTGTCTTGGAATTGATTCTGCCACAGCATTTTAGCTGCCAGTACGCACTGCGGTGCATCTTCTTAGTCAAAAAAGCATCTTGGTTGCAATTTTACGCAAATTATGCTAACAACAGAAAATCCCGGAGAATATTCGCCCATTATAATTTCACTCTTTCTCTCCAACGCGCTGCACACGCTTCAATAAAGTCCCCCACAAAGTTCGCTCCCGATACCACCTACCGGTTCCTTGTGCCGTGCACATCAAAGACCAGTGACTTCTTATTACGAACAGGCTTGTCAAGAGCGTCCAGTGGAATCCCGAACGCTGTGGCCGTCGAATCTTCCAGTCCTGGCGCGGAGGCCCAAGAATCGCTTTTGTGCTCTGCACGTCTCTCTAAGTATTCGAAGACAATCAGTGCGCCATAACTCATATAAGACGCTTGTCGGCCAACCGCAGGAACTCGGCGCAACAACTCTTCACGCCTCCTTCTCTTCCCCGCGCCTAGGCAAAAGAAGAAGCGAGATCGCGAGACGGCTGGTGCGAACCAAGGCGCATCCGCATAACTCATATGACCCGCGTCCAACTGAGGAGAGCCGGCCCAGCGAGCGAGCGTGGGTTCGCACGGGACGTCATAAAAATAAGGAGTTCTAGTAGCAGCGACCGACACAGGGGACACTAGGCTGCGTTGGGCTGTGGCAAGCTCAAGTGCGCCGTAATCACTCCCTGGTGCGACTAAGGCGTGGCGAAGCAGCCGGAGGCATCGTTCGTCATGTCTGTCGCCTGTGCCTGCGACAGCGCCCCTGCCGCATGCGACCCTGTATGTGAGCTCTTCCTTGGCCCACTTTTCTCATCTGTGATCATGCCAGCCTCCCCGAAAGTTTGTTGTACAAGTTCTCTCTCTCTCTCTCTCTCTCTCTCTCTCTCTCTCTCTCTCTCTCTCTCTCTCTGCGTCTGTGTCTCTGCCGACACTTGCTGCTTGAGATTCCGACAAAGTACTCACCCGCATCGTGCAGCACGCCGGAAAACACAACGAACAGAGACAGTTGCAGAACTTCCACTCTCAGGACATTCTTTCTCTGTCAGCCGCATTACATCAGGACTGCTCCTTTCCGAATGTAGGAGTTTTGACCATTCGGAGTACTGGTCACTGTGAAAGCGCGAAGTCTCGTTTGACATCAGACGCGAGCAGCAACAGCCATCTGAGATTTTATTCATCATAAAGCTTCATCATAAAGGTTTATTCATCACGCGGTGTAAAGGTCCCGGGTTCGATTCCCGGACCTCTCTAACCACATTATTTTTTCTTGAGGCCCGCCGTGGTCGTTCAGTGGCTAAGGCGTTGAGCTGCTCAGCACGAGGACGCGGGTTCGATTCCCGACCGCGGCGGCCGCTTTTCTGATGGAGGCGAAAAGCACAAATTCCCGTGTGTACGAGATTTTGGCGCACGTTAAAGATCCCAGGGGGTCAAAAGTAACCCGGAGCCCTCCACTACGGAGCGCCTCATCGCCTGCGGTGCAATCAATTTTATTCATCAACTCATATTGTGTTACGTCACGGGCGAGTAGGTATGCCACGAACCGAAAGCCACATCTCAGCCGCAATCGTAACATCGCTTCAAAGTAGAAACGGAACAAATCAGCCCCGAAATTTCAAACCGGTTGTAGGGTACGCCAGTGGTTCGCGGAAACTTCCCTCGGCATTCACCAGTGTTTTGTAACCGAGGTGTTGAACCGAACCGGAATCGAACCGAACACCGGAGCCGAACACCAATTTTTGCCCGGAACTGGAACCGAACCAAATGCGTCTTTTTCCCAGCATTTTGGAACTGAACCCGAACCGGAACGAATCGAAGGTAACGTTCCGAACCGGTTCCAAAAACCGTTCTGGGAACGGTTAGAGGGAACGGAAAGTTATCAAGTCGGTCGGACCAACGTCGATAATATTGGGGCCCTTGGCATTTGCAAATTTTGCGGTGCTCTGCCTCTCAATGAATCAGAAAACGAAGTTGCACACAAACACGACGGAAAGTTCCTAGGTTAACGACAACCTTTAAAAATGCAGTAAAATATCCTTCTTATACACGTATTGCGCTGTTGTTTTCAGCATAATATTTACATCTCCCGCTTAAATTAGTAAATAGTTGCCTAATGAATATTTTGTATACACCCGAAGTTTTCCGATTCAAGTATTTATATGGGGTAAGACTGTAGGAAGCAATTCAACTGAAAGACTAAAAAGAGCAATCAACTAGTTTGATGAGAAGCAAATGCGATAGGATACTTTAATACCTTCTCTGCCTTTGTGCTACCGTTCTGTAGCCTTGGAGTAACAGTGACCGCTACCGCTGATTGTGACTTCACTAGCGTACTATGTTTACTAGAACCCGATCGCTGCCACCGGTCGCTGGTGCCATTAGCAGTTTGCTATCGCCGGTGTACGTCTATAGTCGGTGAGTCATAAAAGCCGTTCGCAGGAAAAATAAAATCTCTCTAAACGCCACCTGCCACGCTCTACCAGTGGAGGTTAATGCTGACGCCGGACAGTTTTCGACTTTATAGCCCCGCTAATGCTCCCGCGTTAAAGAAAAAAAGCCAATGAAAGTATAGGTGCGTAAAAAGCGTAGAACACCCACCAATTTTCTTTGAAATGCTAAAATATTACTTGCCTCATTGAGCGAAAATACGTACGGTCGGCAAATCTAACTAGCGTGCGCGAGGGGAGATTTTTCTGTCTTATAACGATCTTAAGAAGGAACAGTCTAGCAGACGATGGGCCCAGCTGATCGCAGTGTCTGCGCATGCACTTAATCTCGACCTGTTTGCAAATTGGCATTCGTGATACGGCGCTGATGCATGAAACGTCGCCGCTCGCAGACGTCACTTAAATATTTGGCCTACTGTTTACGTGCATGTACTTGTGTGTACGTGTGAGTGCGCGTGTGTGAGATTGTGTGCGTGTGTACGTGCGCGTCGTGTGTGTGTCCACGTGTGTGTCTGCATTTGTGCGCATGTCTGAGCATGTGTGTGCGTGTTTGCGTATGTGTATGTGCGTGTGTGTATGTGTACATGTGTGGGAGTGTGGGATTTTGAGTGTGGATGTGCGCATGTGTGTGGCGACATTTGATGTTGCCAAAATAAAAAGATTGTGGCTGGACAGGGTCTGTGCTGTCCAGAAAAATTTCCTGCCCACCAAAGGTACTGCCCAAGGGTGCGTTATTTGGAGTGGAGGTGCGGCCCGTAACTGGTCGACTATGGGAGTGGAGCTATAGGCGGCACCACGTCGGCTACGTAGAGCTATTGTTGTTTTCCTGAAGAAAGCAACTGCTGTCTGTGAAACTGCGAGCCAGAAATGAAATTAAGAATAGTTGTATTAATGAACTGAAATGAATTATGAACTATAAACTTGCGCCCATAAAAATAATGCTTCCACACTCACACATGTAGGCAGGATAGAGTGTCTCAGCGAACCTTTTATTTCGCATCAGTTAGTGCTGTAACTGTTCGCCTCCCATAGAAAACATTTTGCATTGGATTGCATAATCAAGTCCACCAAGTCAACACGCACAAAAGAAAGACATATGATGAAGTTGGTTTTATACCCACCTGACACAGAAACGAAGAAAAGAAAACGTAGCACTAAAAAATAAAAACAAAAAAATCCCTCCTGCTTTTTTTCCCGAACCCATTTGAACCCGTTTTAACCGGTTCTAACCTGAACGGAATGATGCTCGAAAACCGAACTACGAACCGAACGAGAAAAAAATCTGGTTCGAAACCTTGTTTGTGAATTAAACTGCGGCTAGCTGACCGGAAGAAATGAATCAATAAAATCTTAGTATACAATAGCAGGTGCAGTTATTAGGCCAACCGGAGAGTTAGCAAGCAAGGAGTAGTAAGAATAATCAACGACGAATAGTACACGTTACTCGAGGTGTATCTATAGCACAACCCCGGTTTAAGGAAACGTTTCTTACACCGTGACCCCAATTAAAGAGCAATGTAACCCTACTAGTTCTTCCAGTACAACGTATCACGCTGACCGTACACAATTCCAGTTCACACCATAAACGGCGTTCTGGGCTCGTCGTGCTTTAAGGTAACGTTGGCAAGCGCTGCGATGTATAACTTGGTAACCTGCTTATTAGTTCCATCCGCAAATGCCTTTTACTACGAGTTCCCTAAATCTCTTTGATCGCGACCGTGGTGATTGACTTTTACTTTTCTGTCAGATGGGTGGGTAACTACTAACAGGTAACATAAATTACAAACCCACCGCACCAAGCAGTCATGCATACCTGAATCGCGAAGTTAGTTTCAACTACCCACACCAGGTGTTGCATTAATTCTTGTAAGATTGTTACCATTGAGCGCTTTGGGGCGGGTATCCATGAGAGGCAAACATGAAATTCTCTCTAGATGTTGTATCGAAAACTCTTTCCTTTCGCTTTAGTTCTGCTGGCTACGTAAGAAAATTTTGTTTCTGCTTAATTTTCTTCTTCAAGACGTACTTTTATACACGGCATCCTTCTTGTTATTTGAAGTTAACGGCAATTGACAAGCTCCTACTGTAGGGTCTAGATTGATTATCACAAGAAAGCAATAGCAAATAGCTACCTCTTATTTTACTTTCCAAGGGCGCTTGTCACAAATTTTTTAGTCAGTCAACAAAAAATACGTGCTGTGAGAGCGCGCGCTCCTATCCCCTCACCCTGCCAAAAAAAATAAAAATAAGGAAGGGAGTGAGACAAAGATAATGAACCTTCCCTTTGGGCTCGCTCGTTGGGAGAAGGTTGGGCAGCCGAGGCTTCGAGTTGGGATGGCGTTATCCCCAGCAGTTACCAACCATTGGCCTGCCCGTCATCACGCACCGTTTGCGGACACCCGCCCCTTCTGTGTGCTTCCTGCGCCAGGAGCTGACGTTGAACACCTGCTGTGGACTTGCCCCCGTCTTAGAGGCACCCAAACGCACCACCTACGCAGAACAGGGCGCCATCCTCGGAAACCCCCAGATCTCAAGCGCAGGATATGGGGGCCCCATGACGGGTCTCTTCTTGGACTTTCGTGCGAAGAGGGTGCAGTGTTGCACCCATGAAAACTTTCTCTTGTGCCGCAGGGCAATCTCTCGCAAAAAAGACACTAAGGTAAAGCAAGGGTTTCACAGAAGAGAGGCGCTTCCATTCATTAGGCGCACTAAAGTGAGATAAATCGGGGTCCACTCTTGGTAACAAGATACCGCCGTGGTCAAACAAGGGCCAAAATCAACAAGGCAGCCCCGCAGACAGTGTACGAACGCTGAACTGCGAGGAGAAAGGTATTCCGGCATGCAGGTTTAACAAGAAGCAACTGTGAAATTAAATGCATTGACACAAAAAGACGAGAAACCAAACAGGCTTGTGTCGCGAAAAGGGTTTCTAAGGAGAAGTAATAAGACAGAAAACGAGGATTATAGCTGCCTCCTTTCCTCACTGGTGCTTGAAGTAGCTGGTAGCTTCCTCGTACGCAGGACGATGCTACGTCGGGGCTTGCAAAAAACGCTGGCAAGGGAGGGGTGGTTCGACCGCAAGAATTACCGACTTGTGGATACTGCACCACGACCACTAAGGGAAGGAAGTCCGGGGAGCTGATTTCTTGCGTCAGGTACTCTCGCGGCAGAGCCGCACAGCCACAAGAATTGCCTCTGGTGTTCTTTTCGGCGGTAGAAGATACAGCGAATGCTTTGTCATCGTGCCTGTTGTTACGTGCGTGAGTCCATGGAGAATCACCGCTGAGATAAACTTGTGGAAGAAAACGAGAAATACTGTTTTGATAAGGGAAGTCTCTAGGCACCTTTGGAAAGAGAGATGGTGGAATGGGAGGGTGGTTCTTGGAGGAGTGGGACCGTGTTATAGATATACTGCGGGTGTAGAAGAAGTCAGTACGGCTGTATTCGTGAATTTTGTTGGCGCTGTCCGGTTTTGTTTATGTCATGCATGGATGTATCCACATCCATGACATGAATCTGCGCCGGCTTGCCTGGCACTGCTAATGTGTGGACATTCTTTTCAGACTACTGAAGCCCCCGAGCTGATGCAGGCGAAAAGCGAAAATGTCCTTGTGTTGGAGATTTCGGCGTACGTTAAAGATCCTCAAGTGGTTCAAATTAATCCAGAGCCCTGCACTACGGCACACCTCATCGCCTGTGTACCATCGGCGCGTTAAACCCCATAATCGATGCAATCAAAAGCTCCCAAGCTATATTTTGGTCGTCCGAATTTAATAATCACTATTGATTTTTCCCTTGACGCACAAGTAAGAGATGCAACCAATTCACTAAATTCAACCTGCGGGCTCGTCAGGGTTTTAAACACCCGACATCACGAAATTCTGTGCGGATGAGTGTGGAAAGCAATACGGAACTCTAAAAGGCATGTTTCTTAGTAAACATGCGCGTAACCTAGCAGAAAATACTCAACCGATGTTTTACGAATTGTGGAACCGAAACGGGTCAGCCATAGTTCTGCAATGCTCATCACTCACTTCACCATCGCTTTCACCACGCCCATTGTTAGCGAAAAGATTTGCCAAGCGAATGTAACTAGGCTGATAGATGATATTGGGTTGATCCTGCTGTGCAACCCTTTGATTTACCCGTGAGAGTAGACGCATACAGCTACATACACTTTTAACCGAAATAAAACATACTTCATTGCCTAATGCACAAAATAAAATTCTGATGAATGCGGTGAACGCGTCTGGTATGCCAAATGACACCGCGGTGACCATTAACTTCACTATGAAAGACCGACCCATACCTGAGGTTGTAGGTCGCCACGATTTGAGAGAGAGAGAGAGAGAGAGAGAGAGAGAGAGAGAGAGAGAGAGAGAGAGAGAGAGAGAGAGAGAGAGAGAGAGAGAGAGAGAGAGAGAGAGAGAGAGAGAGAGAGAGGGCTTTTTAATGTGAACTGGTGAGGTAAGCCTTGCTAGGGCGAACGCTTACTACAAGTGGGAGCTAACTGCAATGATGAGCGGTGAAAGTTAGACATTAGGGCTACAGTAGGAAGAAGACAAAACAAGCAACGTTAAAAACGATAAATAAGGGAATGCTGCTAGTAAAGTCCGCATATCAAAATACAATTAGCAAGAAAATCATTAACGCAAACGCTGAAGCAAAATGCAACGTAAACGGCGAAAAAAAATATAGCAACACCAACCAAAGACAAATAAATAGATGAACACCACCGCGCGGAAGAGAAAGAGTACATATCATGAAACAGTTGCGCTGTGTATGATGTTGAGAGATTTGTCCAGCCATGATTTGAATGTTAACACATTCTCTATGGGAAGCGAGTGCATCCACGTGGTGGTCGCATTCGCCGCGTGCGTGACCTGATGCGGCTACGGCTGGCAAGGTGTATAAAGGAGGAAACATAGGGTTGCTTGCGAGGGGCACGTGACGCGTTCCCCGCTGCGGTAACTGTATCTGAAAATGCTACAGGATAGGCTTTAGCGACAGCCACTGGAAGAAAGCCCGGAGGCGCGCCGCGCTCGCAACCCGGTGCACAACTGAATAATAAATTGCGCTCGTTTATGTCTCTCCGTGCCTGCCCAGGTGGCTGCCCACGTGCCTGTGGGCGTGTATTCTCGCGCACGTATGTGTGTGTGCGTGTGTGCGTGCGTTCGTGCTGGAGCGCCTGGTATGGTACTCGGGTCACCATCCTGGGAAGAGGAAGAAAAAGTGGGGGGGGGTCGCAATACCCTCACGAAGCTTATTTCTCCCCGACCAGTCACGCAAAAAGGTGGAAAGGGATTAGAAATGAAGAGTTTTCCTCATTTCAGTCACCATTTCCAATGAAAGAAAAAAAAACTGTGGTTGATTCCCCTCTCATAGGAATCGGTAAAACACGAAAGGGAAATGTGCAGCGAAATCTGCAGCTGAGGATGATTTGCGGGTAGGCGGCTATCTTGTGGCTGTGCTTCGTGAGCGACGTCCTGATGCGGGTTGCTTCGGCAAAGGTCTACTGGCGTCATTTACGTGACGGATATCACGTCAGTACATATCTTGGTGTATCCCGGCATAAAACACTCTCGTGTTAAAATATAAAACCCGAAAACGGACAAAAATAAGCATGATGTACTCTTTAGTGCTGAAGGTTGCTTCCCCGCAAGAAGGCCCTGTGTGCAGGGGTGCACCCTTTGCAGGCCGCTTGTTTCGTTGTGCTGGCTTGTTTCGTTGTGCCAAAAAAAAAAATAATAATAAACTCGCGAAATTCCTCTACTACCTTCCCCAGACTTATACCTCAGAGAAATGCAAAGCCTTGACAATGTTACCAATGCCTTTAAATCGTGGAGGAAGTGCATTCGCAAAGGCAAATGCCATGGGACGAGAGGCAAATCTCGTAACGACCTAAAGGGCAAAGCACAGCACGGACTCTAAAGTACTGATGTGCTCTACACGCAAATAACTTCATTACTTCCATTCCTCATATTGATATTTAACTTTAAGTTATCGCTCCTTCTTTCCGTTACCCCTGCCTCACACTAACCATCAAGGATCTCAGAGACACTCAATTCCTCTTATGAGGTGTTATTCTGAAAGCAGAGATGTCCGATTGCGGTAAAGATTATGCGAGTACTGTAAGCGCCAACGTGCGTCACGCTGAGCGACATATTCCGTTTCCAAGTCAATGCAGGACGGACACTTCCGGTGCGATGCAAACGTTACCCGCTGTTTTTATAAATAATAACGCGTAGAGCTGGTCTAAGATATCATTTTCCCAATAAAAAAGGCTTGAAATAAATGAAGGCAGAATGTCTCAGGCGAGAACCCAGGATGCATATAATAGAATCCGCGATGCTATCCGCTATAGACGGCGCTAGGTGTTCCATCGCATAGACGGCGCTACCCGCTATAGACGCCGCTATAGACGGCTATAGACGGGCACATCCTATTGGATGTGCCCGTCCTGCTTTGACGTGGAAATGGAGTGTCGCTCGCGGCAAGCCCCATGGGTTGCAGCTGACTGCTGTGCCACTGGGTGAGGCAGCGACGTTATTTTGAGGCAGGAATACACTTCTGCGAGTATGGGCGGTCACGTCGCAGGTAATGGTAGGTTTGGGAGCCATTCGCTGCTCCAGACACCGAATTCCGAACGCCGGACACAGTATTTCTCACTTAATTGGCAATATTTGCTGCCCCATTAAAAAAAGAAGAGCATTGAAAGCTTCGCCGCCTCTCAATTTTAGAACACCCGTTAATCGACTGGCGCCAGACCTTTCATCTTCGCTATAATTTTAGCTATTTTGCGCATGGAAAGCTATATTTCCGGAAGTACCCTCGTCGGCCCAAACGTTTGATTGCTACGTTTCTGTTGGCGCGAAGTTAAGTATTGCACGGAAGAACTCCTACAGGCTGCATTTAAAAACCCGTCCGTTTGAATACCCGTAAATAGTCCCGCCGTCAATATTTAAGAGAAGTTGGAGCAGCGCATTCGGCGAGAGGCTTTCACCCGCACTTGAGCAAGTAATATCGTGCAAAGCGACAACCCGGTTTACCCTCGTCTTCGTTGATTGAACTGCAACTGCACGAGAGCAAAGCCAGAACCAGTATGTCAACCTTAGTTGAAATTGAAGTGGGTGTCCCAAAAGCAAATAAAATGAAAGGCGAGAGCCCACTTGAAGATTACACTACAGGGAAAGTGCGGGCAACCGGAAGTTATCTGTCAAAGCAAATGTGATGGGCTTTGAGTGGGTGCCGGCCATCTCGGAAGTTGGAAGCATCTACTTCCTATCCCCGTTTCCGGGCAGCGTCGATCGAGCTCCGCGACAAGCGAAATCTGCTTTCCCAGTTGTCCACGCGGCACCAGGAGCACTGAGCCGGAAGTATGTAGTTCGGACAGTGGCGCGCGCACGACTAATTGATTGCATCGGCCGCGTCCCTTCAACATCCCGCTGATGAAAGCCAAAGGGCCCGCTTTCTGGCGACGAGTGGAAGCACCGGTGGGAGAGGAGGGGGGGGAGGGAACAGCAAGCAATCAACGTTGTCTCCGCCACTACCAGCGTACAGGGAGCTCAAAGACCTGGATTTTGATGACTTATGAGTTGTGTTTTTTTTAGTTTAGAAGGAAGAGATATGAATTTCCCGAGAAGCGCACTAAGCCGAGTCAAGTGTGTTAGCAGAACCCCAGGAGACGCAGTCATGCGCAGTCGTCGCTGAAGAAAGCGAACCGCTCGTGCCAAACGGACCCGCTGTCTCAGCTCCCGGCGACGGGTTTTCTTCGCTCGCAAATTGGGTTTGACGCGATGGCGGTGAACGGCGTGCGCTTCGATTCAAGTTGCCGGAACACCGCTCGACAAAGTGCGAATAGTTCCATCTAAAAACGTACCGATGACAAAATGGAGGGGGAAAATTTTGAGAGCGTATCTTCCCAACTTTATCGACACAGCGACACAGCTTACCCCAACAAAACAAAGTAATCTAGAGACAAGCAAAGTGAAACACGAAATAAAGACTAAAAAACTTTCAGGCTGCCTTACTCGACGAAGTAACTGAGGGGTCCGGATTCACGCATCGAAATATATAGGCAAGATAGTTCAGGAACATGACCAGGAGAACAAAAAATTATCCGGGTATCTACGCAATGAACACTAGTAGAACAAAGTAACTTCACTCCTATTGTCCCTCTGCTTGTCGTTCCCCAACCTAAGCTGACGTAAACTAACATAGTCAAGCGACGAACCTATAACGTATACGTTATTTCGACCTCGCCGTTTGGTTTCTGCCCAGTGAGTTGTGATGTGCCTTCGATGATCAAGACGTGCCTTCGCGTGCTCACACCCTGCAACAACTGGCCGACTAACCAGGCGATGCAATTCGGCCGCATTGTTAGCCAATCAGTGATCCAAAATTTTATCAGAGGACAACACGGGTTCTCGTCATTGTCAGCATGATGGTGCATGTAATGGCAATTGATGGTGCCATAAAGTGTTGTGCAAGTGTTTTCTTTCACACGTGATTAGAAGTATTTTGGGTCCCTAACTTAAGCTCTGGAGAATATTAATTTAACTGATAGTCATTTTTATAGGCTCGTTTTACCCCCCAAAAACAGGTCTGAGGAGAAGTGCAATATCAGCAGTTAGTAAATGCCTTTTTTGTACTTACTGTGAAACTTTAATTTCTTATGTTGAAAGCCTTTCAGTTTGAGTTCGAGTGAAATGCAGCTATATTACTACTCCTAAAACATTGTTGTATGAGGAAGAACAGCTCGAAATATTCATTTCAGACCTTCGTAAATACATCAACTCATTGATGTTATTGTTGCTAAGACATCAGACTAATCCTGTTTCTGCAGAAACAAAAAAAGCCTCAATAGTCTTCATTTGAAAGCAGATTTCTCAGCTACCACGCTGTTCATTTGAACGCGTGAAAATTCCTATGATAAGGCTAAAGGAGCATGCCTCATATTAAGAGAGGCAAGTGGTAGTGCGTGTGTCAAACGTACCCTTGCAAGCAGCTTGGCTGTGTAAAATCAGGTGCATGACCGGCTGAATGTACAGTGTAGTTGTGTTGAGTGAGGTTTACCGAGGTGACAAACTCGTGCAAGGCACCCTCTTTTGAATTTAAAATATGTAAGGTGCCTCCAGAAAATTATTATATATCACCTGCCATTCAAAATATTCCACTACATATATGCTAGAATTTTCATCGATCAGAAGATTTGCAAGTTCATTAGGTTGATCACGAAATTAGTAGAAGTCATGGTTTGGCTACCAGTACCAAAATGACCCAATCAATAGCTTTATTGCGGTCTTTAGTGCGTATTACTACCCATACGCTCTCAGAATATATTTGAAATCTCTGCCACGAAAAGCATGCAGCCCTTATTTGGGGCAATGAGCAGACCGACTCCATGTTGAAAAGGAAGGAGATCGAAATATGATGCCCGTCGTACTATGGATGCTAAAAAAAATCAGCTGAACTTAAATGCTCCTTTAGCAACGGCTGTGTCATGAGCAGCACCTTTTACTCATTTGTTAATAAATTTCCAAACATTTTCTCGGATACCTTAGCACATCCCATGGGTTGGACAATCCGAAAGCATGAATGTCCAGTTTAATCGCTAAAACGTTTCTCTTTCACCTGGTGTTGTCGAAGCGCTTTGTAATTGTTCTATTGTCTATAACGCCACTATTGATAAAAATCTGTTGACTTCAATAGCATCAAGAGTCATGAAGAATACAAAATCTTTGCCTATGCCCTTGATATACTTGCAATGAAAACGGTTTTCGCAAGGACCTCACGATCTCAGAAATTCTTGCCGGACGGCGGAAAATATCTTCCGAGAGAGAGAGAGAGAGAGAGAGAGAGAGAGAGAGAGAGAGAGAGAGAGAGAGAGAGAGAGAGAGAGAGAGAAATCATTTATTTTCCAAGCAAGTGAGTTGGCTAGGAACGCGTGGTGGCTGTCAGCCGAAGGCTGGCGGCGACGGTGGCGTCTAGGTCAACCAGAAGTAGCTGCATCCCCGGTTTCGAGCTGCCCCGGCGCGTTCTCCCACTGCTCGACGCTGGAGATGGGGGGGGGGGGGGGATGGGTTAAGAAGACAAGCCCACATGGCGTGGGTTAGTGTGTCCACGGAGTCACAGAGGCGACAGTTGGGGGAAGAGAACTCAGAGGGATGGATCTTGTGGAGGAGAGACCGAGTGGCGAGGGAGTTGGTTCTGAAGGAGTCGCCATAGGCGCTCCTGATCGTTGGTGAGGAGGGATGTGTGGGCAGGGAGATAGCGGCGTCGGGAGAGGCGGTAATGCTCCGTGACTTCTTGGTACGAGAGCATTCGATCGCGGGCAGACCTAGCCCAGTGGTAGAGCGCAGGGTCCGAGTTTTCCTTGCGCTCCCATGGCGAAGTACTCCTGCGTGCGTGCAAGTTCACAGTTCACGCGCCCAGGAAAACGCGTTCCCCATCGATCGGTATAGTAAAAAAGTTACTTTACTCCAAGTTGTCAGGTGAAAGGGTTGGGTAGTCATTCTACGAAGGTCATTAACTCCGCTGCTAAAGATGGGGATGTGATCAGCTGATGCAGTGTATCAATATCTCAAACTACAACATAAGAGCGAAGAACCATCACGATTTTTTATCGTTACTGGTTAAAGTTTTGTCGTGACCCCCCCCCCCGGTTGTTTTAATGCTCTCGCCGTAAATCAGCCTAGACGACCACCTTAGCAGCACACATCGTATCCGCTTCCAGGAAGTACTGATTCTGCGCAATGTGTTCGCGCTAACCTGTATGCACAATCGTTTTGCTCCCTTTATGCTGTTGCCTTCGGCAACCTCTTTTATCCAGCGGAAGACATGAGGAAGGCCGCTACGGGGATGATAAAGTGGGGCAGGGCCATTAAGCACACGTGTTATATTCCCTCCCCTCCTTTTCTGTAGTGCTCTTGCTTTTCTTCAATATCTTTTAAATTTGGGTGGGCGCTCTGTGTTCGGCGGCCGCGTTTACCTGTTCTGGTGTTATTGATTTTTGTTAAACCTTAAAATAGCTCTGCCGCCACTAGCCGGGTACACAAAATGTATTATAGCGCGACACTGGAAGGAGTCGTATTTGTGCCTCGATGGACAAAGCGCTAGGACGCCGCGTTGTTCAACTGAAACACGAAAGTCGTGGAAGGAAGATTAAAACTTCCCGCGTAGTATTGCTGTTTGTCATAAGGATTAACAATTACGCGTGAAACTAATACAGTAACGGAAGCTAATGGTCGTTGTAAATGCGTCCTCATTCAAGAAAAGATACAGCGTTCTATAGCTTTATTTTGTTGGTGTGATAGGTAGTGAAGAGATGTTATTTTAGTTGGTCAGGAAATAAATGCAGTGATATACTTAGTCTATTTATTCGGGGAAAAAAGAACCCCACGCATCGCAAAATTCACAATTATTGATTCTCAATAAAATATTTGCTATGTCTTTATACTGAGCACCTCGTGGAAACCCATAATCTTATGAATTTATAATTACTGTTATCTTTTTGTGCAAGAACATACAGCAAGTTTTTTTTTATGTAGCGACACTTTGCTATCTGCCAATCTTAGAGTGTGAAATCGGCTTACGCTTAGAACTACTTTGTTTTGCTTTAAGAAACAAAAGCCTTCCGTCTAGAAGGTTGAGGGTCAAATTTTCCAGGTCATTGTTTGTCCCTCATTGAAGGCGGGTACTGGCCCGCCGGAAGCCGAGCAAGAGGTATTAACCGACACGGCCGGAAATCAGCTTAGGCTTCCCTTCGCCTAATATGCACGGGTGCACTTCTTACTGCCGCATACTCTTTATCCGGAATCTATTAGGGATTAGGAAACTTTTGCGAACCCCGTTGAAAGGTACACCCAACTTTTAAGCCAACACACATTCACATAAAAATTCATAACTTCGTGGAGGAACAAAATGGGTGGCGATTATGACAGTCACTAATACGATATTTGGGTGCAACAGCAGTGCGCTGAGGTAGCGCTCACTCGTGGGTTCTCGCGACGGCAGCGATGATAAGGCTCTGCGTCGGCGGCGCAAAGTACGTCTCAGGAAGGGACCGCGACCCGTGTGTTAGGCAGGAAACTCACGCCATCGTCACGTGCACGACCCCCCTCACGCTTTCGCCAGCGTCGCGCAGACGAGCACAGCATATTGCACCCTCCCCTACCCTACCCTCCCGTCCCTTCCCCTCTCCCACCACACACTTTCGGAGAGCGCTCGCGCTGTCACGGCGAACCGCCCTCCCAACACAATTTCGCCACACTCTCCTCCCTTGCTTTCTTTCACTATTCCGTTTTGCCATCGTTCACTCAGTTACGACGGCGACGCGGCTCGGCCCAGAGCTGGCCGCCAAAAGGCTGCGCCCTAAAACTCTAGTAAAACTCGCTCATCACTAAAGGTGCTATTTCCTCCCTTTAGCATGTATTGTCGCCATAAAGGGCAAAAAAAAAAAAAACGAGTGCCACGTCAATGCTTTACATGGTGAAAAAAATCATTGCTTCGGTGCTTCGAAAGCCACTGCCGCACTTTTATAGTTTTTCAAATAAAAAAACTCTTCTCTTTTTTTTTTTCGGAAATCTGGCTTGAGACACCTGTAAGGTATTTTTGCAGAGTAACTTACTTTACACGACCGAAATGTTACTCCGCCGGCTCAGCATCGTAACAAAACCTATTGAGGCGCCTAAGAAATTCTTGCGGTGCTTTAATGCGTAGCAATATTTGTGGCATTGTGGGTCGCTGAGGTAACCGTTGCGGGGAAATTCTGCTATGTTTAGCGCGCGCTTCTCGCTCTCGTAGCGACTGCTTGTCCTACTGTTTTGGTCACTGCATCGCTGCGTTCTGGCTTTAAGCCTGCCTATGTTTATGGCTTTAAAGAGACACTGAAGTGAATTTGTCAAGCTCCCGGTTTTGCTTGCACTGCGTAGACTTGCTCAAATTACCAAGCTTTTCACCTTATATCCGATTGATATGTCGGTAATTATTTTATAAAGCGGGAAAGACGAACAACTACCATGCGCGGTCTGCGGCGGCCGCAACAACTAAAGGCTGTGACGACCGGAGGAGATGCACCTTGATTGGAAAATGTCCAAGGTTAGCATTCAAACAAGTTTTGGTTTCGGTTCTGTAAGAGAGAGAGAGAGAAACAACCTTTATTAGAGCCTGCTGTGAAGACGCGGCTAGTACGTCGCAATAGCTGAGCCCCTGCCAGGCCTGATCACACAACCTCCGTGGAGGCGGCGCTTGCAGGCCGTTGGCGTTCGAGGCCAGCCATTGCCAGCTGGACAGCCTGGAGTTGGTCTTCGTAGTTTCCATTCTTCATGGCGTCCATGAAGCAACATGCCACCTGGCGATATGCTGCATTACGTTAAACGTGCTTGCGCTGTCGTTTTTAGTTTTCCTCCGTATTATTGTCTCCAACGTGTAATATGTATGTGGGCATATAGTCTCCGGCGGCAAAGGTGTGTATTTCTGGTTCTCCAACGTCGAGCTGCGTCGAAGTCTACAAGACAGTACCAAATTTTTCTGCCTCCCAGCCCTTAAAACATGCCACAAAACTACAAAAAAAAAACCTGATACGCAACTATCTTTTATCGATGTTGTCTCGTGGTCAAGAGTTTATGATCCGCTCTTAGTTTCAGCCTCACCTTGGTTTTGCCAAGAAACAAAAACCCAGAAATAGGATGGGTTTCAGCCCCAAACTTGAGAAATGGAACAAACAACCTTTTCCCGATCTGTGACTCGCAATGCATGGGCAGCGATTCGGGTGCTGAACCCACACGGGACACACGGCGACATACACGTGATAACTATGGGTGCCTGTCACTATTCAACATTTTTAAGGTTATAGTCAATATTTCCGATGTTGTATTCCCTTTCGCCCATAACTTCTGACTACTTTGTTCTGACAATTATTCTCAAAAGTTTTGGAGTTTTGACCCACCGAAGCTACAGCCTGACTGTGGGGCACGCCGTAGTGAAGGAATTCGGAATCATTTTGACCACCTAAACATTTTTAACGCCCGATAAGGTTTTGACACCCGGGAATTATTGCTTTTCGCCTCCATCATACAAACGTCCGCCGGGTAGGTGTTAACGAGCCTCCTACAGTAAATATTTGTTTTATAAACTGTGTCCCTTACTTCCTTCCAGTGTCAACTAATGTTACTCATGCAAGTATAAACTCAACGCCGACAAGTCTGACAAGAAAACCCCACACCTAGTGTTGGCCTCTGCTCCACTATAGTAATGCCAAAATAAAAATATACCTGGACGACTTTTTTGAACCCCACACAATTTAGATGAGCAACGCGATGTGTACCCAGATTCTGCTGACAACATAGGGCTAAGCGCATTTGCGTGTACGCAAAGAGGGCTCCCTACCCTTTCGTTCAAAGTGAAACAACACAAAGAAAACTCCAACAAATGATAATCGCCAGACACGCTTATGCAGTACGAGACCACGTCGTCTGGGGGAAGCGAAGCATTATTTGCGTCTAATTTACGAGATTGGTGCACCCGAGCCCTGTATGAAGAGAACATCGAACGTGGAATACGTGCGCGCTGTTACGGAACGTGCAGCGAGACCCGACCGGGCTGAGAAATTACCCAGGCAACGCAGTTTTTATAATTTTTCGATCCCCTATCGTGTTTCTTTCGAGAAGTACTTTTTATACAAACATAACGGCGATGCCGTGCACTGGGTATCCTGTTTTAACGCTGTGCAAGCATGACTGTCTCTGGTTGCATATGCCGCCAGCATGCTCTGTAGCATTTCGTTTGTCGCACGAGAGACTCTCAGACGGCCTTGAAGACTTTGTTTTATTTAAAAAGGGAACAGTAACATATATATATATAAATATATATATATATATATATATATATATATATATATATATATATATATATACATATATATATATATATATATATATATATATATGGAACGAGAGGGCTTTGAAGATGGTCACCAGATAGAAATAATATTTTGGAGAAGGTAGCGCCCTCAGACCTCTGCCAACGTTTCGACAAGGAAGTATCCTTGTCGAAACGTTGGCAGAGGTCTGAGGCCGCTACCTTCTCCAAAGTAATATTTGTATATATATATATATATTTATATATATATATATATATATATATATATATATATATATATAAATATATATATATATATATAAATATATATATATATATATATATATATATATATATATATATATATATATATATATATATATATATATATATATATATATATATATATATATAAAAGACAGAAATACGGGTTGACAGTCAAGAAAACTTCGGAAGGCAAAGGGGAGGATGTGGTAGGTAACTGAAACAGATAAGGAATTTGGAAAGAAACAAAGAAAGTGGAGAAAAAATGCCCGCAAGGTGGGATCCGTATCCACGACCTCCAGAATACCGGTCTTTCTTTCTTTCTTTCGAAATTCCTTATCTGTTTTAAGTTACCTACGACATCCTCCCCTTTGCTTTCCGAGGTTTTCTTGACTGCCAACCCTTATTTCTGTCTTATTTTCAACGAGCCCCTCATTTCCTATTCTGATTCGCTACATGCATAGCGAGGGCCTCTGTTCTGGCAGTCTTGGTGCCATAGGGAGCTTAAGAGGGTTCAACGCTCGTCGACCACTCTCGACATGCCGTAGACGCTCAAGTCACGTCCCGTGGGTTAAAAAGAAGGTCCCCTTCCCCCCGAGTAGCCCGAGTGGCGCTGGAAACCACCCCCAAGCGCAGGAAACAAAAATACCTAACATAAATACCCAGAAAGTGGAGGGGAAATATAGCCCCGCCGGTAGCGTACTGGATATCGCACCAAACCGGTATTCTGGAGGTCGTGGGTTCGGATCCCACCTGATGGGCATTTTTTCTCCCCTTTCTTTCTTTCTTTCCAAATTGCTTATCTGTTTCAGTTACCTACTACATCCTCCCCTTTGCTTTCCGAGGTTTTCTGGACTGCTAACCCTTATTTCTTTCTTATTTTCAACGAGCCCCTCATTTCCTATTCTGATTCGCTATATATATATATATATATATATATATATATATATATATATATATATATATATATATATAGGGAGGCCACCAGCTAATGGTTACTATTACATCACGTGGCGGCCTTTCAAGAAGAAATGTCCCTAAAGCTTTTCAGCCAAATGTAACACAGCTTGGAGAAACTAGGTCCGCCAGGCTACTCCATTTCACTGCCACCCAGTAACTTTACTGGGTGACAGTGACATCTTAACAGACCCACAAAAGGGTTAGGACTACAGTAGCAGAATAGCTAGTATCGTGTGCTTCTCTCTTCTGCCGACCCAGCTAGCCCTAGAGGCCAGGGGCCAGGACTTGTTGGTGACATATGGGTCCCGTGATTAGGGAACCACCCCCGTCTGGTGCCTGTGGGCACTACCAAATCTTTTGGGCTCAATAAATGTTGTTTCATCATCATCATCTCTTCTTAATGGGCCACTTGCGCTGTGGTTAAGACGCAAAAAAACTGTTGCCGATTTGCATGGCATATTCAATCGTAGAATACGTTGTAAGGCTGGGCTGGCTTGAAGCAAACGCTTGTCCGTGCGTGCGTCCTGGTGCATCCACGCCGTCGTTATTATTGTGAATTTCTCTTCATTCCACGAGTGGCGACACTCGTTGGGGACAAACATCATGTGTGTTCCTGCTCCTCGTAACAGGCAGTTGTTGGGAATACCGTCAAGCGCCGAGCGAGGAGTCAGGTTCCATGCCCCACCAAAGGCAGCAAACCTTTATGTTTATGGAGTAAAATAGACGCACCTGCCCTTCTTGAGTGGCGGGAGCGCAACCATTTTTTGCATTATTTGAAATTCTGCGTCATGAGTAGTGACCACATGACCGCATATCCTATGGTGACCAATTTCCTAAAAACAGTAATCACCCTGGTTTAACCAGTTTATTGATTGGAGAGGTCGCAAGCGAATGTCCGCCCGGCTACTCCATTTCACTAATAAAGGGTCATCACTCGGGTATACAAATCATCTGTTCACGACAATTTTCGTGAGTTCTAAGAGTTGTCTATAAAATGTCCTCCTGCGTTGGAGTTCATGGATTCACGTGAAAAAGCTAATACACCACCTAATACTTTGAAGCTAGTTCAGTCAAAGTATAAAACACATTCAACGCACGAACAGACTTATTTTAAAGACCCACATCAGGCCATGGTCCTAGTCAAATTGCTAAAAACAGACACGATGGTTATCTAATGGTAGTTTGTGGCGAGGTTGATGTCTTTGCGGGAAAATAATGGGCAGTCTAACATCACGTGGGAAACATCTTCCTCAGGCGCTCCGCATTCGCAGGATGGTGAGTTTGCACGGCTAATTTTGAGCAGAAAGGAATTTTTATAGGCAATGCCCAATTTCATACGATGGAACAGAGCTTCGACATTTCGGGGCAGCCACAAATTCAGTCTGAACTGTAGGGCGAACACCATTGCATGCGAACAGCAATGGTTTCATTGGGAACAGCGCTCATTGCGAACAGCAATGACCGCTTTGTGTATTCATCAAACCAAGCCTCTGCGGACCGTTCCTGACCCACTTTCCGTGTGATGAACTTAATGTCATCTGGCAGGAGAGGTACGGTCAGCTCCGCAATATTAAGTGCGAATGCACTTCTTAAGCGACCCTGAACCTGCGTCCACCGGCGATGTCCGCGCTCGTGCGAGCTGACATGGCACATACCCACGTGGGGGATTGGCCAGGAATCTCCTCGTCTTCCTTGGCAACGGGGCGAGATGGGCCCGCGCTGCCCGGCCGCTGACATGGCACATACCCACGTGGGGGATTGGCCAAGAATCGGGCGTGAGAAGGGCTAATGCACCCGCTTAAAGGAGTACTAACACGAAATTTCAAAGCTGAGATCCGCTCTAGCAATCAAGTACAACGACAACACAAATAGGTGTCTGTGAATAAGTGCATCTTTTTTTCTTTGTAGTTGTGTGTGTGTGTGTGATCTCTCTTTTGCGAACATTACCGAACCGCGCAAATTCAACTCCTGCATTCGCACTTTCACATTCTCCCCCTCGGGGAAATGCGGGGAATTTTTTTTTCTTGGTTTTGTTCCGCGACGTTTATGAGGGAGTAGGCATAACAGTCGCATTCGCGATCAACGGATAATTCCCGATACACAGATGTTTTGTCGGGCTGCGCTGGCCGTAAGGAAGCATGCATTGTAGAAAAGAGAAGCCCTCACTCTGAGAAAACTAAAAGACTAAACCGTCTGCCATTATAAAAAAAAATTGAAATTTAAAGAGACGGTGCCAGTAATGAAAAAACAGAGCCCCTCCACTGCGTTATGTAGCGCGAGGTAGTGGGTTTATCCTCGGCCGCATGGCGACGTTTTCCTCATTTCGGAAAAAAAAAAAAACACGTCGTTTTTTTGCACGACACTCCAGAGCAGGTTACAAAGTTTTAAGTGGGTTAGATTACTCTGTAGCCCTCCCCACCGGCATTTCTCATAGCCCTTAGCACTTCCCGTGGGCGCTTCCCCTCCTCCGCCAAATAAAAGAGGCATTCGCGGCCACACTTTTGACACCAGGCGCCTTTTTATGCAAGCATTAATATTTGCTTACTCCAAAATTTATTCCACCTTATTTTATTTTACCCCGGGAGGCTGACATATTGAGCCGGACTTAATTTTACCCCCTCCTTTTCCGCCCTACCATTGTTATAGGCCTCTGAGCCAGCCCTTTCCCTAATAAAGTTACATCTATCTATCTATTGTACCCCAATCTTTGCTCTCACTTGCCACGTGGTTCAAACCAGTTGTATTTTATGCAGACCCAATAGACTACTTATGCTTCGCGGAGTTCTACAGCAGATTAACCGTTTCTGCTTGGGAACACTGCGCCCGGCGCCGACCATGATAATGCATATATACGCCACAAATCGTATGTCACCAGTACACATGCAAGCAGATCATCCTATTGATGACAGCATTACAGGTTGTAGTCCGAGGGCAGCACTCCACAGGCCTAAGGTCACGAGAACCTGCCGGTGAAGGATAAGCCGACCGTCAAGCCCTCCTCACACGCCCTCTACACTCTAAGAAATGTGGGGAGTAGTTGAAGAATCAAACAGCATTCCTATTCCTGCCAGGGTCGTTTGACACCGTCCGCGCCACGCGTGGCGTTAGATGGCGTGTTCACTCTACTAGGAAACCAGAATAAAACTGCTGGCGAACTCTCCCCGCTCTTGATGGAGCTAAGCGGCGGTTGTACCCCTTTCGCGGGAGAGAATAGAACAGCGTACCGACTCTGTCTCGCATCGATGGAGTTCGTATATCCTCCGCGAGAGAGAATAGAACAGTATATCGACTCTATCAACTTCAGCTGCACGCTTTCAGGTGTGCAAAAAGGCAGACACCTCTATGGCGGACGCGAACTCTTTGAAATCGTATGAAAAGTAGTTACCTAAACAGCCACAGCACCGGGCCATGAAACAAAGCGTACTTAAAATAAAGTGCAGCGTATTCAAAAAAGCGTGCGAGGTAGTGTTACACGTGCTCTAGGAATGGGTCATTTGTGTGTTCTAACGCAACGGTGTCCGTCGGACTACTTGAGCGTTGTACCTTTGCGCGGTCTTTTCATCGCGGCAGGGCTGGCAGGCGGACGCGTCTCTCCGACGTCTCCGTCTCTTTTGTGGCATTGAAACCGCCGTAGTACTCCTGTACGTGTCTGTGAGGTGCGTTTTGGTGTCGGTGGCTGTGTTTGAAGTATACCTGACTGGTGGAATAACATCGTTTGGCTGCTGCGGCCGCCGCTGAAAACGTAAGTCACCATTTCAGTTTTTCTTGCGCAGTACGGGAGAGCTCGCGCTCGTTCCCGCCAGAACTTCAGCTTTATTTATAACAACTGGCGCTCGTGAGTGCTGCTTAGCCTTGTTGGTTCTTGCGAAGAATTAAGTGGTCACATACATGTGCTTTCATTTGTGTGACACCAGTTCTAGCTATCCTTTTTCCGGCTTTGTGTTTTTCGAACAAGCGGCCGTGCTCCCATCGCAGGTTCACGACGTTCAGCATGCGTTGAAACAAGACTCGTGTGCAGTATAAGAGTTGCGGATTTATTAAGCTGGCTTCTTTAGGCACTGGACACATGTACGATTGGTACACGCGATTCGCATGCGACTGATCGTTACGACTGTCGCCACGAGTAGCCGTACGCGTGAATTTGAGACACATGGCCCGATGCGCGCATGCGATGTGTCGTCGGCGTCGCTCCGCCCACTGTTTTTGCTTTATGGTCAACTACGACGATCGCTGAGCTGAATTTGTAGATTCCGCGCGTTTTTTCGCAAGAAATTGATAAAGCAAGCAATCTTGAAGCGTTTTCTGCCTTCGGGAACAGTCCGCGCTCACGCCGGCCGCGCCTGCCAGCTCGACACACTCAGCGGCTCGAACCGGCGCAGACCACGGTAGCAACCGCTTGTCGCTGCTCTCCCGAATCAATCTGTTCGCTAAGAAGAAGTTCCACATGCGAAAAAGTAGGTATTAATGTGGTGAAAAACTGTGCTAGGGATTGTTGTCAGGGCTTATTTTAAAAGCGGCGATCAGATATCTTCCGCTATGCAAGCCTGCGCTGACCGGGCGTGGATGCCGCGGCGCGCGGTGCGCCGAGCGGTCGAGAGATGGCGATACCTGCGCGGAAGCATCTAAACAGGCTACGCAGATGTCTTGGTCACTGATCGCTCAAACGGCAGTTATAGCCCAAATAAAGTTTCACATGCAAGAAAAAGGATGATAGTGTGGTGAAAAGTTGTGTTACGGATTGTCATCCGCAGTTGCACAGATAGCGGCGATCAAATGTCTGTTGCGGGCGGTTGGGGCTCAGCGGACTCTCGATCGCAAGTATGGCACGACTGCATCTGGCTTGCCAGTCGCACGTCGTGAGCCTCCTCGGACCAGCGAACGACCCAAAACGCCTAGGCCCTAACGATCAATCGTAACGATCAGTCGCATGCGAATCGCGTGTCCAGCGCTAGCTATAAATTAGGCTTTCGTTTCATTATCTTCTTGAGCAACGTAAATATATTGTCGAGCGACAAGGTAATTACACTGCCGCCGGGCTTATCCGTCGGTTCCGTTCCCATCTGGCGCGTCTGACGAGGCAGAAGTGAGCGACGGCGACAGCAACACCGTAACCAGCTGATTACCCAATCAGTTAGGTTGGTAGCGTCGCTTTATTTGGTTACCCCTTAAAATATAACGCAGTCAAAGGTCACAAGGTTTCAATTCAACCTCCAAGTTGGCATAGATGTCTTGCAAAAAAAAAAGAACGTGAACGTTTGTGCGTTCCGAACCCATTGTGTAGTACGTTGCCTTGTAGCCTCTGGTCCCGTGTTGTTAGAAAACAATACTTAACGCTAATAAAACGTTGACGGCAGGACATTTCATCGCGAATTATTGTTTATGTGGCTACAGTAGCCACAACAAAATTTCACGGAACCGCTGGCGTGTTGCTTTGTCTATTGGACTTTTTTCTTATTACCTTGCGCGACTGCAATAAGAGTGAAGCCCATTTTCGGTGAAATTCCGTACTGTTTTCTCAAGAAAGAGCCAAGTAACGGCTACCGTAAAACGTAGTATTGAAAAATGAATACTGCATTACGTTTTGTTTCATAGCGAGTGTTGACAAGCTAGAACTTTAGGCTGAATATTTTCACGCGGACATGTGGTAAAATTGGTGCTAGGTGCTGTATTTAGTAAGCAGCGTGCATTTAGCATTATAGTGAACTTTTTTTTTACTTATTACAGGCGCTACGACGTAAAGGTGTTTCCCGTGGATGTTTCCAGGGCTATTCTACAATAGTGCTGTTCAACAACATATTGTGATCGCCTGGCGTTCGGAAGCAGAAAGAGAGCAAAGATGCCTGATGCGGCCGACAGCTGTAAGTAATAAACACTTCATCTTTGGTCACTTTGCCATAGTCATCTGGCAAATAAAAATGTGTCTTTTAGCCTTCATGGTGTCATTTGCATACACTTTTGCTTTCTAGCATCGACTGACCTTAGTTGTGTTTTATTATTTAACCAACTTTCTGCTTGATTAAAAATGTGTCGCTTCCACTGCAGTGCATTAATGCTGTAGCTTTTTCAAACTGCCAAACACTGCAGTATTTTTTAACAAACTTATTTGGTCACGAGTAAGATTCGATGTGCAGCTTCAAGATTGATGGGGATTAGGAATGCGGTTGTGCGGCATTTATTTTCTGCTTGCCTCTTGTTACTCTCCATGATTCGGCCGTGTTACTGTTCACTGATCCCATGATTAATTCCAATAATGAGAGGCTGACAGTTTTGCTGTAATGTTGCTTGTCTTCAAGCCATCCTTTTTGATAACACCAAGTACTTGCAGGTTGGCCTGAGGTTGCAGGTTCTCTTGTTGGTCTGGCTGCTTTTTCTGAAAGTGGTTGGTTGGAAAAAAAGAGGAGGAGGACCTTGTTGGTTTAAAATTTGAATAGGGGATCAGGACCCCGATGCTTTAAATTAATCCGTGCTCTCGTTCTTCTCAGATGGCTTTTCAGTTGCACTGCTGGTGAAAGAAAAGCCAGCGGCCTTGCTCTCAAAGCTGGTATGCATATTTTTCTTCTGTATGTTGAGTAAGTGAAATCCATTGTAGTACTTGTGAATCAGGCTCAGCAATCACCATCACAGCAATTCAAATTTGCTAAAGGGAGCATTTTGCCTCATCAGTAGACAATTGTGAATGTCACATTGATGAATCGTTAGCGTAGTCACTAAATTGTTAGCTTTAAGTGTATAGACTACTAACTAGCGATTCGTTTTCCTGAGAATCGCTTTGTACAGTGGTTTGTCCACTGAGGAAGGAAGAGCAAAATACTGTTACTTGTGTTTCTTCTGGTACTTGCATTTGTGTGCTTTTTATGCAGGAGCCAGGAGAGACTTCCCTTTACCCCAGGATCTTGTTCTCGGGCCAAACTGCGGAGAAATCTGGAGCCGTGACCGCGCACTTCGAAGAGCTCCAGCTGACGGCTATGGACATAGTGGACGGGTTCGCTTTGCTTTTGGCGGTCTACTGGACCTTCAACATCCAGTATGCCCCAAAGACAAAGCGGACCTGTCTGCTTTTTGAGATGATGCTCGGCCTACCACCGACAGAGCAGATGGTTTCGGTCATAAAAGCAGCAACTGCAATGCAGGTGGAGCGACGTGTGTGAGGATGTCAAAATAAAGCATGAAATGCAGTGTGAAAACGATTTGTCTTTTTTTTTTTTTTGCTAAGCACAAACGACAGCTTTTTTTGTAAAGACGCCTTACTATGTTTACTTGTGAAGTAATTTTACTGTATTTCAGTTTGTAAGCATGAAGTAAAGAGGGCTGACACTAATGCTGTTGTGGATGCTAAAGTGTAGTCTTGTTAAAGGTAACATCGTGCTGCCTCTGAATAGTAGAGTTCGGCAACTCGAAGGTAGTGCATAGATCCTGCTTCAAAGGAATACATTAGTTCTGACAAAGAGTAAGCTAGCCCTCCTTGAGGAGGCATTATGGGACTCTGGTTGAAAGAATACAATGATTCTGAAAAGAGTACGCTAACCCTTCCTGGTGAAGTATTGCAAAATGCTGTTTGGTGGAATAAGGTAATTCTGAGGGGTGGCAGAGGTATAGCAAGATTCTGGTAAAGAATTGTATAACTCCCTGACTGGAGGAATTATTCGATCCGTGGTGAGGGAATTACCGGACGCGGTTCCCGCAACTCCTGTGAGAATACCTCGACTCCCTCTCCGCGAGAGGCCTGCGACTCCCTTGTGAAGGGTAAGGCTATTCTGCCAAAAAGGGAGTTGCCTGATGCTGGAAAAGGGAATCGTATATGGGACAAGGGTTTCTATTCCCTTTGGGAATTGGTGGGACTCCTTTAGTTCTTAGAGTGTAGCCTGCCTGCTGAATGGTCCTTGTTTATTAAAGATACCCTGCAACACTTTCGATGAGCGCTTTCGCACTTTCCTTCGCGCCTGGAACCACTGTGAAAACTATAGTTACCGCCAGCACGGAGCGGCACTGCGTGATTTTCTCGTCGCACCAGATGCACCTTCCCTGAAGCTTTTTTTTAAGTTGCTATCGAAAAGCGTTCATTGCTGTAACTGAAAGAAAACCGGCCAACAGCCGCTACATGGCCTTAGAGACGTTATTTGAGCCGTCGAAGAACGTCAAAACCGGGAAATAGAGAAAAATCTTTTGAGTGAGTTTCCAAGTTATCTGAAGAGCATAGAGCAGTAATTTCTTGGCTGAGGTACATTGTGACCCCCTAAGCTAAGTACTGGTTGTGTCGTGTGACTATGTTCTGCAAGTCTTAAAGATTTCATCAAAAGTTGAAAAAAGTGTAGCAGGGTCCCTTTAATATTTTTGGAACAGCTTCAACTTCATGGCGAGAAAAGGCACAGCCGCACTCACACGAGAACGCTGAGTTTTAGATTGAGGACGGAAACCTTTGTACCCATCGTAAACAGGCTATGACGATTTTACCTGCAGTCACCACACTTGTAGAACGTCAGTGCCTCAATGAAATGCCCCTTCTTGAGAGAAAGATGTTTTAAAGCGACTATTAAACAGTGTGGCACTGAATTCAAGCCAGCCGTCTGACTACAGACGCTGGCTCTTTGGTCATAACAGCGCAGCGTTTTAGGCTTGCTCACTGAGAAGTACCTGATTCAGTACTTATAGCCTCTTTCGTCTCCCCCGTTTTGTGCTGGAAGAATAAATCTGTAATTAAAAAAAGGGGGTTTGCGACCTTGTAATTCCTTGTCAGGGTGAATCTATGGCTAATGAGCGTGCTCTTCTCAAAGCGTATGGGAGCTGCGCGCTAGAAACCAAAAATGACAGCTACTCGACAAGTGACCGCACCGTACAAGGGGAACTGCGTAGGCGTTCCAGTTCTCTGCTCTTCACGACAAGATTTATGCGCATCGCGTGCTCCTGCAACTCTCAGTTGCCCGAGCTATGAATAAAAATGTTTCAGGACGGGGAACATAAGTGATGTTTGCTTTCCTTTTATTTTTCCTCTCACGAGTGTGCCTTTATAGCCACATCAGCCTGCCTGGCATGACGGTTTTACTGTGCCTATTCGTCAATACTGAAGTAAGCGTGACCCGCATTTTTTTTCTGCCTGTCTAGAACAGTCCTTTCTCCTTTGGAAATGACCTAGAAGCCCGCTTGGCTTCAAGTCATATTCTGATCCCGATACGAAAGTTTTTAGTGTGAACACTGCATTAGGGGCCGCCACATGAATACGCCGATTTATTTATTTATTGATTGTGGGGTTAAACACACCGAGGCAACGCAGGCGATTAGGCGCGCCGTATTGGAGGGCTCCAGATTAATTTTGATCACCTGGGGATCTCTAACGTGCGCCGAAATCTCGTACACACGGGCACTTTTGCTTTTCGCCTCCATCAGAAAAGCGGCCGCCGCGGCCGGGAATCGAACCCGCGACCTCGTGCTTAATACGCCAATTCATTGACCAGTTATTGGCTGCGGCTGAACACAAATACACAAGGGAATGCGGCGATCGTTCTGTTCATTCCAAATTCTTTTTTTTTCACTACGCAGACCGTAGTACAATGTCAAACTTTGCCCTCTATTGCGGTTTGCTGTCGCTGCCAGCTGTAAGGGTGGTGGGACTTCGTCAAGCGATTTCTTTTTTTTTCGCTTTTACTCCCACCTCCTATATCACTTGTATTATGGAATAATATGGAATAATGGGCCTACTTAAAGGAAAACTCTGACAATAAAATTCGCTTTCATTGTTTAGAAAAACAGTCAGGCTCCAGCTGCGAATTTCATTGCCAGCGGAAGTGCTGATAAACGCACAGGGTTTATCAGCACGGCTTTCGGAAGGTCGTATGTACAACCACGAGCTTGTTTAGACGGCACACAAAATTTGAAGTGTACTTGACCGGACCGGCTAAAATGACATTTTGTTTTTAGATTTATCTAGTCTTCGATAGAGTGCCTCATGGACAGCTACGTTTTAAAATCAAGGTGTACGGGGTTAACTTTGGGAATTATTTAGTGGATTGCTAAGTATTTAGCCGATGTAAAACATTTTGTGGAAACAGATCATTGTTCGTCCACTGCAATGTCTCTTCAGCGGTTACTTCAGGGGTTCCACAGGGGAGTGTTTTAGGTCCGCTGCTGTTAGTTCTTCGCGTTAATGATTTGGTGGATGCAGTGCTTGATGTATCCATAAGAATATTTGCGGATGATTGTTCAGGTTTTTTGAAACTTTATCCAAAAATGATGATTTGTTGTTTCACAAACGTCTTTTGTAATTCATGATAGGTGTATGCGTAGGGGTATGGCGCTGAATTCGTAGAAAACTGTAGTTTTACGTGTAACAAAGAAACAAATGTCCTAGTTATTTTTCTTATCTGCTCCATCTCCAGCCGGTCTTAGAAGTGTCCCAATACAAGTATAGTAGGTGTGACTCTATCTAATAAGCTTACGTGACCAGAGCATATATTCTATATTTCTTCATCAGCCGTGCAAAAGATGTGGTTCCTTAAAAGAAAACTTAAACATGCCCCGGTCAGTGCCAAAATGTTAGTTTACACTACATGTTTTAGGACAGATCTAGGGTGTGCTGCTGAAGTTTGGGATCCTCATTATAAGAAGGATATCATGCCATTTGAAAGAGTTCAAAGAAAGGCAGTAAGATTTATTTTTCGTAAATATAGAATGCACGATCCGGCGTCTTTATTGACGCATGAATACAATGTACCGGCAGTCGAGACTCACCTGAAAATTATTTGCCCTGGGTTTCTTCATTATTGTTTCGTAGGGAAAATGATAATAATACTCACTAGTTGCATAAAACGTACAACTGCAGGGACAACTAGACATAGCCTAGGCAGTAAGATTTATTTTTGATAAATATAGAATGCACGATCTGGCGTCTTTATTGACGCATGAATACAATGTACCTGCAGTCGAGACTCACCTGAAAATTATTTGCCCTGGGTTTCTTCATTTTGTTTTGTAGGGAAAACGAAAATAATACTCACTAGTTGCATAAAACGTACAACTGCAGGGACAACTAGACATAGCCTAGAATACTTTTTTGTCGCCAATTTTCGCAAGAACCAACGCACACAAGTACACTTCTTTCCCCCGAACAGTGTCCGAATGAAAATATTTGCTCCTAATACTTTTGAATCCGCCGATTGTAGAAAGAACTTGAGTATCACGTTGGCGACTTCGATGGCAGGACATAGCTATGCTCTTCCTGTTCTCTGTATTTCTATTGTTGATTTTCTTTATTTGTATCTCTCCTTGGTAGCCCCTCCTGCTATGGTCAAATTGTTGGGCTGTAGTATTGTAAATAAATAAATAAATATTGGAAGCATTCATTGATTGCACTCAAATTATTTTGTGTTTCTTTATTTTGAATACCCTCAAGGCAATTGCATTGAAGAGGGGAGTGGATAAAGACATCACAACAACATCACAGCGCGACTTCACCAAACGATTCGCTGGAAACCCGCTCGGTTTTGTTCGCATGGTTTGCGAGCGCCTGTGGTTTCATTCGGGTTTACGCAGTGCTCCGGCGCGTGCAATCCAGTGTCTAATGTTGATGCGTCTGACGGTGTCATATCGACGAAATAAAAATAGAGATGTGCAAGTACATATCGATGCAGAATAAACATTCAACTGATCCTGTGAAGGCACATTTCACTTTCGCATTTTACATATTCCTATAAAAGAGGTATCAACCACATTTTTCCCCTATTTTTTCATTCCCACTTTCAGGATAGAAAACAATGCTCTAGCCATGTTAAAATTCCTGCTTTCCTTTTACCTGTTTTCTTCCGGGTGTTTTTTTTTCTCCTTCATTGTCTAAAGTTAAGTTTGCACACCAAGTGATCTCTAGGGCTCCAACGTGCAAATTCGGGACAACCCCAGCGTAACATACAGCAACGACCCTGCTGTGAGTCCTAACCGAGCCCACAAAAATACAACTGCTGGATAGCTGCGGCTAGGCTTCCAAAGCATTCCCCGATGGTTGACAGTCGTAATAAAGACGCACAACGACAGAAGTAGCTTTTTAATTAAACTTGCTCTGGATAGGTGCGACGTACCTGGAATGTTCTTTCTGGGGCTCCCTGTTGGCCTTGGGCGCACCGTAACTCTAGCGTGATTGACCGTGTTTCAGGCGGCGTGGGAGGTGAGGCTAACTTGATTGCGGTGCCAGCCCAAGCTCCGTGAGGCCCATTGGCAGGGGTCGTTTCAAGTTCGCTGCTCATATCGCGCGCTGATTGTATCAGGCTATTCCACGAAGCTGCTATGCTCAATTTTTACACCTCTGAGAGTGTTTTCTCCTCGTTGGTTGCTTTTTTACACCCTTTTGGAAAGCATTAGCTAGATATGAGGAAGATGGGAAATGAAGCTAGAAAAATTAAACTAGAGTAAAACAAATCGAGCGACAAAGAGTTGTGTGGCACACCCAGGAACATTATGCTTTTATTGTGAAATTATCTCGGGGAAAAGAACTGACGAGACTTTCTATGTTGTGTTTCTTACACCGTTCTTTTCACCCGTTGGCGTGCTTTGTTCATCGACCATTCCAGGACCACTGTAACTTGTGCCGACACTGGTTCACTAAAAACGTTCGGTTCACCCACCGGTTCAGCCTCTCCGGTACTCCTGTTTGACACTCATTTCCACTGACACCTATCGCTAACTTTCTTTTTAGGTTGGTTGCGCAAAACCACCAACATTTCTCGTCACCACGTCTACATGGTCACCAGTGCAGGTGATACCACCAAACATACGGTCCCGCAAAGAGTCCCCAACGGCAGTGTCTTCAGTCCTATGTTTTTTAGTTTATGCTGCATACGCCTTCTAACAATCTTTCCGATAGCTGTCAACATTTCACAGTACGCCGATGACATTTGTATCTTGGCCTCAGGCGTAAACCACCGAAAGATTCGCGCAACACCCAGAAGTAGTTCTGGAATGCGGAAATATCTCAAAAGATGTGGTATGATTGTTTTTTCAAAGTAGTTTGTAGCGATTACGGTCACTCCCTGTGACGTCCAACGTTATGCACACACCATGGAAGGCACACGGATACCCCTTGTCAAAGCACACTAATTTGTTGGTACCACGTTGGAGCGCTCGATGTATATTTGCTATGGTTCCTGACGTGTCCCGTGCACGATACAGCAGAGTACCCGCTGCGCATCTTCCCTCTGTTCTTGTGCGAGCAGCAGCAGCTACTACGACATGAGTACAAGCTTCAACTCTGCCTCTTTCTTGGACCCTGGGCCAACAGTGACGAATTTGTTTGCGTTGCCTGTATACACCTTCATACCATTTCAGGCTGAAGAAACACACTCTACCCTCTTACCGCAACTGCACTTCAAAGATCAAATGAATTTGAACCTCGCTGCGCGGTCTTTGTGAGCAAGACACCTGCCTCCTCATTCGAACCATTGTTGTCAGGCCCGTACGCACGGCCCCCAACACGCCCAGCTCACGCTCCAAGAACCCTCAAATATGGAAGCGCTCATCTGTAGGGCATAAAAAATGACCCTCGATGTTCTTGCTTTCACCCACACCCCAACACAGCTACTTCAACTACGTGTGCAGAATACCTTTTACTGAACTCCTGGATGCCCAGCAAGTCAACCAACCCTCGTGCCTGACCTTGAAACCCACTGGCGGCTCAACAGCCCTCCGCGCTATGAGTACCCCAGCATCCTCCCCAGTCGCGACAAACCACCCCTTCCCGCCACCTCTACTGCACATCTTCTTAAAAGTAACCTAAATAATGCCATGCCACATACGCATCGCTTATAGCATAAGCCGCCGCGAAACTTTGGTCTCCTACCTCAAACGACTTTACTCGAGCCAGGCAGACGCCATACAGGAATAATCTCACAGCACTTCCACCTCCCGTTCCAACGTAGCAGTCACGGACTCATCGGAAACCATACCCCCTCTGGGCCACTTTACCTAATGCCACAACCGCGACAGCAGAAGCGACCCCCATAGCCTCGGCGGCTTCCACACCTCCGGCACTATGGGGCACCTCAATATCCCATGCGGCTCTCAGAAGGTGCCTCGGCTGTAACCTGCTCGGCCACATTTCACATCAGGCTCTCACATTTTCCTACCCAGCTCGACATATTTCCACAATACAGATAATGTTTTACAACTGGGCACGACTTCCTCCAGTGATTGAGGTGGCCATTGTCGCTGCTTGCGAATTCAAATTTCGGATTTCCCTCCCTAGTAGAGGCCACTCAACCTCCACACCACCCCTACACTGTATCCCCCTTAAATATACTGACCTCCTTTCCCACTATCGCCGCAGTAGCTTCCGCTACGACCCTCCCACCCCTCGCTCACTAGTGCCAAAACCCGAAAGTGGTGCAGATTACAGACCGGCACCTATATTTACTCCACTGTACTCTCACGCATCTCTCCAACAACCTTCTCCTACCTCTGTCATTCCTGCGATCTCGCTACCTAGACAACCCATCTTGTATGGTTCTAACCACTGATACCGGGTCTCAACCCATCACTATCCAGTGAGCGGCGGGAATGTGTACTGCACTTGGAGGAGCAGCGGCGTCTCAACCTGACCACCCGGGCTGCGGAAGCGCGGGGCTTGCTGTACTGAGGACGCCACCCACCTTTTAGTGCCCCTGAGTGGGCTGTTGTTGACGATGATGATGAAAAGAGCAATTTCCGCCGCCGCCTCTCACTGCTGTTCTCCATTCGCCTACCTTCGCCTCACATCAATATAGTCTTTCC
The DNA here is from genome assembly GCF_048455015.1 of Haemaphysalis longicornis. NCBI lineage: Eukaryota > Metazoa > Arthropoda > Arachnida > Ixodida > Ixodidae > Haemaphysalis > Haemaphysalis longicornis. The sequence continues at coordinate 64,819,790 of NW_027526361.1, read as the reverse complement.
CATTTTGCCTAGAAAGCCCCGCGCGCAGGCAAGACTGACGGTTGCAGCCCACAAATAGCACCATTTTCCCACCCTCTCCCTCTCTCTCTCTCTCGCCAAATAGTATTCGCACAAGAAATCCAGCTCCCTGATCTTGCATTCCACCTGATGTTCGTTTCGCGAACGTCGAACGTAGCGTGGGGGATCGCAACCAGTCCGTCGCGTTTGTACCGAGTCACCAAGCAAAGCGGCATGAAAAGGCTCCCTGGGGCTCAAACACCGCAATTGAGTTGTCCTGTGTGGTACGTGTTGGTGACGGAAGTAGCGTAGCGCCTTCTGTAAGCGGCGAACAGATGACAAGAAAATACTGTGAACTAAGCGTTTTCAATAGTCCCGATACGACGCCTCAAATTTCTTATTCTATTTTGTGCGCCACCACGCTGCCTCAGGAGGGAAAAAACGGAGCCAGTTATACGAGTGCATTGAAATGCTGTCTGTGCTTCACATAAAAAGTGGATAGAAGAGGAGACAGGAAAAGAAAAGAGGGTGAAATGGGCAACTCACGCCTGTGGACGAGTATGTTCTACAGAAAAGGGGAAAATGTGGTATACGAGATAACAGGTTGTGAACAGGAAATGGAATAACAGACTTGGTATTTCTGGGCCACCGACTTGGCGCATGTGCGGTGCCTATTTTTGTACAGGATGCTTCTACGTCTTCAGCTGTTTCTTTTATGCTAAGATCCCGCTCAACGATTTCTCGTCTAGCCCGCATCAAACGTCCTCTCGTTCTCAATCTGTCTCTCGATCTCTATTCATCCTTTGAAAACCTTCCTTTCACAAAGTGGAAAATGAAACTTTACTAAAGTAAAAACATTCGTCGTATATCGGCTTGTTTCACTGTAAATAACGTATAATGTAATTGTATCACTGCTCACTTGTGGTCATCCATGTGCTACCCACAGGTGAGTCACTAGTACGCCGCTAGTTCGTGATCGTAGTCTCTGGGTTACGGATAGCCTGTGGGGGCACGACGAGTGGATAATCAGTGCCTCTCAAATTTTGTGTTAGCCAGTGTCTCACTTGAGAGTTGCCGCACAAGTAACTTGTCTGGCTGATTAGGGTTACAGGCAAAGCAACATTTCTGTGCTCACGTACTACAACAAAGACAATCGTCTTCAAAATATGCCAGCCGCAAGGGAACGAATAAAACAAGGACGACCTGATAACCTGGGCGTCCAGAGAGAGAGAAAGAGAGAGAATGAATGTTTAATTGAACAAACGGTAGAGGTTGAGCTCGATGGGATAGCTTGGGCCTCATTCTAGGTACTTTGCAGTCTTAGCTGAGATCTCTGGTCGACGTGGTCAGAGCTGTTCTGTCGCCCTACCACTTCTCAGGAGAAGGTTAGCAGAACTGCAGAGAAATTGCCACAGGCTTTTGCAAGTTAATGGCAGACAGATAAGCAGGCCGACCGACTTAATGACGGATTGTCCGTCTGACTGACCGACTGATTGACCAGAGTATTTCCCCAGCAGTTCCCCACAAACGCTTACCGCTTCTAAAAGCTCTTCTCTGTGAATAATGATTGGGGATCTGAAGGTTTTTGTTGGAGACAGCCTTGTTGGAGACACAAATTTACTTTTGTCTGCGGATTCTGTCGTTTCTCCTGATCTTATGCGGAGATGTCACCTCTCGATTGCTGTTTGCCTTTCCCGTAGAATCGCTAATGCTAATGCATCCTGATGATTCCTAATGCATCCGCGTATGATGAAGTCGTCGTTTATATTCCACATTCTGTAATCTAAGCTTGTATGTACATACGCAATCTTCTGACTTCTTTGGTTCTGCAGTGTAACCTTTACTGTTTTTGTGAAACGCTGCACAATTTGAAAGAAGCAGGACCTCGGGTAACAAGGCTCTTCAGCAAGCTTCGGTTTGTGGTGGACGGAGGCTGACAGATGCAAAGTGCGACATTAGCCAAACCAGCTAAAACATTACAATGCCACTGCAATAATTGTTCGTTTAGGTCTATTTATTATAATATGGCCTGGTTTCTCTACCTGACTTCGCGCACTCTACTATGAATGCCGCAGGCCCTGCATTTCTATTCCAACGAATTTCTTCTCTACTACCTCTAAACTCCTCTTTTATTCCCGCGACACGCTTCCCACGTTGTCTGGACAACACCATGCCAGAGAATCCTTTTTTCCCGAAAAATAACGAAGTAAGGACCGAGACTACAAACATTCTTAAGGAGACAAAATGAAGACATACTGTAAAGGATAGGTTGGTCAACCGCTGGAGGTAATTTCGTGCAGCATGTGCCAAGTTGTGACGTCTTTTTTTGTCAAGTTGCCGCTTGGCGTGGATACCAGCATATAGTTGAGGAGGTGGCCCTGGTGTGTTGGCACGGTCGCCACAAGGCTTAGGCCTAATATATGGACACGTAGTGCCGAGGCAAGATGTCGAAAATCCCCAAGGGCCTTTTTATTGTTAATGTTCCCTGTACTGTGTTTCTTATCCCGTAGTAAGACATTTATCTGCTCCTGTTTAGTCTGATGCATTCCAATTCTTAGCACTGTTGGATGGTCTATAGGCTTGTGACATGAGTCGCTGCCCTGAAGTTCACTGGTTTTTGCGAAATGTCGTTGCGACACCCAAGCTTTTGTCTCGGCTGTGGTGACGTCAATTGGAAAAAGCAGGTGCAGGTGTCTGCTGATGTTTCTTTTTTAAGAGAATGGCATGCCCGGCCGCTATCCCGGGTGCTCTCAGAATCAATACAAGGCCCGGGGCTTCTATTACTGGCGACACTATTGGCGGATTCTACACACATCCCAATGGCAAGGCGCACAAAGTTAGGCGTCGTGGGTTTCACAAGGTTGCTTTCTATGGACCAGCCATGTAAGTTTTGTTAAATCTTGGGTTTCCGCGTAACCTGTATCAAAGCGGCATTTAAGCGAGGGATCTCATCATCATACAACAAAAATTAACAATTCCTGCAATCATAATTTCTAATCTTTAATAATTACTTCGTTATAGTCGACTTATAGGCGTCAAGTCAACTGCGCAGTACTAACATTGGCGCAGGTAATGCTTCAGAGCCGTTTCAGTTCTGAAAAATAGTCCAACGTGAGTGTACTGGAATGTAGAATCCTATTTCGCCGTGAAATTTGCCCCATGCAGCACAAACAAATGGACGACAAACTTTGGAAAAGCTACGTAATTTCTTTGCAATGCTGCTTATACAAAAGCACTTGCTTTATAGTTTACCAGGACGGCATGACGGTTTTCATTCTCTTCAATTCTGACCTAATAAACCAACCAGCCACCCACCCATCTAGCTGGCCACGACAGCACCGAATCGATTACAAAGGCATACCACGTATGTGGCTGATTCGACTTCAAAAACATATTCCAATGGAATAGGTATTTCAGGGTGTGCGAACGAATACCTAAGTGGCTGACAGTACGAGCACGTTCTGCATTGCTTGCACGGATAGCCGCCAATAAAGCGACACAGAATAAACTGTGGACGTCACAATTTTTGACAGAACGCTACGCATTTAACTTGACCTTGGCGTCAAGTGCCTGTGTACATGTCTTTTGTCAGAATACAGAACCGACTAAAGCAATAAAAAGAAAAGAAGAAATAAAAACTCCCACCTCCCCTCGCGGGAACCCCTGTGTTGATGCGACGCATAGGCGGAGCGGCGAAGGGACCGCGTTTTATAGCGCGCATAACGTTGAGGGGACTGCGTAAGCCGGTCCCAGTCGATGACGACGTTGGCGTACTTGTAAAGCGGCGTGGACTCTAGGTGTTTGAGCCAAGCGTGGATGTTGCTTCGCCGGAGAACGGCACACCGGTTATATGCGCAGCGCGCCCGAAGGAGAGGAAACCGCGGAAGAGAGGGTACTGCACACGCGCCGGCCCCAGCGCGTCTGCCGCGGCTATGACGCAACACAATCCAACACAATCCACTTTAATTCAATCCAATCCAAATCCAAGCCACGCCAAGCCAAGCCAAGCCAAGCCAATCGAAACCAATCCAATGCCCCTCGCGAGAGAGTGTTCGTTATCGGAGAGGAGAGGGGGTGAGCGGCGGAGAGCGCAGCTGGCGTGGCGAAGAGAATGGGGGAGGTGTGGACAACTTCGACGACGACGACGACGACGACGCCGGAGGAACAGGGCGAGTGAATCAGATGCTCTGCATCTAAAAAGAGGCAAACGCAGACTCGTATTTGTTGATGGATCGGAAACACAATATCAAGACATGAAGTACGCAGGCAACTTAAACACAGACACGTCAGCTACATTTACCCCGTCGTTACGTTGTAGCCTCCTTTGTTGCAATTAACCACTTTTGTCCTCCCTTAGGTCCCATTTTATGCTCTGAGCTTGTCCTCCAAAGAAAGCCATTCCTTCGCACCTCTGCTTACATTTACATTTTTCTTCCCGTCTGTTTCTCCATGGTTTTGCCAGTTTTTTTTAAAGCCACTGCGCGTGCAGGGGACTCTGGGATGTCGTCGCCTGGCACGCGCTCACGAGCGCATGGCATTTTCTGGCATATTTAAATCGTTACGCTTTATTCCTCAGACATTATGGCCAGCTACAACAGGTCCGCTGTTAATATAATAAATGAATCGCTTTCGAACACGCCCTCTTGCTTGAGCTTCAGTTTCTGTAACAACCGCATACTTCGTCTATGGGTCGTGGATTCCGGTGAAGGTACAAGGGAAGTTGTGGTTGGTATTATTTTCAAGTACGCTCTAGAAATGGTAAAACAAGAAAGAAAGGTATGCCGTACCCAGCACGGTGCCGTACCCAATGCACAGGCACACCACATATACATGATCTGGGTGTATGTGAGGTGACGGGACTTGAATAGACCCGTCGCATCGGTTGATGCGAATGACCTCAAGAAATAAATTGAGCAAAATGTTTTCCAATTTTTTGTTTAATGTCATCGCGCACACACAAACGGAAGGACATTTTTCCGGTGTTAAGGAACGATGTTGCAAAACTCAAGTGCATGCAAAAATACAACACCTGACATGACTGGTTCTAGGGGCTCAAGTTGGCGTATGCTTGTATCGTAGCAGAAAGTACTGGTGATAACCACGAAATGTTGAACCTCGTAAGCAAGGAGCATGAACATGTAGGAGGAAAAACGGCCCACTGCAGCAAGCGTGGGCAAGTGATAGATAACGTAACAATGAAAACCAGGGCACAACGCAAAGATGCGTAGCTGCGACCGCGAAGGAGAGGGCAGCGGCACCTGATGGAAAAAAAAGGATAGCGGGCGCAATTCATTCCTTGGATGCGCAGTGACATGCCGGCCGCACCGGCCGCGCAGTTTCTTCACCCGCGGCAGTTGCCGCTAGGTTCACCTAGCCAAGCGCTTGTGACATTATTACCTTATCCGGCCGCGCTAGGAAATCTCGTTTCCCCAATTCCCCTCTTGTCTTGATCTTGCTGCGTGCATGTATGCGTATTTTAAGACGCTTTTGCATTAAAACATCGTGCCTACCTTTTATACATTCCCAACAAACGCAGCTTCCAAAGAACGAAACTATGAATATATGATGACCAACAACACGCACCACAGTGGTCGGGAAGGCAGCCACAACATAACGACTTTATTACCGCAGCTATTCCCGAGGGAGTGCACTTATAAGCGGACTGCGAAGGGCGTTCTCTGTAATGGGTGCAGCAACAAAAAACCGGCGATGGAGGATCCTCCACATCAATGTTCTGCTATTACTACACTTATTCAGTAGTTTGCGTAAACCTTTGCAGTATTGACGTTTTCAGGTTGTGGCAGATGACTCCTGGTACAAATTTTTGTAAAGCAAGGGATCTGCTGGAACAACAAACCGCAGAATGATGACACTTTTGATGTTCTTACTCTCTCTACACTCTTAACTCTACATTCTTAGAACTCTACACTCTTAGAACTCTACACTCTTAACAAAAAAGCTAGTAAAGAGGTAGTAACGGGTTGTATTTACTAAATCCTTACGAACTTTACTACGCCGCAGAATGGTACGTAGGTTCTGCCACTTAGTATGGAATCTAAATGCTATCGTTACTGGTCTAGACCGTGCATTCAGTAACTGCTGCCTTTTATATACTAGCATTCACTGATAGCAACAAAAATATGGGAAATATTAAACACAATAACTACAGTACTTTTCACACTCTAAATCACGATTAAAAAGTTTTTGCAAATCTACGTGCAGACTTGTACATGCTCACATAAAAATGCATAATTCCAAAATTATTCCCAAAATAAGTGATTTTTGCGACGAGTCCAACGACTCTATGAGAGAAATCTCTGCTGCTGGATATAAAAGCAAGAGCTGACACATTTCTAAGATAACGCAGCTATGCTCGCTGTCCTCGTGCATCCCGTTGGTTTTATTGCTAAATTTATTTGTTTAAGTGTGATACATGCGTGTTAAATGTGTCTATGTCGTGCTGCGCGCTGAGCCGATCCACACTGTCGCGCGTAGTTTTCTACTAGATCATGCAAGGCCAGTCGGTAAAAGCACTCAGTACCTAGTGGATACTGTGACAAGTAACTGGTCAGTATTCTGCTAGCAAGGGCCACGACTTTTTGAAGAGTGCAGCACTGATAAATGTGTACAAGTATAGACAGCACCAGAAGATTCTGTGCAGCAAAAAAACGCGCTAAAAAAGAATTACACCCATCTCCGCGAAGGGAACCATGAGTAGGATACGGAGCGTCATGGGGGTTCCGTTTGCGTTTCCATTATGTTTGTTAGCCAAATTTGGTGGAACTGTAGTGAACCCCGTAATGCTCATATATCCTACTCATGGTTCCCTTCGGGGAGATGGGTGTAATTTTCCTTATTGTATGCGTATATACGCGAGTGAGACGAGATTGAAGTGGTATCTAAAGGTCTTTATTTTGGTTTGCACGTCTTCTTACTTTGAGTATGACGGCCTTATGGTTTCTGAAGTGCACAGTCAGTGGATCTCGTAGCAGCGGTTGTATGTAGTCGTCGCCGTTGGAGTTGGTAAAGACTAGATCGATACACGTTCCGTGGATTGTAGTTGGGTGTAATTGCTGTTAGTGTTTGCGCTGATGCTCTCACTTAATTGCGTCAGCACACTCACTGACGGGGCTGTTGCTTCCATCCTACTTCATCTGAAGAATCACGGAGTCAAGCGCAAGCACAACCGGAGTTGTTGTTGTTGTTGTTGTTCCTCTTCTATAGCACGTACCCACGTGGGGGATTGGCCAAGAAACGGTGGTGTGCGGACGCCGGACCACCGCCGACGCTGCGGGACATACCCCCGAGCATAAGACGTGGGGGATTGGCCAAGAAACGGTGGTGTGCGGACGCCGGACCACTGCCGACGCCGCGGGACATACTCCCGAGCATAAGACGCTCCGTATCTAAAAGAATTCCATCTCTTTTTTCTTGGCTCCAGGCTGCGTCGAAATCTAGTGGTACGCATTGACTAGTCCTTCCTATCGCCGCATACTTAGACGCCTAAAAATATTTGCCAAACGCTACAACCCTGCGTCAGGGCGTAATGCACATGACGTAATTTTAACGCTTGAGCACCCTTTGTTCCTTCAACTCTGGCCAATCTCGCCTACATTCGAACGATATAGCAAGGCACGTTCAGGCGTCTAACGCCAATTCGCGTTCCTTTTCTATGCTTAGAGCAATGATGCCAGATTACTGTTGACCAACGCGACTCTCTATTCCTCAAAGAGAAGGTAAAATGATTTACTCACATTGAAGACTTTAAAAGAAGGGAGCACACTCATGAAAGGGTGGCTAGGTATTCGTAAAAATTAGAAGCCATCCTAATATGTGAAGTAGGATTGCCTGTAAAGCGTTTTAGCTTTTGGCAAGGCGGGGACAGATTATCTACGCGAAAGGTATGGTAGAATTTTATTCTGGTGGCACGCGCCTTGAACCTTCCCCCCCCCCCCCCCATCCGCCCCTGCGCACCTTTCTCCTTGGAACGAACTAGAAGCTCACGAGGCACTCGCTTGACCATGGCAAGCAGAAAGGTCAAATTGATGGAGCGAGGGGTTTTCTGAGCTTGTCTCGGAGTAAAAAGTATCGCCTAAATGTAAAACGTGAATATGAAACTTTGACATATGTAAGAGAATAGCAATCACAATACAGCAGCTTGCACACGTATACGCAATTGTAAGCAGTGAAACCGCAATGGCAGCGCCACCCCTCCTTAGCCCTTTCAAGTCAATTTCAACAGCCATTACACAGCAGCCCACAGGTGTAAAAAGGACCAATAGAAACATCAGTGATAAGAGTAGCTCGGACAGCACTCCTAGCGTCGACAAGGACCAGCTAGCCTTTGTGCGCGCTGCCTTGAACTTTCCGAACGCTTTATATGACATCAGCTGGCGAGCGGAGCTCGCCAAATGATGTCATATAAAGCGCCAAATGATGTCATATAAAGATGATGTCATATATGCTTCGCACCATGTCGCCGATGGTACGACGCATAATAAAGCCGGCGCATTGACTTCGCTGCTCCGGCGGTCGATGAAAGGTGAAGGGTAACAGCTGACGACGACGCTGTCCAGAGTGTACCGCTGCCAGCACCAATCAAAGTTTAAATCTCCGGAAGTAATTTGTTTCAGATGGACCAATTATCGGGCGACGAGGGGGGAGGATCAAAGAATGCCTCGCGGCGGCTCGATGTCCTTCCTTTAATTAAGGGCGGCACGCAGGAGGCGGTGAGTGGCCTGACGTTCCAGGCTCGGCCACGTCGAAACAATAAACTGGCCAGTGGGGCTTTGAGTAGGTGCCTTAAATTTGCGGGATAGCTCGTATATGCTCGGCATATAAGAAGGAACCGCATCAACCATGCAGTGAACAGGGAAATCGTGGCCGGGATCTTGGGGTCCAAAAGGCACTACGAAACCCTCTAGTTAAAACGTATAGCTCATTTTTTGCAGTAGCATTCAGAAAACCAGTTTCAGAGCCGCTGAAAACTCGCGGTTGGGGAACAATAGGCAGAATTAGGATGTGTGCCTAAGCCAGGGATGCTTTAATACTGCTCCACTTCAGAATCGTGAAGTGGTAGCAATTATTCTCGAAGACATTCTCGAAGTGGCAGAATCATTCTCAGGGCGCTTTGCAGTGGTTCTACACCCGTATCACGCCGTTTTCGGCCCTTTTCCCAGCCGCAGACAGTTGTTTAAACTGGGTTTGCGCATCTAAAAACGGCGGTGTTGACATCGGGCCGCTAATATGAAACACAACGCTTACTTCCCGCTCTGTACAGCCTCAAGCATACGTCTTCAAGAAAGGTTCCCGATAACTCGCATGAAAGGTCACAGACGGTGGTTTCATGAGGACGGACAGCGAAGCAAGAGAAAACCTACAAAAGCATACATGGCACAGTAAGCCTGCAAAGCAAGCAAAGAATACATTGCCGCTCAGGGGAAAGAATTTGAAATCAAAAAGAATTTGAAATCAAGCAAAGCGTACATCTGAAAGGAGAGCCACAGAACGTGACCCACATCGACAACGAGGCAAGCTCGCTCCCTCTAAACTCACGCTCGATCCACCCGCCGAACTTGCGGAAGAGAAACAAAGTACACCACAACGGCGATATTTCGAAGGTGCCCCGAAATGGCTTCAAAGAACCGTGGATTGTTTCCTTACCCATTTATTGGCTTGAAAAGCACGTCGTTCCCTGTCGCCCCGGGCGGTCTTTTCGCCGAGGTTGCGGGCAACTAAAAAAGAAAGAAGGAATGCACACGTAACCTTACAGAGGAAAGCTTATACGTCGTTGAGTGAAACGTCATTTCAGTGGCTTTGACGGCTGCCCCGATGAAAGGGGAAAAAATACTCCCAGCGCCTACGGTGCTTTCGGCTTTCTTGAAAGGTCGCTTTAATGTAAACAACTAAAGCGCCCCGTGGGATTTAGGGCAGAATGAATTATTGCGGTATTTATTCTCCTTCAAACGACTTTTTCTACCAGTATGCCAAAGCACAAGGCAAATAAAACGTCGTAACAATGATGGGCCTAATGACGCTGTATGGCATTTTTCGTGGAGGTAAAGGATTATAATTTGTTGTGGAAAGAGCTAAACGCAGGCACGTGGTGTTTTGCCCGTACCCTCGGCCACCCGTACCCGCAGCCAAAAAAAATGTTCCGAAAATTCCGCAGACGTTGGGAGTTACGCGTGTTATAAGCTATGCCTATTGAGGGTGACTGATCATCTCAACAATAAATAAATCAGTCGATTGATAGATCTATCACTCCGGCGATAATTTGCGCAATAAGTTTTGAAGACCATTTTCTATATACAAAATCTCTAGTGTGTCTCTGGCGGTCGCTTTACTGCTCCAGCGAACAGTATAAAGAACCGGAATTTCCGCCTCAAACATGTGACCTACTGGGCAGTAGACGACGCGATAGTGCCAATAATGTTGTCCCCGCCCAACGCCTCCCAGTCTTAGTTTGCGACGTCGGGAAGAGTTATAAACCCGCACCCAGTAGGCGGCTGTGAGGGACGGCACGTTTTTTACTTCCGCGCTGTTAGCCGGCTGCTGAGGGCGACGGACGTGGTTGAGTGCCCGAGGGAGCGCTTAGTGCCACGGCTGCATTCTTCTGTGCGCGTCCATCTCACCTGGACCGGCCGAGCTGCCTATCCACACATAGAGAAAGTGACCGGTAATTGAACGGAGAAACAGAAAAGTGGGCGGAGACTTTTGGGGGTAACAAAACGAGTCGGACCGACGAACAACGGCAAGAAAAGTCTAAAAAGGCGTTAACTAAGAAGGCACTGCTGGAACAGTGTTGGGGCTAAACAGCAATAAAAGAACGCTATCAAAAATACGAGTCTGTAAGTTCGCACATAATTTAACAAGCACATGCGTGCACTGATATTGCACTAGAACAACAATGTAGCAAGCCGTCGGAAGTCAGACAAAACGATGCGCTCAGCAATTGAGGATCACAAATATACTTGACTCGAAAAGGAAAGCGGGTGCCTGACGCCATTCAACGCCTATTTTTACATAATCCAAGTAGTTAGAGCTGCTCCGAGCTGTTTTGAGCGTTGCGCAGCATAGCAGCCATCGGTGGTCCCAGTCGCAGCACCACTGCTTGGCCGAATAGTGGGCTGTTTCGATAGCTACTTTGCTTACACAACAAAGGCTTGAGAAGTATGACGTTTCATTTCCAGTGTAGGAGCACAATCCACTAAAACTGGGTGTATATTCTTCGTATCATGTGCCAGTGGAACACCTGTAAAGGCAAGTTTCCCATGTGGAAACGAAACGATTGCATGTAGAGGAAATGAACAGCGGCTGATCAGCAACGACAGCTGTGCTACTATACATATATGCCGCAAAAATATGTAACTTTGATGTGGCGAATTCTTGTTATCAAAATTATTTAAGTGCAAAGAAGGAAGTTTTTAGAGAGAAGCGCCTTAGGGGTTGGGGCTGTTGGCGTCTCCTGTTGACGTCATCGTAATCGTCGTCTCATGTAGTCACAGCATTAAAACACAGGCAAACTTGTTTACGCCTCACGCTAGAACGTAACGCGTACTAAAAAAACACCGGTACACTCGTTTACGCCCCGTGCTAGACAGCTTCGTGCTTCAAAGACAAGACACTTTTACAGCGAAGCTGTGTACCTCTACCCCCCAACGGTTTCATCTCCGTTGGCAAAAACGTCAAGGGGCCAAGAATACAATCATACACTGCATACTTCGCCCCTCCCCAGGTTTTGCGTTAGAGGAGATGGCCCCGGATTTTTTTGGTATTAACAGAAACGTGTTTTCTTTGGAAAACAGAGATTACATGCAAATCAAAATGAAAAAAATTGGTAAGTATTAAGATCACGACCTGAATGCCTAGAAAAATACCCTTATTGTTTTTGTGGTTGCCAGGATTGAGTGACAATTTCTTTACGACCATAAATGTCTCTTTACTAATCAGATGTGAAGAAACTTTGCTTAATAAAAGTCCATTTCACCGGAAACAGTAACAAAAGTTGGTTTCGCCGTGTAATAACTTGGGTTTGGTCAAGCAAAGTTGAACATTTCAATTCAAAATCTCGTGAGCGAGTGTCCAGCTTTTTTTGTTTTTCTTACTGAAAAACGCCAGTAAGGGGCCTGAATACATTGTGGTAACCTGATCTAAGTACGAGACAAGTTTGTAACTGTGTTCTAAAAGCTTTTAAGATTTTAAGTAGCATTTAAAAGGGTGTTGCAGAGATGTAGGTAGGGCTTTGCAACCGTTTGAGAACGCTCATTCTGAAACGAATATTACTGGTTCGGTGCGTGTGATTCGACGGTTGACCGTCATTCACGTGATCATCACTATTAATATGTCGAGGTATCACCTGGCTGTATTGTATGCGTACGAGGATGAACCTTCCGTCTATAACCAATGATCAAATGGGCTGATCTTGATCTTCAATGTCTTCTTCCTGCCCAGAGCAGTCGGGAGAATAAATGAGCGTCACTAATTGAAAATAAATCAAACTTTATATTTTAACTATGCAAAATTAAAGCTGGCCAGAACAAATGAAAATGAAAAACCAAATTTACTTACGTGCACGTCTGCTGCGTTAATAAAAGTACGTACGAACTAAACAAAACAATCAGCACCAAACAGCACTTCGTACCCTAATGAATTTAAAGTAGAAGTATTCCCAACTAACCAGAAATGAACAACACGCCTCAATCTTAGCAATGTTTCCGTAGATAAAGATTGTTAACGTATGTCGTGCTAAACCGCTCTAGATAAACAACGGCTGTCTGCAAGTTTGGGTTGTATCTTCCGAAGTGTATTACCTGCAGTGTCGTACACGTTCCTCTAAAACAGGAGCGAAAGCGCGTTACTCGTTCCTTCCCAATTTTGAAACGAGTTTCTGTTACAAGTTCCTTTATTGCGAATGGAACGCGTTCCAGTACCACTTCGAACTTTGAAACGTGCCCTTCCATTAACGTTACATTCCATTTTCTAAATTAGCATGTGGTGTAAGATTCCTCAGGCGAAAAAAGTAGGCAATTTAAAACTCACATCGAGCTATTTATACCATAGGAACACGAACATCGCCGGCAGCAGTTTATCTGGAGATGAAAAGAATCCAAAGAAACGCTACTAGACAATTTTTTTTTTCAGAGAGCACCGGACAAACTCCAAGCATGTCTAACTCAGATTGGTGCTCGTCTATTATAGGTGCAACGCACATGGCACTTTTTACTTCGGTCTTACAAATGCGTAGTAAGGTTACTGCGCTTCAGATATGCGAATAGAAAGTTCCTCACATGCAGGAACGTGATTAGAGGTCTAAGCATTAGAAACCACGTCGAAAGGAACAATACAGAGGCTTTTAATGAATGCTGATTTATTATTAGTTTATTTAAAATCCCTTACAGGCCCTTTGCAGGGAATTTAGTAAGGGGGTTGCTAAAATGAAGCTTTCGAATCATACAGCACAAATTTGCGAGTAAAGAAACACAGCAGAACAAGTAATGACTACGATGTTCGCAATCCAAGTTTACGTCATAAGACGATAACAAATAAAAAATAAATAAAAGGCAACAGCGTAGTCACAGGCGAAATCTACGTACAAGAATTACAAAGTATGCCGAATACCATCAGGGTAGTAGATAAAGGAAACAACCAAAAATAGCCAAGTACGGATGTGGACGTGGCGCACGAATCAGTCGCGGTGGTTAGAAATAACACAAAAGGGAAAAGCACAGGAAATAACACGGAGCCTAATCACGTGTGTAAGAAACATTTACACCATAAACAATATAGTCCTACACAAAGTGCGATACTCTAAAGTAAAATAAACAACCACAAATAAATAAAAAGTAATGAGAAAACAAAAAAACACGTGCCGTGGTACAGAAACGACATATTCTTTGGTTCGTCAAGTAGAAAAAGTTAAGTACATAAAAAAGTTACAGGACATGACAGAAGAGCAAAAAAATGTAGAATGAATGAAGAAACGTGCAAACAATTAGTGGGAAGAAAAATGCCCGAATGCATAGTCGCAACTAAGTAGAGTCCCTTGTTTGAACTCAGCAAGAGTTGCATCTCGATGTTGGAGTCAGACAGACGAACCCGTTTTTTCGTCAGAACTTCGTTGGCAATGTTGAAGAGCCGTTCCACGGAAGCGTTTGAGTGTACTGACGTGTCGTACTTGAAGAAAAGTTCATTTCACCCCTCGAAGTTCTTCATCTCCAAAAGCTGGCAGTCAACTGGTACCAGCAGGTACCGTGACAGCTCATCCTGTGCCTCGGCTGGAAGGGTTTGCTGCCCAAAGTAAAAAAAATCCTCGGGCGGGGACGAAGAGGCATAATCTGCGCTGAATGGCTCGGTCACCGCAGCCAGCTCTGTCTTTATGTCTTTGGTCGCCTTGTCTCGCATAGAACTGCCTGGAATCCACGATAGCTTATTTCATGGTTTAAGCAACTGGCGACAAGCTCGCGCTTTTCTTTGGGGGGTCCAAACCTGCAATCCCCAACAATTCCCGGTGACCCGGTGACCCTACAATCCCGGTGACCTTTTAAATGACCCCACAGCGAGAGCAACTTCCTCGACAACAACGCACCCGCGGCTCGCGCGCACTAATGCGGTAATTACCCCTGACAATATACGGTGGTTTCACAAGATAACTTTCAGCACCACTCGGACTCTGAAACCTTTCTCCGGCAGGGAACAATTCTATAGGCCAAGCGCGCATCCTGGCCTCCCCAGACAAACGATGAAAGATGAAAAGAATTCTAGCGGCTGCGCAATTCATCCGTCGAACGCCGCGTAAGCGCAACCGGCATGAAAGCAAGCACATGCTGCGGCCCAGTGCGTGGTTATTCTTCTGCCTTTGACATTTGCGGAAGCACGTTCCACTGAAGTGCGGGCAAAATGGCCATCTTATAGGAAGAGAAACACAGTAGCGGCTTGTGGAATTTTTGAACTCGAGCTTTGGAATCAAAAACAGCCAATTCCTAGCGATGTAACGTTTGCAGAAGGAATGCCCTTCCTGCCATTCCTTAAAAAACCTGACTAGTTACCGTTAAAGTTCCACCGACCTTTAATGGAACGGTGGCGTTCCTCCGTTCCTCGAAAAAGAAACTAGTTCCAGGAACGCCGTTCCGTACAACACTGGTTACCTGAAAAGAGAAGCGTTTGCTAACTGTTGGGGCGTTGGTCTCGGTGATTAGCTCGTGAGCCGGTATCGTTGTCTCGGTGCAGACGGTACTGCGGGCTCCTTAGACGGGTGCCTGACTGACTCCGCCCATCCAAGAACAATGACAACCAGGCTAACTGCGAGGCGCCCTGGTCGTTCCTGAACACAATTTTCATACAGGGGCTCGAATACTGTGCACTACTAAGGCAAACAACCGGGCTGGGCGGTGGTGTGGAACCTCTTCTCTCCGGAGATCTGGAAGCGCCGATTGGCTATGCAGAGGTCCCCCAGGGAGAGGCGTGTCGTTGCACAGGATTTTCTTGTGATTGGTGTTGTTTTTTGTAAGCCTCGTGACACTTGCGCTTTCGTGAAAGCCCGCGCCTCTTCTGGTTCCGTTGCGTACCCCCGCTGCCACAAGGCTTTTTCAGCGCAGCCTGTTCAACCGCGTTTGTTCCACCACTTTCCTTATATTTCATCCACTTCGCTCTTCTGGAAACGTTGCTGTATACATGTTTCCCTTGTGATTTGGGTCATGTCAACGGATACTCCCAAGCGTTCTTTAATGAAACACCCTCGCACAGTTGTTCTTTTCACTATCATCGGACTATTCATCATCATTGTAGGCCATGGAGCCGAGTAACTTATTTTGATCTCCGGTGGCTGCTCCAATATCTCGATGTGTCGGTGCCGGGAAAATAGTCAGAATTTGTAAAGAAACAGTGAAGAACGGGCATACAGTTTTATAGCTCGTTTTTGCCCTAGCAGCACACTTCACGAGGCGTCTTCTAACTTGGGGCGTCTTCTGTAGTGTCCTCCGGCTGCGCTGATCGGCCCTATTACCAAGGCGGGGCTGCTCTACATCGCAACTCTGGGCGAACGCCCCAACATGCCCATCAATCAAACAGCTTGGGCTGAAGTTGGCGGTAGCTTCGGTGCCTGAAAAAAGTTTGGGCAAGTTTGGAGTATATACTGCGCCCTCGGGAACAGCTTGGCAATAACGTGAGTGATGCGTTCTGGGGTAAAAAACTGTAGATTACTTAGGTTTAATCAACATGCTCTGCGCAACACCTTTCATGTATGCAGTTACTGTTCTCTCTGTATGAGTTAACAAGCGTATGTTGCTTTAAAGGAGCCATGAAGACACGATAAAGGTTGGGTTTATTAGAAAGACTGCTTAGTCCCGATAACAGACATCAATATCATCCAAATCTTCGAACAAATAACGGAGATATTAAAGAAAACGTGTGAAGCAGTCGCGACCCTCTAGCCAATTTCCCGCAACTTTTCTATGACGGCACGGAACCTTGTTTGTGCGATTGGCGGCCGCCTAACTGACCTGTCGCGACGACACATGACTGGACGTCGATAATGGGGCCTCTAGTTCCATTTGACCGCGTCACTTGATTGCTAACGTGCAGCTAACGCGCTGAAAATTGTTTTATTGTTGGCCCGTATGACGTCATTCTTGCTCCTAAAACGTCACTGTGGCGCAAAATTTGAAAATTTTTAAATACTTCTTGCTTTTTTTTCGTTAAAAAACATCTTTTGGGAGCTGAGCGAGATACTGAATCCCAGTTCTTTCAAATTACACAAAGTTGTATTTCCTCTTCATGGCTCCTTTAATTAAATCGTACAAACTACGTTCTTGGCTCTGCTCTAAATTTTAGGAAACTTTTGTACTCGCTCTCGTTATTCCAGTAGCAGATCAACCTTTCAAATACTTCGAAGCTTAGTACTCACCGACGTTATAAAGTTCTGGCTGGTAATCTATGTGTTCTATCTTTTTAGCGAAACAAACAACATTTGACCGTCACCTTACCACCCATACCCTAAAAACCTGTACCCAAAACATGGTTTTCTGGATTGATTTTCGATAAAAAAATGGAATTTTAGGTTGACTCATTACTTTCAATGGAAGCTTTTCAGCATCACATTTATGTTTATACACGTAACCTCGTCTCAGCTCACATGCAGTAGTTTCTACTGTATACTGCAAGCGCCTCTCTTTCGTATGATTATCTGAGAATGACATGTATTATACAAACCTTTACATGCGCCTCTAAACATTAAACTCAGTAATCTCAACTGATAACGGCTAGTTATTTACATTATCGCGGCAGGTTTTTTAACACCGTAACTATGCTTCCTTTTTATAGCCAATTAAGTGGAAGTCTGTTTTGCTGAATCTTATCGTATTCAGTCTGATCCCATCAATCAGGGTAAAAAAACTGTCGAAATGAGAGGAGGTCATTTCATTGCTACGACGTCTCTCTGTGTCGGGGAACGGCAGAGTTTATTATTACGGGCTGGTGGCACCAGAAGTAGCATACAAAGTTAAATCTTATGATCGGGCTTCGTTAAAAAAAATTACGCACCGAACTGTAGATACAGTTGCGGATTTACAAGAGAAGCTTTTTTTAAGACCGAGGTCTTCTAAGAACTTCTTAGGGGCTGTGAATGCGAAAACATGAATTCCCAGTTGAACGCCGGGGTCGCCTTGCGCCCTCCTCGCGTTGTCGAAGGACTTGCTTTGGGATCCACTTCAATGGTTTAGATTGGCTTCGATTTCTCAGCTACGCGTTACGGCAGGGCTGGTTCCTGCCACTGTGTAACGGAACGGTTAACGGAGAAGGCGAATTTCTCTGCTTGTCTAAAAAGACGACGAAGACGACGAGCTGATCGAAGGTACTTCGCAACGGCTCTGGTTGAAGGATAAAACTCTGGCAAAAATCAACTTGAGTGTTCTGAAACAACGCTACTACCGTGTTCCATAAGTCCCCAGGGGCACATCAATACCAAACCGCATGCCGTAAGTGCTTTATTTTGCACCATGTGGCCATTAAAACTACTGAAGCGGCGGCCGCCTTGCTAAGCAGGACGCGGTAGCGATGCGGCTTATCTCGAACCTGGACAGTCACGTCGCACCAGATGGCGAGTGCGCCACCGTGCTCCGTCTCTGCAGACGCCCACCTGTCATCGCATGGTGAATTGGAGGACGGAGAGATGGAAACTCGCGACACCCAAGACGCCTCCCCACCTTCGGCGGAAGACGAAACAGCTACTGCGCCCTGGAGTCTTGTGGCCAGCCGCGCCATGCGCCGCCGAGACTAGCGACTTCTTACTGCTCAGCAGCGGTTTGCCCAAACGCCGGAGGAGCCCACCATTCACAAAATCCGGAGCGCAGCGCGTAAGCCCCGACAGTCTCCATGCCCTCTTAAAGATCTGAAGCTGGAAGTTCAGCCACGAAACGGTCTATGCCTCGCCAGGGTGAGCCCTGAAAAATTACTAATGGCTATAGCCCCTTTACTGTCTCTCTCACACTCACACTCTCTTATTCCCTTTTATATATATCTCTCTCTCTTTCTCTCTCTCTGTCTCTCTCTCTCTCTCTCTCTCTGTCTCTCTCTCTCTCTCTCTCATCCCCGCTCTCTCTCTGTTTGTAGCTCCGTTCTTATTTTAACTGTAAGGATCCGTCATTGCTTCAATGTACTCTGAACTTGGTATAAGCTTCTTCTTTTGCCCCGGTGCCTTTCTTACGCAATATAAATTTCTCAATTTGGTTCAGCGGGACCCAAACAGCCAAAGGACGGGGATACCTGGATTAAGGAGGCCACCACGCTGCTCCTCATCTTGATTATTATTCCACCGGTTCCTGCTCCTTGAGTTAGGACTACTTATTAAAAAGTTTGCGCAACAGATCAAGAAAAGAAAAGTCTTGAGCCTTGACATGTTGTTAACAGTAAAGACACATAAAGTGAAATGGCCCCTCAGAGTCTAACCAGTGAAAATGATAGTCGAATACTTCAATCTGATCCCTCTGCTATTAATAAATGGTGTAATATGTGGCTAATGGAACTGAATACAAATAAATCTAAAGTCATGCATGCTTCTAGGATTAACGTAACTCGATGTCCCTACTACCTCAAGAACGTATGCTTGCAATCCGTTGACTCTTACAAGTACTTAGATGACCATATTACGTTCAACCTAGCGTGGGATGCTCACGTGGAATATGTTGCTAAAAACGCTAACAGAACGCTGTGGTACTAGCGTCGGAACTTCCATAACGCACCATCTCCATTGAAACTACTACTGTATAAAACATTAGTTCGCTCTAAATTAGAATATGTCTCATCAGTATAGGACCCAAGTAATGATAAACTAATATACCGTCTTGAAATGGTCCAGAATAACTCTGCACGCTTCGATCTTTCCAATTATAACCATACAGCCACCATAACTACAATGAAGTCCAGTCTTGACCTGCTGTTACTACAGACTCGTCGTAAAAATTCTCGCCTCAGCTTATTTCACAAACTGTGCCTTCATAATGAGCTACGCCATAAATTAATTCCCTCTCCGTCATATCTTTCCCATCGCATTAATCACGCTCACAAAGTAGTGCTCAATTCATCTCTTACCAGAACGTTCGCGCAATCATTTATACCCCGTACATCACGAGACTGGAACCACCTTCCTGCAGAAGTTGTATCGATTACTGATAACCATTTTTTTCACGATGCCCTTCCTAACATTGTATAATAAGGTGAATTTATCTTTATATAACAAATTGACTGCTTTACTTGCGTTTGTGTTACACGTGACTGCTTTTGTTATTTACCTGAATTGTTTATTTACATGAATTTATCTAACTGAATATATCTTTATATAACAAACTGAGTGCTTCATTTGCGTTTGTATTGCAACTGACTGCTTTTTATTGTGTTTGTATTGTAGACTGTAACCACTCCCCTCTGTAATGCCTTCCGGCCCTGAGGGTAAATAAATAAATAAATAAAATGAACCCGCAAGTCGTACGCATGAAACACAGCCTCTACGCCAAAAAGTGTGACAACGAGAAGACCAGATCTCACTCAAGTCGCTTTGTTTTTAATTCCCATGCCACAGTGCGACATAAGACCGGACCACATATCGATCTGTAATTTCTGAGTGGAGCTTGCCCGCCCGAACTCGTTATTAGCGCGCTGCTTAGAACCCACGCCGTACGATGTATTCGGGGTAACGAACCCTGAGACTGAGAGTGCGTAGGCGTTTGTAAAGCAAGTATTTTGCGACTGTTTCTCATGACACTGCGATTGCGTTATTGTATAAAAAAACGGACTATTTTCTGGCGTGTGAGAAGTAGCGGTGTCTGCGTTTTTTGATACGGCTGCGTCAGGGAAACACTTGCTGCTAAGTATACTTTAGCCAACGAATGCTGGACCTGTGTTTTAAATTATAACCCAATTTCTGTGTTTAGAACACTTTCTTTTGTACTTCTGAAATTACCGCTAATGTAAAGGAAGTTCGCTTGCCCACTTTAATATAAGAACGATAGGCGTTCCTTAGATGAGGCTTCACTGGCGCTTGGTGTAAAAAGACGTGCAATGTGCGTCTTCGTCTCTCTGTCTGTACTTTAACTCATCAGGAACTATTCTAGTTTTGTTCTCCTTGGCCGTCGCGCAAGTCCTCGTAAGAAAGAAACACGTATTGGCTAGTCTATGGATCTGCGAACGACCACTCGCAGCGCTGGGTATTGAAGTTATGCCATCGCAGAGAAACGAGCCTGGCTGTTTCACAATTTCCCGCATAACAACCCGATATATTTGGGCATTCCTGCACGCGCAAAGCCTCTCAAGTTTCCCACAGGCTTCAGTACTCCTTTCATCTCCTTCCCCCTCGTCTCCTCGTTTATCTCCTCCCGTCGGTTTTTCTATTCTTTTGTTCGTTTTTTTCGCCACCCTTCGACCGAAGTCGCTCATCTACAAGGGGACAATTTGCTCGCCCACCGCTGAAAGAAAGAAGCGGCTGGCGGACAGAGTAGGTTAATATTATCTCGGCCTATGGTCTCGTATACTGGTTACGTGCGGAGGCGAGTACGCTGAAAGCGGCTGGGCGTTCCTTTACCGGGAGCCGTCGGTGTGCGCCACGCGTTCCCAGCGCCACCATTGCCGCCGACCGGGTTAGTTTGTCCTTCAATTAAGAAAGGAGCGCGTTCTCGAAGGTCCCGTTTTGTGGACGCAAGATAATGAGCGCGCCTCGCAAGCTTCACCTTACTCTAGTCTCTGCGAGCTGTTCGCGACGTCACCGTTATACCATCGAGAAGTGTTCTGTGAGGTGGGGCCTGTGCTTTTTCGTCCGCATGCCATTACGAGGCATACTTCGGAGTCTTATAGCTGCTAGGCTGTACGGGCAGTGATTATTGCGGGCGGATTCACTCGTTTAGGGGCATTTTATGCATGTTGTTTAGGTATCACTAAGGCGTATTTCTACTGCAGACACAAACATTCAGCAGAAATTCTGAGAATTATCCACAATGCGTAGTATTCTTATGCCACCACTCTTGAGTGTGAGTTTTTTCCAGCCAAATATCTGGTTTTTTCCGAATCCTGTCTGACCAATTATCTCCAATTATGCTATTATAACGGTTACAGGTGAAACTTTCACAAAATCTTCAATATTGTGGAAATGCCATGCGCTATACGTATTTCCATTTTTCGTATTTTTTGAATATTTTGTTATCTTTTAGTGTTTCTAAATTCCGTGCAACCAATTATCTCCATTTACGTGTTTATGACGATTACATTTGGAAATTTTCCGAAATTTGCATTATTGTTGAAATGCAGGACGTTACACGGTTTGCCATTTTTAGTAATTATTTTATATTTCTTTTTTTTTTAGTTTTTGAAGGTTTCGTTCGACCAATTATGTCCATTAAGCTATTATAACAATCACAGGTGGAACTTTAGCGAAATATGCATTATTGTGGAAATAAAAGCCAAGCAGTATACTTTATGGCATTTTTCATAATTATTGTGTCGCGGGCGGTGACCGTAAAGGGCCCGGCGGCGTATTCCCAAACCATATCCCGTAGGGGCCCAGGCCGACCACACCCACTAAGCAGGGGCGCAGCCAATGAGGTTTTTTTTAACCTCCTTGGACGCAGCACCGTGACGTCTCTACCTAAATGTGCGCGACTTCATGCGAGGTGGCTTTTTTCTTTTTTCCACCTCCCCTCGTTTCGGATGCTTTGCGGGCGGCCGATGGTTTCGCTCCGCGGGACTTGTGTTGTACTATTTATATTTTTATTCCTGCTATTTTTTGTTTATACATTTGTATACTTTTTTGCGTGTGTCTGGCTTACAGTTGAGGCACGAGCTGTGAAACAATGCTGGCGAATTAAAAGACCAGACACAACAGAAATATATATATGTGGTAGCTAAAAATGCGTCGTAGGAAACACACAAACTGCTCATCTATACCCATCAGTGGATCTCTAAAAGTGACAATTTTTTGCCGCGATTTGGACTCCGAGATCAGTATCGCAAAAACAGTGCGCCAAGGAGATAACTTTTTTACTTAGTTTTATCTCTGCTGCGACTACCGTGACTTCAAGCTCACGGGCAACTACTCATTAGTCCCAGCGAAAAGAATATACGTATCTGAGTGAGTGTAACACTGCAATAAATGAGAGGCCATGGGGCCCTGGGGGAGCAAGGATGAGGTGAAAAGGGGAAAGTCACAACTCGCACAATGAACACAGTTGCAGTCTTGGGGTCCTACTCGCAAAATGAACACATTTAAGTCTGTCAGTGGCAGCAAAACGCACTGTTCACACTTAAATGTGCAGTTCACACTATAGACAATGCGGTTCACACTGATAACAGTGCACGCTGCAGACGGTTCACATTGTATACCGAGCGGGGAAGTCGGTCAGGCTGCCACACCAATTTGTAGAGTCTGTTTTCAAGGGCGTACTCGGTAATTGCTTCTAGTGCGGTGGGATCGTCACGGACCCGACTAACATGTTCCTGTTCAGTCGCAGGGGCGGGACCTAGAGTTAAAGGCTGGTTGCGATTACGGTCGAATAATGGACAGAGCCAAATTAAGTGGTAACGATTTGGTGTGCCTTCCCGATTACAAGGGGGGCATCAGCGCCATTCGGATCCTGCTGCAGCTGTCTATTTATAAATATCGTATCTTATGCAGCAAAATCTCTGTGTGCATGAAGCACAAAATGTTAAAAACAACTAATCGACATTGGCAACAGCGTGAGTGGTAGCACGCATGATTACGGATCTCAAACTCGGCCTGGTGGCTTCAGTGAAGAGACTGTGGTCAATAGCCCTGTACAGAAGACATATATCAAACTCCTCGAGTACTTCAGTTGCTGTACAATCCAACTATTACTTAGCCCTTGGTTGGTATATATTTTCGATATTGTTTCCATAAATTGTTATGACCAGCAGTGAAAATTATGCAGAATTCATGACCGAGTGTAAAACGTGTACGTTTGAGCTGGCGTCTTTCTTATCAATGAATCACACTTGCAAGAACGATTCACCTTCCATTGCTGTTAACAAAATGTCAATGTTTTCCTTAGTGGCACTGTTCCTGATAAAGAATAATGCAATGAAGTTAATGTTAACAAATTCAGTGTAATAGTGCTTATGAAAGTGCCAAAATGTAGCAGCTAATGAAGCTGTAATATTTCGCAAGACTAGAACAGTTTGTAAATGTAGTCATGGGTAATTGGCTGCCTTTCTTGTAATCCTTACCTGCAGCACCTAATCGTGTTTTGAGGTGTGTATATAGTGAAAGAGCACCCAACTCAATTGTATACCCGTCTGTGGGCTGTAGAATGAGCTTTCAATGAGGGTGTTTGCTTTTCGAACCGTGTATAATTGCCACATGCGCGTGAAAGCGTCCATCCGCGCGCGCGCACTTCGAGCACCGAGTCGAGTGCTTATCTAGGAACACGATCGGAGGTCAGCGTCAACTTGCAGGTGCGCAAGAAGAGCGCGGAGAGATCAGGGGCTTAGGTACAAAGCTTCTACCACAGGGGCTTAGGTACAAGCTTCTACCACATGTGCGTCAGCTTCCTTAGCGCCGCAGGCCAGCCCCGCCCACGGAGCGAAACCATCGGCCGCCTGCCAAGCAGTCGAAACGAGAGGAGGGGGAAAAAAGAAAAAAAAATTCCCGCGCCTTCCCGCGAGGGGAACACGAGTAAATGCAGAGCATTGGGGCCTCAGTACTGGTTGAAGGCAGTGTTGCTTCCATCGCTTCTTCCGTGATGCTGGAGTAGCAGACACGAGTAAACGTGGGAGCGAGCGTCAACCAAGGAAGGAAGGAGCAACGCAGTGACTGAAGCACGAGCGACCGCTAGCGGCTTTATATTTGCAGCGCGCTCAGTAGAGGGAGAGCGGTACGGGGGGAGAGCGCGCATGCGCAAGCAGCGCGCGCTCTTCTACGCCCCACCGCGCTGCTATCACGCACCTGTTACGCCGAGACACGGCCGGACTGGAGGAGCGGCGAGCACGCACTTTCATATGAAAGTGCGTGCCTGCCGCTCCTCCAGTTCGGCCGTGGCCGAGACCGCGATGGAGCGTTCCGGGGGTGACGAGTGAACGGGCTGACTACGACGCATGCGCGCACCTGCTGCGGACGCGGAGCTGTGGACGCCGTCCGACGCAGGAAGAGGCGAGGCTAAGAAATGCTCTGCATTTAAAATCCACCTCGCATAAAGTCGCGCACATATAGGTAGAGACGTCACGGTGCTGCGTCCAAGGAGGTTAAAAAATTGCAATTTTTTTAACCTCTCTGGCTGCGCCCCTGCTTAGGGGGTGTGGTCGGCCGGGCCCCTATGGGATATGGTATGGGAATACGCGGCCCGGCGCTGGAGCGGGCGCGACGTCCGCCCGCGCACCAGAGCGCGGCACGAGCATCATGGCGACGAGGATGGGATAATAGCGTGACGAGAACACGTGGCGGATGATTTTTGAAGATTATCGTCTTTCTTGGGCTACTTAAACCCAGAAATTTTGGTCTGTCTGTATGTGTGCCTGTCTGTCAGTGACTCGGTTCAGCCACCCGGTCAAAGTAAAATAGATATTGCGCAATAGTCTTATATACTCACAGCCAAAGGTAAACGTCTAAGCTCCGTTTATATGTTCAATCTTGTCAACTTTGTTGAAGAAGAACAAGACATTACGCAAATATAAGACAGGAAATTAGTACACAAGGGATATTTACAGCGTTCCTTTATTACAAAATTCATGGATGCTTGGTTTTTTGATAGCAAATGATATTCTACATCTACTGAAGAAAACCGCCGCCTGCTGTTGCCCGCGCCACCTCCTGGCGGCATATGAAAAATCACGCGGCAACCGCAACGAAACGTTCCACTCGCTAGGTTCCACGTTCTGCTTGGAATGCACGTGGAGCACGGCAACGCGGTTTTTGAAGTCGGCCGCTTCGATTCACGCGCGTCTCCGCCGTATTGCAGCGCTGGAATCGAGGAACCCAGCCTGTATCAGTGGAACGCGGTAAATTCAAATCGCCTTGAGCAAACCTTTAGTGTGTTTACCTTGGGATGAGCCCGATAGAAGAGGAACATCATGAGAGGTGAGCGGGAAATCAAAGGGGGGCATTTCCTTGGCAAATGTCTACAAAGACTCGTCTTTTGACGACATCTGCAACGAAAGCAGCAGATACGCCGCCATTTTTTCCTTTAGGTAATCCTGGAATTGTTTGGAGACAAACTGCGGACCATTGTTCGTAACCAAAGCGTCTGGAGTCCCTTCGCGGCTGAAAGACAAGTCCAACAACTTAATGGCATCCTCTGCACAATGCCAAGAACCTCAGATCCCTTTGAATAGTAGTCGAATAATGTAACGAGATACTTAGGGTACGACACATTTAATGGACCGACAGTGTCCTTTCCCCACTTTTGCCTAGGCCCTTCACGCCACTTTACTGGCTGCAAGGGAGCTACGTGGGGTTTAGCAGACTTGTCTGCCAGCTGAAAGATGTGGGAATGATTTAGATGTTCTTCAACAGAACGATCCACTTGAGACCACCAATAGCGTTGACGGAGAAGTTGCTTAGTACGGACTATGCCCTGGTGGTTTTCATGGGCTAATTCGAGGAATGTCGGGACAAGAACACTAGGAATGACTACACGGCCACCGCGCATAAGTAAGCCGTCCACAAGAGAAAGTTCATTCCTAACATGAAAATAAGCTGTTAAGTCAGTGTTTACGCTTTTTTAATGGAGCCAACCCTTGGACACATAAGCAACAACTTTCCGAAGTGTCACATCTGCATTTGTTGCAAGCTGAACGGTCTCTTTATCGACCACTGCAGTCACCAGAATGACCATTTCTTCATCCTTAATGAGTTCCTGACCGTTCTGAAGTGGAAATCTGGACAAAATATCAGCGACCAGATTTTCTGACCACTTGCAATGTCAAAGTTGTAGTACAGAAGTCGAGCTAACCACCGTGAAATTCTCAAAGGCCTCCGAACTGAGTCTCCTGCGGCTAACAAAGCAACCACATATTGATGGTCAGTTCTAAGGGTGAAATGTCTACCCCACAGGAAAATGTGTCATTTTTCAACCGCAAAGAAACAAGCAAGCGGTTTGCGTTCCCCCACAGAGTATTTGCTCTCAGTTTCTGACAAAGTTCTATACGCGAAGACTACAGTTTCAAGCTTACAACCATACCGCTGCTGTAATGCAGCTCCAATGCCAACGTCAGATGCATCGGTTGAAACTACGACAGGCAGTTCAGAATTAAAGACATTGATGATTCGAGAGCAAGTGAGGCGAGCTTTCAACAGGTTGAAACTGCGCTCGGTATCGTCAGGCTAAAAAAACTTATCTTGCCTGAGCATGCGGCGAAGCGGTTCGACCAGGTCTCCATAGGGGTCTATGAACTTGGTATAGCATTTTGCGAGACATAAAAAGGATTGTAAAGACTTGATGTCCGTAGGAGCCGGAGCATTGACGATAGCTTTGACCTTGGTTTCCAGAGGAGGTGAAGTGCCCTCAGCTGAACTTTTTTGCCCACAGAAAAAAGACATTCGTCACTTAACTTCATGCCATAGTTGGCTATGGAAGTTAAGACCTCAACAAGGAAAGCGTCATGCTCAGACTGAGTCTTCCCCCGCACAAGAATGTCGTCAAGATAGCAAACCACACTTCTGCAATTCTTATGGATTTGAGACATCATCTTTCGAAAAAGTGCAGTCGTGGACGCCAGACCAAAACACATAGGCTTGACGTTATGAATGTAGAAAGGTCTCTACTGCCCTGTTCCAACAACAGCTGGTGATAAGCAGACCCTAAGTCTAACTTAGAAAAGAAAACAACTCCATGAAACTTTTGCAACAACTCTTCAACATGTGGCAAAGGATACCCATCAATGACAGTTGCCTTGTTCGGCTCCCGGAGGTCCACACACAGCCGTATGTCACCACTCTTCTTTCGGACGACGACGAGTGGCGAGACCCACTCCGAAGCGTCGACACGTTCGATGACATCACAGTCCTCGAGGCGTCGCAGCTCGTTGGACACCTGATCACGGAGGAGCTAAAGGCAGTAGTCGCAACTTGTATGCGAACGGAGTCACACCTGGAAGCCGTTGGATGCGATGTATGAAGCCTTTTACGAGACCCAACTCGTCGTTGAAAAGACGCTCGAAGCCCAGAGCCACGTTCACGGAGCACTGCACTCAACAGACGGATGCTAGTAGACAAGTGAGAGACGCTCCATCGATCTGGATGCCTAGGTTCTGAATGGCGTCAAGTCCCAACAGTTATGCGCCTTTGTTGGTGACGTAGAAGATGACGGAGCAAGACCGTTGCAAGACTTGGACAGGAGCTTGGAAAGAGCCGATGACGCCGATCAGTTGTTTGGAAAAATTCCGCAAGTCGACGACAGCTTTGGACAAGACGTGCTGTTTGCTGAAGTGATGCTTGAAGTCTTCGGGAGTCATCAAGGACGCTGATGCTCCGGTTTCAACCAAGGGTTGCATGGTAACACCGCTGATTTCAACTTGGACGACTACTCCCTCCATTAAGAAGTGCTAGCTGTTAGCATGGACTTTGCAGGATGATCATCCGGGGGTGCTGACGCTGAAGCTCTCTCAGCTGAATTGATATCTGCAGAAGCCTGATGCTGTACAGGTACGCGTGCAGAGGCGAAGTCAAGGTCTTCCCTCGAAGAAACTCGCTTAACTGGCGCAGACTTGCGGCACACTGACGCGAAATTTCTCCATGTCTTGCATGCGTTGCAACGCCGATTTCGGGCTGGACAGTTTAGAAA
The DNA here is from genome assembly GCF_048455015.1 of Haemaphysalis longicornis. NCBI lineage: Eukaryota > Metazoa > Arthropoda > Arachnida > Ixodida > Ixodidae > Haemaphysalis > Haemaphysalis longicornis. The sequence goes on along the minus strand of NW_027526361.1, from coordinate 64,791,522 downwards.
AGTCGAATCGTTCCGCCTGCTACCACAGCAGCCTCACCATTGAGGCTGGAAGTGGCTTGGAGACTTCTCTTGCTGGACTGTACCGCGGGTCTCTGAAGACGATTACGGTTGGCGGCGGCCATCTTGCCTTCCTAGAAATCGAGTAACGTCCTGGCTTGCAGGAAGCGATGTGACGTCACGGCCTCCCCGACTGCCCAGGCAATTTTTTTCAGTGCGCCGCCATGTTGCGTACCCTGGCGTACAGCCTGAACGTGGTGACGTTGCCCGGGAGCGAACGCTTGTTTTGCAAGCGACCACGCCTCGAATTGTCGGCCAATTTCTTCCGCCTTTTCCAATGATAAAGCTTTGCGATATGCGGGGAAATTCTCTCTTGCTTGAGGGTTGGGCGTCCCATGGATGATTTGGTCGCGGCGCGTCCCGCGTACATCAGGCTCAGGCCAAACGTGCACCGCACGGCTTCCCCCTTGAGAACGGTCACGTAGTCGAAAAAGCTTTCCCCTGGGAGCTGTAGACGACTTGGGAACTCGTGACGTTCTACCAGCGTTTACGTGGACGCGGCGAAAAGCAGGTCAAGCTGTTTGACGAGTTTGGCGTACTTCGAAAGGGTCGGGGACGAAGAAGCGGGCTCAGACACGGGCGCGGTCGCCGCGTTGCTTGAATCGGATCGGGCTTCTTGTTCTGCGCCGGTGAAGTACTTCCGCTGTCCTTCGTTGATCTGCGCTGAGCTCAGCCTGCAAGTCTATCTAGAAATGTCGCAGCAGGTATGTAAGACACCTAATCGGATAGGGAGATAGCACTGTGTATTCACGCGCCTGCAGCTTCATTTGGTAGCAATCAATACAAACTGACACGCTGGACACTGAGAGCGCAAATCGTTCACTCGGGGTGATCCAGGGAAATGCTGCGCCTACTTCGGTGTTGTCCCTAGGAGCTCAAAAACAAGCCAAGTGACGTCACGTTTTGATCACGTGACCCTTTCTTTCGTCGTTCAATCCGCTCCGCGGGCCGGTAGGCACGCAGGAGAGCGCGCCAAATATCTGGCCATGCCAGATCTTCGAAAACGCGACGTGCTTTGCCTCGCGCCCGGTACCCAACCCTCCCACTACCTGGCTGGAGGTGACCGGGAGCTCCTCGCCCGAGCTACACCTCCTGACCGCCACTAGGGCTCAGGATTACCTGGCGCGCCTCCCTCACCTGAGGGACACTCGCTAGGACTGAGCCTCGTCAGAAATAAAGCTATTCTCTCTCTCTTTCTCTCTCTCTCGCGCCCGGTCTCAGGCCGTCGCGATGTGGCCCACGGGCTCGTAAACACGTGGAATCGAGCGCGCAAGCACGTGCGTGTAATTACAGCTTTAATGACTTTGTACCCTAGTACGACTTTGTACCCTAGTTCGCGGACGTAAAAGTTCTTATCACATCGCGGGAAATGTTTTGTGTGTGTGTTTTCTTACTCGGTTTTTTATAAGGATGTCTTATGCTGTTCCGTGTTCTTGTCATTGTTAAAATATAATGCCAACATCTACAAGATTAGTTTTACCCTCCTCCTTCCTCTACTCGAGCGCGAGTGAACCTTCTTTTGTGTGTATCATGAGAGTATGCGCGAGTGAGCCAGTATCTGTTTGTGGACTATGAGACTGTGGTTGTGCTGACTTTCATGTTGACGGGCTGGGGGATAATGTGGTGTATGGTCAGTGGCGCCCTCCTTCGGATCATATGTGCACAAGGTGCGCCGCTGTGTCGGACCGTGTGTCGGACTGTGTCGGACAACAATATTTTGATATTGTCCTTATTTTATAGTTTTTCAAAATTTTGTCCGACTAATCATCTTCATTTACGTTACTACAGCGATTACATTTGTACTTTCAGCGTAATTTGCAATAGTCAGGGCATTACGCCGTTCGCCATTTTATATATTTATTTTACATACTTCTTCTTTTTCAGTTTTTCAAAGTCTCGTTCAAACAATTATCTCCATTTTCGTTATTCTAACGGTGACATTTGAAACTTTCGCGAAATCTGCATTATTGTGGAAATGCAGGGCGTTACACCGTTCGCCAATTTCCATATTTTTATTTTACGTTTTTCTTATTTGTTTAGATTTTCTAAATTTCATTCGACCAATTATCTCCATTTACGCTATTAGTACGATATCATGTGGAACTTTCGAGAAATTTGCATTATTGTGCAAATGCCATGCGGTAAAATTTTGACATTTTCGGGGATTTCTTTCTATTTTTGTTATTTTATAGCTTTTCGAAATTTCCTTGGACCAATTATATTCGTTTAGTTATTCTAACGATTACATTTGCACCTTTCGGGAAATCTGCATTATTGTAGAAATGCACGGTGTTACACGGTTAGCAATTTCTCGTAATTATTTTATATTTTTCTTATTTTTTGTTTTTGAGAATTTCGTTCGACCAACTGTGTCCATTAACGCTATTACAACGTTTACAGGTGCAACTTTCGCGATATCTGCATTATTGTGGAAATGCCATGCGGCATACATTTCGTGATTTTCCATAATTTTGTTCAAATTTTTCCAATTTTTAATTTTTCAAAATTTCGTCCAGCTATATATCTCCCTTTACGTTACTTCATTTGAAACTTTCCCGAAATCGGCATTATTGTGGAAATACAAAGCGTTATACGGTTCCCCAGTTTCCCGATTTAGTGATATTTTTATTCTGTAACTTTTCTCCGATTAATCATCTTCATTTGCGTTATTACAACGACTACAGCTGGAACTTCCGCAAAATCTGTATTATTTTGGAAACGGACGATATTACGGAGGTCGCCATTTTTCGGGATTTTTTATACGTTTCCTATTTTTTCAGTTTTACACAATTTGGTTGAGCCAGTTATCTCAATTTGTGCTATTATAACGATTACAGGTGGAACTTCTGCAAAATCAGCATTATTGTGGAAATGCAGGGCGTTAGATGGTTCCCCATTTTTTCATTTTTATAGACTTTTTTCTTATTTTTTAGTTTTTCAAAACTTGGTTCGCCCAATTATCTCTATTTACGCAATTATAAGGAGTACAGGTGGAATTTCCGCGACACCTGCTTTTTATAGAAAAGCCGGGCGCCCCACGGTCATGGCTGCGGGAGGTACTCCGCAAACAATGCTGCACATTAAAATGCGGCATGCCCAGAGTATCGACATTAGGACGCACTCCTAATAGGGGATCAGATGTGTCTTCCCCCGTATGTTCAAATTTCTTTTGTTATATGTACTTATATGTACAGTGCTCACGGATTGAAACGCGACACTGCGAGCGCGTGGCCTGCGGTACATGCAGCGCCGCCCGTGGACGCCCGTGGAAGCTAGGTGTTGCATTGTGGTATACCACGAGGTTAAGAGCGTTTTGACCGTAGCTTGCTGCTTCCAGTTGACAATAAGCGGGGCTGTGGTTCCCCGCAGCGACAGTGGTGCGCTGCCAGCCTGGAGCGCAGAAGCGCGTTTGTGCTGCGCCGGTGGTAGCCGCCCGGCGGTCCGCGCAGCCAATTTCGCGACATCGTCTGCTCGCGCGCTCTTGTTACGCATGCTCTTCCGATGCGACACAGACAATGTGCCTGCAAGCCACGGGCACGCTTATCTGAATAAAACGAGCGTCTGCACGAAGGAACAGTCAACTTTATTCCATGATATCAACTAAAAAAAGAGAAGAGCCGACGGAGTACTAATGCACCGCACCACACGCGAACGTGCCTGAAAAGGCGTCTTTCCTGTTTTAGTTTACATCCTGGAATAAAGTTTCCTGCTCCTTCCTGCAGACGCTCGTTTTATTCAGATAAGCGTGACCGTGCATTACATGAACATTACTGTGTCGCATCGGAAGGGCACGCGTAACAAGAGCGCACGCACAATGTCGCGAAATCGGCTACGTGCACAGCCGGGTACCGTAGGCGCACAAACGCGTTTCAGCACTCCAGGCTCGCAGCACCCCGCTGTCGCTGCGGGGAACCACAGTCCCACTCATTGGCAATTGGAAGCAGTAAGCCGACGGTCAACACGATCTCATCGTCGCGGTATACCACAATGCAACACCTAGCTTCCACGGGCGTCCACGGGTGGTGCTGCATGTACCGGCGGCCACGCGCTCGCAGTGTCGCGTTTCAATCCGTGAGCACTGTACATCACCATCACGGCCATCATTATCAGTGTATCTATATTGGACGACCAATACCTCTGTCATTGACCTCCAACAGCTACTGTCCCAGTGTGGTCAGAGGCCACCCTTCGCCCGAGAACTTGCTTATTTCATACCTCCATCGAAGTAGTAGTGTTCCCCTACTCTTGGTGTCGCCTCTTGGCATGCCTGCGTCACAGCGTGCTTTCACGGGAGTGTCCGCACGAGTCTGTCACGTTGACAGCGTTCCTACTTGAAACCATGCCAGCGGGCATTCATTGTGGGGTTTCACACTCCGAAGCTCTTTTTGTGGTGCTTGGATAAGTCCAGGCTGTCTTGATTCATATGGAGATGTCATCGGTGTACATGAGATGATGTACGTCTGCCACCTGTTTTAGCGCCCTGTGAATCTTGAAATCTCCAAAGTTCAGCAGGGTGGGAGATAGTACTGCACCTTGAGGCATACCTCGTTGCGGATGGGGGCTGTGAGCCGCACCATTGTGGAGGGCTTCGAATTAATTTCGACCATCTGGGAATCTTTACCGTGCGCCCAAATTTCGACACACGTGCGTTCTCGCTTTTCGCCTTTATCAAAAAAGAAGCCACTGGCGCGGGTTCTACTCAACTTCTGCAAACACTCTAAAGTATTTGTCGTTTTCCTGGTACATATATCTTAAAGAGCCATGCAGGCTGGCCGGTTTCTTGGCAGGAAGCCTGTCCTCCTGCTCCCCCTCCCCGTTGTGCTTCCGGTAGCGCCGTCGACAAACTCATTACGCGAACACGTGCTCAAGCGTATAAGGGCTACGATGAAGCAGTCTGACAAACAGGAAGTGTGAAGTGTACGTCGAATGCAGACGCTTAATCAGCGAATAACCTCCGGCGGGCCAAGGTCGATGTCCCCGATGGCGTCACAGGCAAACCGCTAACGAAACATTTTCGTGACAAAACAATGGCGAATTGTATGTACAAGGCAGGCGATAAATCAGCTTATCCCCTGCAGCCGCTAAAGCAGAAAGTCTTTGTTCCGGCACAAGGGCACAAGCCTGGTAGCATATATCCATGCATCAGGGCGTAATTATGTCCTTGAAATTGGAGTTCAGCCACCGTCTCATGCTTCCTAACGTCCACGCACAGACAACACAACTTCGTGCCCTTGACACTTGCTACATGAGCGCGCTTTGCCGGAAACCGTTCAGAGCTACTGTTTTTCCTTTTTTTATGTGGCTGTAGATTCAGCCCAAATGGTTGTCGATCACGCCTTCGCCGCCTCCCCCTATCATCAAGACCGGTTTGCGCGGCGTGAGCTCCGACCTTTTAGAGGCCGACGCGCCAGCACCGAGAAAAGAATACCGGAAAACTCGTGTATACGACGGCTGTTCAAATGCGCTCTGTATTGCGGACGAGCAAGCGGCCGCCGTGTAGTAGTATGCTTAGAACGAAGGGTGCCGCGAACACACTTACTGCTTCACTGCTTCTCCTGTCAGCTGCCTGCGCCGTCGGACATACGCTCCCCTCATCGGGAAAAGGTGAGATACCTGCTGCGTAGGCGACTAACAAATTTTTGCATAACTAATACGAACCAGCGTCCATGTCCGAGAAAATACGGTGTATGCTGTCATCTACGATTACTTGACGTGATGTTGCCCGATTGACGCGTAGTGCCCTGAGCGTGAGGACGCGGGTCTAACTTTTTATCTGGAGGGGGAACAAAATAAAAAAAAAGCACTCGTGAGATAATGTAAAAGGAAACAAAGGGGGAATCAATTAACCTGTTGCCATTCACTACCACAAGCCTCGAGTCAGGTGTCAGTTCGGATCTTATAATACATACAAGTTTCCAGAAAATATGCAGAACTAGATGCTTTCTTGGGCTAAAAGCTTCGCATCGAGAATGACAGGGCCCAGGAACCTCTCTGAAGGCAAGTAGGTACAAAAACGAAGAAATGTGCAAAACACGCTACACACAAAAAAACAATTACCTGTACAGTTCTTATGAAATATACACACAGGTACAGAAAGACATTGCACCACGATTTAGAGAAATATTGTGGTATAGAGATACAACCAAAAATAAATGCGCATTACTGGGTTTTGCGTTTCCAACGAAAACATGTATAAAACAATAACAACTCCCAAATACAGTCTCAAACGTGCGAATAAGCACAAGTTTCAAGGTTCAGAAAGGAAACAAGCAATCACTTCAATTTTGTGCAAAAAACGAACGTAATTCTTCCCGGCTTTGGCAACAAGCTCTTTGAGAGAATTCATTGAGTACAACAGGTAGGTTATATTTCAGTGTCTGGTACTTGTAAAATGCACAGAAGTGTTCGACGGCTCAAGTGTCTTCATTTCGTGTATTTATATTAGTAGTCCGTCGTTTTAGTTTGGCCGTAGATGATAAGTAGTTTGCAGTGTAGGTGGTGGAGCAGCAGAATATTTGAAGTAGACGAAATCGGTACGTACTATTTATAGGAACAATATCAAAATGTTCAAATAAGCCTTTCGTAGTGGTGAAGGGCTCAATATTTACTATAAGACGAATCATTTTTTTGTGCAGAATCAAAAGTCTACCTAAGTAGGTTTTAGTTGTGGTGCCCATATCAGTCTACACTAATTTCCGTTAGAGTGCAGTAAGGCATAATAACTTTGAAGCCTTACTTTAGTTGGGAGCAAACTGCAGCAAAGCGAGATTATTCGAGTTGTAGCAGAAACCTTTTTGCGCAGGCAGTTTACATGAGTGTCCCACGTGAGGCCGCAGGAGGAGTGCACAAACGGGAATTTTATGGCTGTCAGCAAAGTATATTTTTTATCGTCTATGTAAAAGGCACGTTCAACCAACCAAGGTTTGTTTTTTCCGCGAAATATAATTGGTTTTGTTTTCGCGAAACCAATACCAACGCGGTTCATTTTTACCAGTAAGATAGGTTTTTTAGAATAATCTTGCACTCTTGAATCAAATACTTAATGTTGGGACCATGTAACAGAAGTGTGGTATCATCAGCGTATATAAAAAGTATAGCTTCCTTTACGTAAGTGTTAAACAAAACTAATAATCTTGCACTCTTGAATCAAATACTTAATGTTGGGACCATATAACAGAAGTGTGGTATCATCAGCGTATATAAAAAGTATAGCATCCTTTACGTAAGTGTTAAAGAAAACTGGTCCAACTACACTGCCTTGAGGAACACCTCGGCGTATCACCAAGTGGGACGACATGTGTTGAAATATTTGTACACACTGAGTTCTGACCGTCATATGGGATTTAGGTGCATCTAAGAATTTGCTTCGTATCCCGTAATTTACTAGTTTTTTGGTGAACATGGCATGGTCGAAGCCGTCGAATGCCTTACTGAAATTCGCAAAGTTGGCAATGCAGTGGTTATTGTCCTCGAAATTTTGCAAGATATCTTCTTTTAATGCTGTAAGTGCTGTTCCCATTGATTTGCCTTTCCTAAAGCCCAATTGTGCATCAGTAAGTCTGCTACGTTTCTAAAAAAGTTCGATATTCGAGTAAAAATTACTTTTTCGAGCCAATTGTAGAATACTGGAAGAACTGAGATACGGCAGTAATTATTTGGTCAGTTCCTATCGCCACCGCTATAAAGTAGGGAAACCCCTTTCTTTTTTCATTTTTCGGGAAAAATGCCCGACACCAATACCTGGTTAAAGATATGTGCCAGTATTTGAATAATTATTGACAAAACGTATTTAATTTGTGTAACTTGCACGTTATCAAAGTCTAGATCGTTACTATGTCGTTGACAGATAAACGCGCTGCATATTTCCTTTTCATCTGTGGGTTGTAGAAATATGCGCTGAGAATTTGGGCGGTCTAATATTACCGCTTGTGGATTATCATGGCACGGCACAAAATCTGTGCGCCAAACAAATACAAGTAGAGCCGACGGACACGCCCGACGAAGAAACGCTGATTTTATTTCAGCGAATGAGCAGTAGAACGAAGAGTAAGGATGGGGGGGAATCTTCGGCGTCTCTGCTCACTACCTGATTAGCGCAAAATGTTAAAACCTGATTGCTCACAAGGAAATGAAGCAAAGTTTGGTTGCAAACAGAGCATGTTCACGAAACACAGAATTGTATCTTGAGTGCCAATCCTCTCCCTTAGCAATATGTCAGATAATTTGCGGGTTTTGGTCCTTCGATATACACATACTCATCCTAGGTTGCAAGCAATTCATCGAATGCCGAACAATTAATCGAAAAGGCTTGGTGTGTCCGATTAAGGAGGCGAGGCCAGGCCAGTCTCTGGCCATGATGGCGATCGATACCCAGCAGCCCCAGCAAAATCCTTCATCTAATCCTGCATCTCATTCGTCCAAACTTTGAATGCGAACATCTTCGAAAGAACTCTGTCTCGTTGGGTCAAACTTATGGAAGAGGCAAATATACCAACCTGTCGTAGCGGAGTAGCCTCCGAAACGTTGAGACCGCTTTTAATAAATGTCCTTGATTAGGGTATTTGCCTCTTCCTCAACTTTGAGTGTGCATTGAAAGCAGGTCAGTTTTCCAAGCAGTACATAAGATAGCCTAGCGGTACGGCTTGCGACGCGGCGGGATCTCGGTTGCCTGTAGACCTTTCTTCTAGATGCTTTCTCACCCACTGATTCGGTGACCAATCGAACTCGCTGCTGCTTACCTTCAGCGGCGCAAAGCGGGCACGCATAGCGGTTGCTCCGCCCAGTTCCCACGCGAAGCGTGAGATACCGGCGATCGACCTTATATGTGGCCTTGAACGCGTTGCTATTTGCCTTCAGCAATGCAATGGGTGCACGAATAGCGGTGGCCTTTTTCCAAGTTTCCACGCGAGGCGTGGGCTACAGGCGATCAACCTCACATTTGGCCTAACATGTGGACGCCGCAGCAAAATTGAAATAGCCAGCGTATGCAACATTGACTCGGTGCATACAGTCTGTGCAAGCGTACTGAAACATTAAGTCGATGAAGAGAAATTAACCACCGTTGTACAGTAAGGAGTCTACTGTTAACGCCCAAAGAAACATACTATTAGGTTGGTAGCTTTAAGTATCCTTGAAGTGCTGTTTGCACAGAATAAATGAATTATGATGAACACGCATAGCACTACCAATTGCTTCTTTATTGTCAAAAGCGTGTCCTTATCTTAAATTCCATCTCCCTTTTTGCTTTTCAGAGGAATATGTGGTCTGCAGTTCACCCGTGTGCCTGCAAAGAGGTAGCGCGTGTTTTTCTATTTTCAAGATATTTTCTGGTGTGCAATTTCTCCACTTCTCTGCAGAAAGCGGCTGCACGATAAAAATATATATAATTCATATTGCACGTGACTTATCACCCCAACCAATGCGAAATTGTTGGCAATCGCCTAGGCACGAACCTTGTATTTTAAGAAGTTGTGGTGAGAAATGCCGCCACCAAAAGTCATGGTTAGTCAAAATTCGTAATATGCGCCTCCGCAAAAGCGGCACTTGCCTCCCAGAGGGATCGTGAGTACGTATGGTCGTACACAACAATGAAGAATTCTCTTGTGAGATAAATCATCGCAACAACGCTTCAGTGTCAAAATGACTACCACCATAACGAAAAAAAAGTAATATATAACAATTAGTGTTCAGTTGTGTTTGTTAAAGGGGCCATAAAGAAAAATACGTTTGGTTCGCCAAAAGCACCGCCTTTTTCTGATTGGCGAAATTCAGAGAAATAATCAAAGTGTTAAAGAAAAATGAACCAGCGGTGACTTCCGAGCCACTTTCTGGCAACTTCTCCATGACGTCACGGAATCTAATTACAGTGCTTTTCGCGCCTGCCGACGTAAGTTACCGCCGAAAACATGACTGGGCTATTGTAGGGGGCCTTCTAGATAGGTTTTTCCGTATAATTTATACACAAACGTGCAGTTAACACACCGATAAAAATGTCTTAGTGCTTGTGCATTTTAGGTCCCTCCTTCGCGTATTGCGTCACTGTAGCGCGAATTTTGAAAGATTTTTCATACAGTCGAGCCCGCTTATAACGAACCCATCGGGAAACTGAAATCGGTTCGTCATATCCGCTTTTCGCTATATCTGGACACAAAATCTATGTATACAAATGGCAACGGGAAACCAAGATCTGTTAGTTATAGTCACTATTTCGTTAAAACCGGGTTCGATATAAGTTGGTATACTGTACCCCACTTTTTCGTTTCAGGGCTGCAACGGGATTGAGTAGTTTAACGAAGGCTAGTGTTTCCAAATGAAACAGAGATGTTTATTTATAGCCCCTTTAGAAAAATCCGCTAGAAATGACAATTTTTCTGCGTGCGTGCGTGCGTGCGCGCGCGTGTGTGCGTGTGCGTGTGCGTGTGCGTGTGCGTGTGTGCGTGTGCGTGTGCGTGTGCGTGTGCGTGTGCGTGTGCGTGTGCGCGTGCGTGCGCGCGTGCGCGCGTGCGCGCGTGTGCGTGTGCGTGTGCGTGTGCGTGTGTGTGTGCGTGTGTGTGTGTGTGTGTGTGTGTGTGTGTGTGTGTGTGTGTGTGTGTGTGTGTGTGTGTGTGTGTGTGTGTGTGTGTGTGTGTGTGTGTGTGTGTGTGTGTGTGTGTGTGTGTGGTTTTAGCGATTATAGAGAGGGGACGGACAAGTGAAATAAGGCAGTCTTACCCAGTTGAATGGCATAGCACCATTTCACTGCGTCATTAGTTTTTGCAATACGAATGACCTCACATAACGAGATGAGACAGCTGCCTTGGGATAGGTGGGACAGGTGGGCAGAACGCCATTTACACTTCAGCCGCTTGACTAATGAAGGCAGCATTCGCTGGCGAGGACAGCGATCCTGGCTGTGGCTGAGAGCCGACCGAGCGGCTGTGACAGACCGTGTTCGCTACGGCAACAGACAGCCGCAATGCCGGTCCTCCAACATGGTGCTCAGTGGTTTACCACAATAAAACGTGCTAAGCCATTGCGCGCATAAAATTAAACGTTGGGCGTACGAAAATATACAAACACTATTCCAGCGTTGCTACACTATATTTCATACTTTATTTTGCGTATTTTTGGCTGATTTACTTCTGAATATGCCGAAAATAAGGAGATCTTTTTTTGTTTTCAGCACAGGAGATTAAGGAGTCGCTCAACAAGAGTGCCGACCCATGCGAAGATTTTTACGCCTACGCTTGTGGAGGATGGATAGAAAACCACAACCTCCCGGAGAGCGAATCGTCATACGATTCTTTCGACGTAGTAGATGACGCGTTGCAAGCATCGTTGAGAGGTAAAGTATATACATTTCTGTCCGAAGAAAATAAATTAGCCAGTAACCTGCTATGCTCAAAATAACCTCGCCATCGATCAGCAAGGTTAAATCATTCAAAAAATGTTAGACCATATGCCCCTAAGAAGAACACATTTAGGTTTTTTTTTGTACGAACCATGGATGAGTGGAACTCACAGCACTCCTACGGAGGGCATGCTACAAGATCTGAAGGGTTTGAAACCTGTGTTAGAAACATAATGCAGCCCTCTTTGCTAAGACGGTGAAAAACCGCCTGCAGTACCTCTTAAAGAAAGAAATAAAAAAGTAAGAGGTGGCGTGATCCGCAAACGCATGGAATGACCTGCAGAGAACAGGGTTCATAAAGGAGAGGAATCGGCTGCTGTTGCTTGGGGACCTGCAGTCCCGAACACCAACGAACCAAAACCCTAATAATTGAATAACCTGTCACTATATCAGTCCGTAGTGCTTACTATTTGTGGATTCAGCGTGTGTGAAGTAAACGCCTTCAGTGTGCTCGACGGTGTGCGCTAACCAATACCTTTTTGTAGGCTAAAGCGCTACCTGTCGAGGTCGGCGAAAGAACGCATAAAGCCGGTAGTGTTCGCAACACAAAACCGGCAAAACATTATTCTGAAACGCCCCTCACGGTGACTGCACAGGGGGCAGCAAAAATTAAGCGTTGGGCGTACGCAAATATACAAACCATATTCCAACGTTGCCACATAATAAATCATACATAATTTTATTAAAGAACAACTTGAGTTACGTCAGCTTTTCGTTTGTAAAACGATTAAGGTAGTAAGTTTTACCACAATCTCATATTTCTAGAACATTGCAATTTGAATTCGTCTATCCTAAGTTTCAGTGATCATAGATGTTGTGTCCTTACATTACATCTGATTTTTTCTACTTACACTGTATACTTGTGAAGGTTTTCAAGTTTAGGCTTTCGTTGATGTATACGCATCCACGTGCGACCAATATTGCTTTTCGAGCCAAAAATATTTAAAATTGTTTTGCTTTTAGACATATTGGGGAACGTGACGATTGGTTACGAAGGAAACCAGAACGCAACGGACAAAGTGGCGCTGGCTTACAACGCTTGTATGGGTAAGTGACGAGCTTATTTTAGAAATGGTTAAAAATTTACAACGAAGTCAAAATTAAAACATAGGTTGATTAAAATAAATATTTTTCTCTACCCCCGTGAGCTTTGTTGCAGCCCCAAAAAACTCTTTTTTAACCGAAAGGCGCATGCGAAACATTGAAAATTTGGCAAATTTTGCGCAAAGCCACGATTGACATAGTGAGAACAATTCTAAAAACAAATTTATCGGGTTGTAACGGGTTGTAAGCTTTCGAATGGTATAACACAAGGACGCTGGAGGCATCAGTGCAATCGTACAGTTACGTTGCATAGCGGATGCTTCGGTAGACACATGCCAGTCTCACGTACCTTTGACGTCAAAAAGACCCGGCGACAAGGTCGGTGTGGGGATGTCACTACTGCTCCCTCTGTTTTCCTCATTAATGTTTACCGTAGCTGTAGAGATGCCTTGTTAAAACAAACAACGCAATCGTAGTAGTTTCGTTGCAATTAGCGTAATTGTTTTTTTACAACAAAGAAATTTTTTGACTAAGCCAAACGTGCATTTTCTCTTCATGACCTCCTGATTGGTCATGTTGTCACGGCTAAATAATGGTGTTTAAGCGTAAGACTGATCTAACCACAAAGTAAACACCCCGACAATAAATATTGAGATTTACCAGTGCTGAAAAAAAAGGAATTCCGAAAGAACATTTCAGGAAAGAGTGCAGTCAACACTCGTGTTAGGAGCTATCATCGGGAGGTAACTGAAATATAACGCCGAGATCCTTACGGTCGCAACGCCAAGTTCGCGCACTCCTCTGGTAAAATGCACGATTGTATTGAGTTGTCTTACCTTTCCAACCCATTTTCAATGTCATCTTCATGAGAAAGCAAATAGGCGTCTGCTTTGTTTTGAAATGTCTACAAGTGTTTGGAGGCGCATGCACTTAAATATATATGACATGATGGCTGACAGCTAGCGTAGAACCATCGCATGTGACCTTGCGTACACACTTGTTATTTTAGCTGTTCCAGAAGCGGGTGATCAGCATAATGTGATGTGGAAGATAATGAACGATTATGGGCTGGCTGAGTGGCCAATCTTAACCAAGGAAGAACAAGGGCCTGTCAAGGAGATAAATTTGACGAAGGTGCTTCTGGACGTTGGACTTGACCCCATCCTGAAGCTGACCGTTGAGAGAGACAGCACGTATATAACTTCTTACGTGATCAAGGTAGGTAAACCATCCGAAACATCTACTCTTCCATTACAGACGGAACGACCCCAAAGATGTGTGTACTATATGTTCAGGCCTGTTGAAGAACAGGCGGCAAGGGGTAGGTGTGGGTGTCAGTATGAACTGACAAAGGCAAAGCAACCATCACTCTTATACTTAATGGGGACTATTTACATTCACCTGTGCCAGTAAGTATTCATTAGATTGTGGCTTTTGTGAATTTGCGGGGATGCGCATAAATTATACATCCTGGAGTTACTCTAGTCCAATGGTTTTTTGTATTGCCAAGATATTGGGTTGTGGAGTTAAAGTGCTGATATGCTGATAGAGAGTCACTGCTTTGCCCTTGAATCCACGGCAGTTCCACCGGAGTAGTGCTGTGGGGTTGGGGTTCAGCTGTGTCGCGGCCATCAAGAGACGAGTGAGAGTTGCTGCTTTCTGGTCTGTGTTGCCAGACCAGTCGCGAGTTAAGGCGAGCACTGATGGTAATGAATGAGTAGATAGGGCCACACATTGAGTTGATAGGCATGGACGAAAGGACATTTTTGCATGAGAAGGGGATTGTCTTGGCGGGAACGTTGAATCTTGTATTACGTGCGCTTGAATGGGTTTTCAGATTGGAAAGGGTGATTGAAACCGCGATGGGGGGCTCACTTCGACGGTCTGTCTGAATTGGCTTGGGGGAAGATCGGCCGCGGAATGAGAGTATGTTGCTGCTTCAAACAGAAACGAATGCGTGGTTTAAAGTATTCCTAGCATCAATAAAACACGGAAAATATTCACTTGAATCCGTGAAATACAAAGCAACAAGGCCATTCTTTATTAAGCAGGGACAAATGATGCACGTCGTACCTTCGTGTATTTGATGCAGGCGGCAGCTTCGTGCATACAGCAGGGAAACCGCGTCCCGTGGTAATAAAGTTGGCTGATTACCGCGAGGAAACTGAAGTCCTAAAAAATCTCTTTCAACTTAAAGACGCGGGTATTTCGATTTCCGCGGATTACTCGGCAGCCACTCACCAAAAGACAAAGAAACTGTGAGCCCACAACAAGGACCTCACAAAGAAAGGCAGCAAAGTTAAGCTGATTTATGAGAACATAAAAAAATCGACAAAGATTTGTTTGTGTGGGATACCAGCCGTAACTAAATGGTTGTTGTAGGTCGACAGTGTGACAAAGAAACCTGTCCGGACTAAACTGGCAACAATGAGAAAAACCGTTCCTGCGCTTCAATGTGAATGCCCGCTATCTCCAATAGATTTCTGACCACTTCGAAAGCATCACTGTAGCTTTTAAATCTGATATTGTGATGATAACAAAAACATGGCCAATCAGTAGTATTAGCTATGACGAAATAATACTGCCGGGGTATCCTGTATGCCACGATAACCGAGACTTTCCCGGTGGGGGCGTTGCAATCCTGTTTCGTAAACACCTGCATGACAGAGTACGCGTGCAATGTGTCATTTTTAAGGCAAGCTTAGACGGATTCAGCTACATCATGGGAGGGTTCAACCGGCACCCGCATATAGATAACATTTTTTTTGAAAAACTTAATGATTTTTGTGCATTTCTAAGGTCTTATCTCAAAACGTACTAAGAGGTGGTGACTTCACCACCACAGCCATCAACTCGGCCACCGAAGTTCCTCAACCCCTCATAATGCTGCACAGCATTTCGTAGACATGGTATTTTCGCACACTCTCACGCAGATAGTTAAAATACCTAGCGCATTCAAAAAGGTATGGAGTCGATTCTGCACCTTTTCCTTCTTAGCGACAGCTTTGTGCATTGTGATTATGAAGGACAAATCATGGACGGTATATCTGCCCGCAAAATAGTGTGCTTGACAATGCAGTGAAATTATTCCTTAAAAGGGCAGTGGAAAGAGAACAGTGGGGCCTCTTGTTTGTCGCACCAACGACGTGAAATACTTGACACGATCGATGCGTCCTTTTACGATTTCATATCGTTGTCAAACTCGAACGCATGCTCCGTTGATGACCTATAGCACTTCTCTAAAAACCTTATATTGACATGCGCAAGAACCCAATCTAGCCATGACTAGGATCTCCCAGAACCTTCAACGAGAGACTAGTGTGAGGTTTACTATTTATGCGGACGATATCACAATATGGACCGAGTCAAGGGACTACCCGAATGAACGAACTATGATTACGGCCCTTCAAAGTGCAGTAGCAAGCATTGAATGTACCCTACCGGATCTCGGGCTTTCCTTAGCCCCTAATAAAACAGAGCTTCTGTTAGTTTTTGGGCGCAATCCAGCTCCTGACTTTCGTCCGCCTTGCATCATGGTTGGCACCACACCTATCGCCGCCAAGCTCCACCACATTCGCCTACTATGCATCCCCGTCGGTTACAAAAGTAGTCCGACTATATGGCTGAACCAACTAAAACAGAAATGGAATTCGACTCAACATGCCAATCGAAGACTATCTGACAAGCATGGAGGAGCAAAGCAAAAAGCAGTGCAGACACTTGCCCACGCCGTCGCAGTCGGTATTATTACGTTTGGAGCCCAATCTTACACTTCGAATTGTACCCAACGATGCGCTCTCAATGTTCTTAACAATGCGACTCTACGTACCATCAATGGCTTACGACGCCATACAAAAACCTCTAGCCTCCAATCTGCGGCTGCGCTTCCGCCAATTGAAAAAATTCATTCAAGAGCAAACCAACCGATACAACTTCAAGCAAAAACTTTCCAATCAAGGTGCCATACTCACGGCCTGAGATAAGCAAGATCGCATCCCTCTACCTGATTTCCCGATACCCATTCCTCCGTGGCAACGACCTCTCCTGACCGAACCAAGAACAACCCACCCGTTCACCGGCACAACAGCCGTTTCTAGACAAAAAACTTTGTCAGAGGCTATTCACCACAAGACAACCCGACGAAATCGACATTTATACTTATGCCAGCCTGACACCTGCAAATGCTGGAACTACCTGGGTCTCCCCAGATGACCGAACCATTATGCGAACCCAGCACTCCAACATTGCTGTCCCGCCCACGGAAGCGGAACTACTCGCCATTGACCATGCTCTTGACAACTTAATGTACGACCACCACCAATCCATACCAAAAAAGATCAGAATATTAACCATTTGCTACAAAGCATTTCAAGAACCTCGACAACCATTTTCAACGCACCCTTCTGTGAATCCAATTATGAGGCAAACGATGGCCCTACAACTGTATGGCATTCAAGTGCGCATAGACTGGACTCCTGGCCATCATTTGGCTGCACCAGGGAATCAGGAAGCCCACGAAGCTGTGCAGGAGGCGGGATTTTTTCTCTCCTCCGCTGACCCCGCCGTCGCTCAGCCTTAAAACCTTCCTGAATGCTTGGACAAAACCGAAAGTGCCAGCGTACCCCCGCCATCTGCATACACCTATACAAACACGAAATGAAACTCCGACTCAGGCAACTTACGCCAAGGGATTACGTTTCGAACAGACCTTCCCTTAGAAGCACCCAAGAAATATTTATTGACAAATTCTATACAGATGCATCATTTCCACCGGAAACAATTCGCAAATGGTACTCCCCCCCCCCCCCCCCTCCATCAACCCGAAATGTCCATACTGTCAGCAAGCCGTCAAGGCTGCTTTGCATGAACTGATCTGGATATGCCCCAAATTCTCTCGGTACTGGAATTTCACTTCCCCAAACCAAGATCCCTCAGCCATATCGAACCCCTCACATTATATGAGCACACCATTAACCTTATCGTACGGTTCGCATCTAAGAGCGGTCTAGCGCGAGTTATATAGCGATGGCCTACACCAATGACTGGACCATTCGATTCTTACAATTGTCCTGTGAAAAAATTAGCAGTGAATTAGGTCGGCTATGCCAGGATATTCGTAGCGTGAGCTAAGGTTCAGCTGCTTATTCTTCAGCTTCCTGGTTGTCCAGGATTAGCTGATTATCATGCTTACTGGTGCTAAAACGATTTTCAATCCAATCTAATCCAATCTAATCCAGTCTAGTCGAGTCACCGCTCCTAGCGCATGAGCAGCACGGCTCTCCAGGAACCACGAGAAATGGCTATCAAGCAGCTCCAGCGCAGGGTCAGACTCGGCTACTGCGCAACGAAGGCACGCGCCGATGCCAGCGCGTCTGCCGCGGCTATGACGTCACTCCTCTGGAATGCGCAGACCAGCGAATGTGCATACCCAATTCTCTATACATCTGTACTCCAGTTGGATTGGATTTCTAATCCACTACAATCCAACTTCTTCCAACCCAATCCAATACAAATCCAATCCAATCCAATCCAATCCAATCCAATCCAATACAAGCCAATTGAAGCCAATCCAATCCAATCCGATCCAATTCTCCTCGCGCTTGCGCAGCACGGCCCTTCAAGGTCTACGAGAAACTGCTCAACCTCGGCCAGTGTCGCCTACGCTACAAAACTGTGGCCTCCTCCCGAAAACCACGAACTCAAGCGCTCTTCAACCAAGAATCCTCCCCTCCCAACTCCCCCACAAGGCCTCCTACCTTCCCTTTTTGAAAAATTACAACATCTTCGCGTGGGGAACCATGAGGAGGATGCGAAGCATAATGAGGGTTGCGTGTAAGTTCCATTGTGCTGCCGTTATGTTGTTTCATTTATCGGAGCACGAATGGGAACGTAGTGTGAACCCCCATGTAGAGACAGAGAAATGTAGAGAAATGTAGAGACAGCGAAGAGACCGACACCTGCGTTACCTGATCGAAATCCTCCTGGTTCTCGTCTTTTAAGTGCGAATGCACTTCTTAAGCGACCCTGAATCACGCGTCCACCGCCGTCCGTCCGTCCGCACCACATACCCACTTAGGGCGATTGGCCAAGAAGAGTTCCTAATTTCTTTAGCACATACCCACTTAGGGCGATTGGCCAAGTAATCTGAATCACGCGTCACCGCCGTCCGTCCGTCCGCACCACATACCCACTTAGGGCGATTGGCCAAGAAGAGTTCCTAATTTCTTTAGCACATACCCACTTAGGGCGATTGGCCAAGTAATCTGAATCACGCGTCCACCGCCGTCCGTCCGTCCGCACCACATACCCACTTAGGGCGATTGGCCAAGAAGAGTTCCTAATTTCTTTAGCACATACCCACTTAGGGCGATTGGCCAAGAATCGGGCGTGAGAAGGGCTAATGCACCCGCTTAAAGGAGTACTGACACGAAATTTCAAAGCTGAGATCCGCTCTAGCAATCAAGTACAACGACAACACAAATAGGTGTCTGTGCATGGCACATGCCCACGTGGGGGATTGGCCAGGAATCGGGCGTGAGAAGGGCTAATGCACCCGCTTAAAGGAGTACTGACACGAAATTTCAAAGCTGAGATCCGCTCTAGCAATCAAGTACAACGACAACACAAATAGGTGTCTGTGAATAAATGCATCTTTCTTTCTTTGTAGTTGTGTGTGTGTGTGTGTGATCTCTCTTTCGCGAACATTACCGAACCGCGCAAATTCAACTCCTGCATTCGCACTTTCACATTCTTCCCCTCGGGGAAATGCGGGGAAATTTTTCTTTATTGCGTGCTCATGCTCCTACCCCGCCGCCCGCCCTCTTCGTCCTGTTCTCTGGTTGAGCTGCAAGGCGCGTGGCGCTTTCCGCCACAGCTTTGCCACGGTAAATTCAACATCCTCCTCTAAAGTTTTCAGTTTGTCGTTTCCGTTGACGTTCAGCTTCGCGTGCCTTCGTTGTATCAGTTGCTTCTTGACGTATTTTGAATGAGTGAAGGACATAAGGCGCGTTCGTAGCACATGCTCCCGTCTCGATTTGTAGCGCAGTGGGAAGAGCGCCACGTACCTCCCGTTGCGGCCAGAGAGTCGTGGGATCGAAACCGGCCGCCGCCTAACTATTTATTTATAGTGGACTGCGCTGACGTCAGGCCAAACGCTGACGGGGCTGAAGAGACGCGTATGCGCAGTAGAGTGCGGACGGCGGACAACAACGACAACAAGGGAGGGAGGGACACAGCCCCGAGCATGAGATGCTTCGCATCTAATAAAAGATTTAACAACGACAATATGCCGACCACGGGAAAAAAGATGCAAACCAGGACCCCTTTGAGAGAAGTAGTGCGACTTAGACATCATCATTATCATCATCATCATCGTTGTTGTTGTCTTCGTCGTCATCAGACTACTCAGGTCCACTGCAGGGCGAAGTCCTCCCCCATTGACCGCCAACTGCTCCGGTTCTGCGCTTGTCGAGTCCACAGCTTACCCTTGAATTTTCTTATTGCATTCCTGCAACGGATTACTGATTGATTGTAGGGTTTAACGCGCCGATCAACGTAGGCGATGAGGCGCGCCGTAGTGGAGGGCTCCGGATTAATTTTGACCACCTGGGGATCTTTAACGTGCGCCGAAATCTCGTACACATGGGCATTTTTGCTTTTCGCCTCCATCAGAAAAGCGACCGCCGCGGCCGGGAATCGAGCCCGCGACCTCGTGCTCAGCAGCGCAACGCCTTAGCCACTGAACCACCGCGGCGGGTTGCAACGGATTACTGGCCTTCCCCTTCTTCTAGCCGCATCTCTTGGTATCGACTCTGTTACAATAACTGTCCACTGGCTGTCGGTGCGTCTCACCACAAGGCCAGCCCAAGTCCACTTCTTTATTTCAACTAGGATATCTTCTACTCTAGTTAGTTCTCTGATCCAGGTAGCCCGTTTTTTGTACTCAGTGTTACTCGTAACATTATTTGTTCCGTGGCCAATTCAGCCGCCCTAAGTTTGCTTTCTAGTTGTTTGGTAAAGCACCAAGTTTCAGCTTCGTATGACATAACCGGGGCTAAACGCTGGATATAGATTTTTCTTTTGAGTGACAGGGGTAGCTTGCTTTTCATTATTTGGGAGTCCTCGACGAGTGCCCCTCTACTCATACCTGTTTGCACCGGATTTCTCTCTCGTAGTTGGGGCCAGCGCTAACAATCAGTCCGAGGAAGTTATATCTTTTACTTCTTCTAACGTTTCATTTCCTAAGAAGAAGATAATGTTTTTGGCATGCTTATTACTCCTTACTTTAGATACATTCATATTTAGTTTGAGCCCCACGACCGTACTTACTTATTGTAGTTCCTGAAGCATTGTTTGTAGGTGTTCTGCAGTGTAACTCAGCAAGACTATGTCGCCCGCAAACCTCAAATGGTTCAAGTATTTCCCGTTTATCCATAATCCTATCTTTTCCCGCTCAAGCTTTTTAAATACCCCTTACATACATGCTGCGAAAAGTTTTGGCGAGATGGTATCTCCCTGTCTTACTCCCTTTCGGATCGGAAATTTATTTCTTTGCTTGTGGAGGGTTATCCTGCCGGTGAATTCCTTATATATGTCTTCTAGAAGTCTGATGTATCTCTCCTCTATTCCACGGTATTTTAGTGCTTCTAGCCCGGAAGCAGTGAGTACGGAATTAAACGCTTTCTCATAGTCTATAAATGCCATGTAAATGGGTTTAGTGTATTCTGCAGATTTTTCTATCACTTGATTGACAACATGGATGGGATTCATGGTTCAGTACCCGTTTATAAACCCAGCCTGCTCTCTGATTGTTTGAAATGGAGGCTTTCACGTATGCGGCTAATTATAACTTCGATAACAACTGGTAAACATGTAGAGTAAGCTGATGGGTCAGTAATTCTTTAGGTCGTCGGGATCTCCCGTCTTATGCATCAGAATAATGTTGGCATTTTTTCAGGCTATCGGCACATTTTGAGCCTTCAAGCATTTAAAAAATTGTACAGCCAGCTTTTCCAGCACAATATCTCCTCCCTCCTTCAAAAATTCTATGGTTATGCGGTCGTCACCGGCAGCTTTTCCTCTTTTCATGACTGTGAGAGCCTTTTCTACCTCCTATTTAGTCACTAGTGGGACATCGCAATTTGATCTTATACTCTCTGTAGCTCCCTCTGGTCTAAGTCGCTGGCATACAGCCCAGGGTAGAATCGTTCTGCTACCTTTATTACTTCCTCCAAGATCTGCGTAATGTTACCCTGCTTGTCTCTGATTGCGCACATCGTGTCTTTGTGAATATCTAGCTTTCTCTTAGTTGCTCTCAAGCTCCCCCTAGTTGCTGCGTTTTCTCGACCACTACCATGTTATATGGACGAATTTCGTTTGTTTTACTTCTGCTTACCAGTTTCGACAGCTCGGCTAATTCCAAACTGATCCGCCGTGCTTGCTTCCATGTTCTTACGTTTGGCAGTTAGTTCCTTCGTTTTCTTAGCTAGGTTTTCAGTTTGTTCCCTAAATCTTGCTTCTTCTACAACTGCTGCTAGTTCACTGATTGCCGATGTTAAGTTGACGTGCAGCCGGTCTACACCAACTCGTTATGCTCGTCTGAAGCGCGAATTCGCTTTGCAGAGTTATTTTAAACTTCTGTGATATGGTTCTGACTGACTCCATGCGGGAGTTCTTAGTTTTCACTAGTTTCCTCCTTTTTATTTCTAGACTCAGCCTTAGTTTGAATCTAACCATCCTATCATCGCTGCTCCAAATCTTACCTAGCACCTCTAAGTCGTGCACAATATCTGGGTTCTTACTTGAAATGAAGTCAGTTTCGTTTTTTGTTGTACCGTCGGGACTTTTGTATGTTCATGTCCTGTTCTATCGTTTAGAAACGAAGGTTTTCGTCAGCGCCAGGTTATTTCTCTCTGCAAATTCCACCAGTGTATCTGCTCGACTTTCGCAGTTGTCTATACCAAAGTTTCCTACTGAACTTTTTCCCATTTGCTTCTTACCGGCTTTTGCGTAAAAGTCTACCATCACAATCGTGAACTGTGTTGTTGCCTTCTTCATTGCTGATAAGACATCCTCGTAGAAGCTGCCTACGGCTTCATCATGATAGCTGGTTGTTGGCGCATAGGCCTATACTATCTTGTATCACTTGTTTAGATTGATGACAACAGTCGCGACTCTCGCTAATGCTGAAAAACTCCTCCATGATTCCTGTCTTTTCTCTGTAGATTAAAAATCTCACTCCGTGTTCTCTCTTCTCCTGGGGTCCACTTTAGAACAGAATATGGCCATCAGTGACCTCCTTGAAGCCTTCTCCTGACCTTATAACTTCGCTTAACGATATAATAGTCCGTTTGATGTCCGAGAGCTCCTCTAGTAAAGCTTAGCTTCCCTCGCTAGATGGGGTGCGGGCGTTGAACGTTGGCAAGGTAAAGTTGAAATGGTGTAGCTATACACCCGAGTATACCTATACACTTATCGTAGCTATACATTTTAGAGTAGTAGTGATTAACTTTTCAAACGGCCAGACGTCAGTGAACCTGTCGTCAGTATACCAGCGTCTCAGCTAATTTCTTCAGAACTGGGAATATTAAAATCAAAACCGACGAACGCACGCTCAGTGTCCCTGCAGGCATGTACGGCAGCGTCGACCGCGGTAAACTTCTCTCGCTCCCTCTCTCTGTTTCTCGTGTGGCTCTCATAGCCAAACATTGGCATGCGTGCGGAAGTAACCGTCATCCCGGATACCTAAGAGGCTACACTAGGAAGGCTCTTGGGGACATAAACAGCATTCCCTCACCAGAGAACGATCTGGCCACCCTGGTGTAGTAGTTGGTCGCCACTTCCCATGTCGAACCAATTCAACTCTCGGCCCTCAGCCACCAGCAGCTGCAGAGCACCTATTCACGGCGGCGGTCAGGGCAGCGACGCAGCAGACGGAGCTAAAAATCTCTGGGTCTGGAGAGGCCGCCAGTGGAACTTGTAAGTGCCCTTGCTGGCTGTAAAAAAATTCTGCACCCGTTGGAACAAGTACATTGCGGAACAATGTTTTAAAATAATTCATCCTCAACATACTACTTATGTTCACTGCAGGATGGATGCTTCTCCCATTGAACTCGAAATGCTCCTGTCCTGCGCTGCTCGAGTCCATTCTTTGCTTCCGAACTTCGTTTTTTCGTCCGTCAGTGCAGTTATTGGCCTTCCCCTTCTAGACCCGTCTATGGCTATCACCTTTGTTACCATGGTGGTCCATCGGTTGTCATTTCGCCTCGTTACACGGCCAGCCCAAGTCCATTTCTTTTCTTTATTTGAATTATGACATGCTCTATTCAAATTTGTTCGCTCATCCAGTGAAAAGTCACGCGAAGAGACGTAAATGTTGTTTCATTCAATGCTCAGTGCGATGCGGCTGGTCATACTTTTTTTTACTCGCAGACCAGAGTTTTTTCTTTCGAAGCACATTAAAGTAGCAAAAGGGCTGGCACCTGAATAAAATTAATGAAGGGTGAACACCCTGATTTCCCCTCCCTCTACTGTTTCATTGTCCTGCCGCCACACAATAACACTAATTTCCCCAGCACCCTCTTCCCCGTGCCTGCCATCTGACTTGCCTGGCGGGAGTTCCTTCACTGAAGGACCAGCTTACCCTGATACGTGAAGCCACCTGCATAGTTGACGCTTAATTTGTGTCCGAATAAAGGTTGCTGGTACTCCATGAACATTTGCTTCAGCCACCAGTTCCGGGGTTTATTAACGTAGAAGTCGGGAATAAGGCTCTCCCTTTTTAAGGGTATCGTTTCCTTGTTTCAAAAATTAGATAAATGTGAGAATGTCTGTGGTTAACGTGTTTTCTTTCTTCTTCTTCAGTTGGACCAAATCAGCTTCGGGAAAGTAGGCCGAAATCAGCTTATACACCCGAACAAAGAAGGCAACAAGGCCATCATTGCTGCCTATAAAAAGCTCATTGCAGTAGCTGCCACGTTTATGAACCCTAACATGACCGAACAGCAGGCGAGGACACTTGCCGATGATACTGTCGCCTTCGAAGGAACGCTGGCCAATGTAAGTACACGCTCTTGGTTTTCGGTCACTGTAAGTGTATTTCGTGTGATCTCCTTGGCATTATCATGAAAGTATGTTTGCTTAATTCTTTAGTATCATATGCACAAACTTTCTTGCTTGTATTTCATTTTACACGGGTCCGCAAGGTCCCGTTCAGAGAGAAGAATTGGAGACGGCCACTTTGCTGCCCTACATGGGTGGTGCCACTGTTATATTGTTAGTTGATGAACATGTGGCGACGTTGATCAGCCTAAGCATTAGCTGGTAAAGGTGAATTGCTAACTCAGAGCCCCCGCTGTCCTTTAATTAGTTTTTATGGTGACGGTTCGATGTTAATGGCGCAACGCAACCTGTGGCAAAGACCGCTACGAGATCGCTTACAATAAAAGCCATTAAAAGTTAAGTACTACAATCTATGAGCGAGAACAAAAGTATATTAAATCAAAGACAATGAGGTTGTGGTGTGGAAGGCCAGGTTGTGAATATGCGTTAATTCTTTTAACTGGTCACACCAATAAGCAGCCTTGCGTGAGACTACGAATCACTTTCTGTGCATCTTCCCTCAATTCGCTACTGCGCGAAAAACTGCAACTAGCTCTTTACCTAGTGCACCGCGTGGCGCGAGGCTAGAACACTGTCATTTTCTTGGGCCCTAGGCCAATAGTGACGGGAGGCCCTAGGGAACTAAATCTTTGATCCACCTCTTACGGTGCTTCGAACTAAAGAAATCCCTGTAGACGGTGAAAGTACCTGCAGTAGATGGTGCAAACGCGTGCTCGTGCTGTAATGTTCATATTTTACTTTCTTTTTGGTTGGGTTTTGTCCCTTTCTTGGTGGTTTTTCTTTTTATTTTGATTCAGCGTTCATATTTGCAATTTTCTTTCCACGTTTGTTTGTCTCTGAGCACGGCTTGCAGCATTTCCTTGTACCGCAATTTCAACGTTCGTTGTTTGGCCTTTTGGTGCGGTCCTCATGATGTGCAATATTCACCCAACATCACTGTAGTACTCATCTGGGGTAGCAACTCCTGTTGTCAGGAAGGCTGACCTTACCATTTCACATGAAAGAGAACCTCCCTCTCCCCCTCCTCTCTCTCTTTCTCTCGAAAAGAAACTTTTCTGAACGAAACTTCATCGTCACCATAGGTCTTTTAGTCGTAAATGAAGTGTACCATAAAAGTTAAGCTATAAATTTATTATAGAAATTTTCCTATAATTTAAAAATTACGACTGATTTATATAGTTCTAAATAATACATTTATATTAAACGGTGTTTTTTGACGCCGAGCAGTGTTTTTTTACGAAAAATTATGAAATGGAGGGCGTTCACAGAGGAAGTTACCCCTCAATAGTGGAGACAAAAACATGTGCCAATGGTACAGAACACTAGCTGTATCATGAGCGCAGTAGTGGAGGGCAAAGAATGAGGCGCGATGACATTCTGCCGAGAGAGTAGCCATATGTCACATTCTGCTGTAGAATATGTTGCAAAAACCTGAGGGATTCTAAAGAACATGAGCCATTTTAATGCTGCCAGCGGCATCTTAGCAGTCGACGCTTAAAAGGAAACACCCGTTTTTGATTGATTGTGGGGGTTTAACGCGCCGACGCAACGCAGGCGATGAGGCGCGCCGTAGTGGAGGGCTCCAGATTAATTTTGACCACCTGGGGATCTTTATCGTGCGCCGAAATCTTGTACACACGGGCGTTTTTGCTTTTCGCCTCCATCAGAAAAGCGGCCGCCGCGGCCGGGAATCGAACCCGCGACCTCGTGCTCATTAGCGCAACGCCTTAGCCACTGAGCCACCGCGGCGGGTGAAACACCCGTTTTTATTACAGGGAAAGTGTTTTGTTAACAGGTTACCAGTTGGATCTCTTTTCAGGCGTCCTTATATAACCGCTAGTTTTTGTCGCAGTTCAAATTATTTGTTTCGGGATATTCCAACTTCCAGTTTACTTCGCCACCCGAAGAAAGGCGTGATGTCCTGGCAATTCATCACAGAACAACGATAGGTGTCCTGCAGGAAAATTTTTCCCATGTGAGTATATAAATTTGTACTTAATAAAATAGTTGCCGCTATAAAAACAGCACAGTCTGCTCTTTTTAAAAAAAAACTGTGTCACTTGACAATGTAAATAACAATGACACTGATATTAACCAACACCGCTTGAACGGCACAAGAAAGCGCGACAGCACTGGGTGCTGACAAGTAACAACGGCTTTATTTAGCCGGTGCGTACTATATACCGTCGAAAAAAAAACACGCAAAGAAAAGGCGAAGAAAAAGCTGTAGAGATTCAGAACGCCCTAATACCTACACAAAGGCAACATGCGCGAAGATTGCATTCATCTTTCGAGATATTCGTGCTCCTATGGTAGCATGCAATTGTTGCCGTACTGGCAGACGAATCCTTTTGCGTATGCACTACGAGGTCGTCAAAGATATCTCTAGCGCAATGTTCCTTGTGTCCACAACCAAACGCACTGCAGTAAGGCCAACCCTTTTTGACGATGGTGATGATCGCGGGCAAAGTAAAAAAGTAAAACCCGGTTGAAACGGGCTTTCGCTGGTCCAAAGGCAATATCTTCAAAGTCCAAAGTCAAAGCCCAAAAACCACATTGTTTCGCCCAAAACGCACTCCAAAACACACGGGGTGTTACTCAATTTACACAATGAGTTTACAAAAACGCACATCAAGCGCCTCAAGAAAAAACGGCGCCCATCACAGGAATCTAACCTGGGTACGTCGCGCTATGAAGCCGACGTCTATCCGATTGCACCCTTCTAACAAGGTCGGTTTGGATTATGAACTTTGATTTTCACTCAGATTGCACAGAAGAGAGCTTCTCAGTTTAACCATCTGGCTTTTAAGAAAGGTGTTTTGATTTTTAACATCAAAGCTGTTTAAGCTTTTATTTCCACCACATAGCCTTACCAAAAAACAGCCCAAAAAACTGAACGCCCGAGAGCATGCGCCTCATGAAGAGTACCGGCGTCACCCAGGCTTGTACATGGTGTTGCGCCACGCGGGGAGCTCGCGAAAAAAACAAGAATTATACCGACCACACGAGTGCGTGCATGTTCAGTAAAGCCAGTGTTTTCGAAACCCAAGAATAATGTCCCCTGCCTCTTCGAACTTTTTTTTTCTCGTGAGGAGCGTACGGCATCGGCCATCCCGGCCTTCGAGAACACTCCGACCAGCGTTTGTGGTGTGATCTTTCACCGGACCTTCCACTCCCCAGTTAACGGGTGTGTACGCCTGAAGGGGGAAGCACAGACGACGAGTTCGCGCTACAGACGGCGAGTTGGCGAAGCCGGTTACCGTGGGTTCTAGCGCGTGCTGACGGGGTCCACTTTGGGAGAGGTGTGAAAGACTGCGGCCAAAACTATCCGCGCCTGCCAGTCATGGAGAACGTTCAGTGGCAAGTTCGGAAATCTATGTGAGGTGCAACAGCCGGGTCTCCAATAAAGGGAGAGAAGAAGCAAGCTCTGCTGTTTCTCCAACCTTGCACCAGTAGTGCAAGCTGCGCCAATTTTGTTCTGATGAAAAATGACAAGGAAGATTATGTCGACTGTTTTATTGCTATGTATTGAATCAAAATCGCAGAGATCACGCATTGTAAGAGGAAGACACTCAATGAAGACGAACAAATAGGTAAGGGAATTTTTCAGGCGACACACCAGAAAGAAGTCGTACGTTCTGCACAAGAAATATGAAGTTGTCATGGTGGGTCATTGAACAATCGACATGCGTTCTGTGTTTGTCAGCTGTTGTTATCACAGACGTGAAATTATTTAATACAAATATGCCACCTCGAGTCACGAAAGAATACATTTTCTGTAAGCAAAGATCTCCCATTCATTTCCTCCTATTTTGTGATTTGTCGTCCAGTTTCCGCTTCTAGGTTTATTGAACAAGGAGTTCAAAAAGGTTAACCTCACCCTGACCGAAACTGAGCCGTTGGAAATAC
The DNA here is from genome assembly GCF_048455015.1 of Haemaphysalis longicornis. Lineage (NCBI taxonomy): Eukaryota > Metazoa > Arthropoda > Arachnida > Ixodida > Ixodidae > Haemaphysalis > Haemaphysalis longicornis. The sequence goes on along the minus strand of NW_027526361.1, from coordinate 64,763,003 downwards.
ACGCTTTGGATTACTACAAAAGAATGACGTCATACTTAAGCGAGGCCGAACCGTAAGTATATTAGATTGTATTTCGCTCCCTCAAACGTATCACGCACACAAAAAATCAAGTTCCTGGGTTTCCCGCGCCGGAGCTACGCCGTGGCTATGGGGCGGGCCGTAGTATAGAGGGCCACGGATTAATTCCGAGCCCTGTTCCAAAATCTCGACACATAAGCTCTTTCGCTTTTATGCGACTCCATCGTGAAATAGACCTCCGCGGTCTATACCTAAACTACTCGGGCTTCAGCCACTGCCACTGGGCCACAATGGTCGGTACAATTCACTGAGGCATTGAAGTGGTTCATAAACAGAAAATGTGAGATATTGTCTCGAGATGGGGCCGAAGTAGCCACTAACTCATGAAGCTTTGCTAACACCCCCTACGCAGAAAATAGGCGCATGGCACCTGCTATGATTCGAGATCGCTCATGGCCGACATCTTGTAAATACACTTTTCGCATTTAATTGTGGTTCGTGTAAGTTTCCGTGGTGCCACGTAACAAAATGGCGCTCGGATTTATAAGGATATATGGGACTTCATGGAGGCCTTGGATCAAAGGCACGTGGAACACAGTATTATTCTGGAGGAATCTTACACACACACACACACACACACACACACACACACACACACACACACATACATATATATATATATATATATATATATATATATATATATATATATATATATATATATATATAACAGAAATAAGAGTTCGCAGTCAAGAAAACCATGGAAAGCGAAGGTGAGGATGGGGTAGGTCATCGAAACAGATAAAGAATTTGGAAAGAAAGAAAGAAAGTGGAGGTCATGGGTTCGTATCCCACCTTGCGGGCATTTTTCTCCACTTTCTTTCTTTCTTTCCAAATTCTTCCTGTTTCGATGACCTACCACATCCTCCCCTTTGCTTTCCGTGGTTTTCTTGCTTGACTGCCAACTCTTATTTCTGCGTTATTTTCAACGAGCCCCTCATTTTCCCATTCTGATTCGCTATATATATATATATATATATATTATTTCTTATTTTTTATATGGCCTCAGGAAAATGTCTTCTCAGTAACCATCTGTGAGTAGTAGGGAAACGAACCATTAAGGAGCTGGTTATGTAGCGCTTTATAGCAATACATGATGTAGGTACAGTCAAACCCGTCTATAACGAATACGGATAGAGCGAATTATGCTATATATCGAACAAAAATAATTCAGTTACGGAAATACATGGGAAACATATTCCTTATAACGAAGTTCACATCTGATATATCGAACTCTGGGCGCTCAGAATGGCCGCCGAAATGCATGATCTCGGAGAGGTGATTGAGATTTGGATTGGCCGCGACCACGAAGCAAGAGCCGCGACTGAGACATTGCGCCTCGTACGGAATGATGTGACCCCCAATACTTCCCGTAATTGTTTCCGACGTGCGAGACTCGCGACGGAACCCGCCCTGTCAGCGATTTCGGACCAAGACAGCAGCATCGGTGAACTGTGGGAAGAGCTCGCCAGCGTTCCCGATGATGTCGCGAGTGAAATCCGTCCGACGCTTATAATGAAGCGCTTTCGGCAGTCGATGTGCTCCGCCAATGCTTCTTACATTTTTGAAGACGCGGACTCGAAATGGTGCAAACAATGTTTCGTGTAGAGAATGCGATGCTAGTTGAAGGCACCAAAACGAAAGTGAAAGCAAAAATCACCGCTTTTTTTTTCAACCTGGGCAGTTAAGGAGGAAAGTAGCTTTATTACTTGCAATATATGGATTATTTTTGCATGGTAATGGCTACTGTACTGTGTTCGTTTCTGCATACGCGGATGGCGGAGTTGGTGGAGGGGGGGGGGGGGGGGGGAGGGCGCTCTCGCGGATTGCGAACTCTTAACAATAAGCTCGTTAGAGGCGGGTTCGGCTATATCGAACTATTGAATATATCGAACTAATCGCGGGTGCATATTGCAGTTCGCTATAAACGGGTTTGACTGTATTCATTGCAATGGTTTAGGTTTTACTACCTTTGGAAGCATGTGCAAAAAATACAGTAAATGAAACTCTATTACGGCACAGAAATTGGTGATCAAAACAAATGCTTATGTTTTGCTTTGTGACAGTGTACGAATTAAAAAAATTCGTGTTCAGCGCACAAAAATGCGACAAAATACGGCTTTCGCAAAAACACCCACTATTTTCAAAACAAAGACCTGCATCATACCGAATGCCGCATGCGTCCTTCTTTCACTGAAGTAAAAAAAATTGGTAGAATGAATTTGTGCAGTTTGCCCCACGAAGGAAACTGGATTTCCCGATAGTAAATAACCATGAATATTATTCTGCGCTGGTGAAGGAATAATTCTTTCTGACTTGTCTATTCAATCCTGCGATCCCCGTAAAATGTACAGAGGCAAACGCACCCACACTCAAATCTATACTTACAAAAGAAGTGCCCGACTGACTGATTGAGTGACTAATTCATCAACTCCCACCCGAAAAGTCTGAACCTAGAAACGTTAAACATTCAGAGTATATTTCTTTCATGCCACTCCATAAGGTGGGATTTCCGGAAATGATACCACTAACAAAGGAAAAGGTGCGAATTACGTTTTCTAAAAATTGAGAATATCTTGCTCACCCGTTCAGACATTGAAGTGTTTTTTGCTGATATATGTAGCCCGTACAATTCTCCAAAAACTAGTTTTAAGGTTTGCCGTAGCCACAACTATAGACGCGAATCTGCACATGGGAGCTAAATTTTGTTTTTACCGATTCCTCGATATATGTTTCACTGCTTAGTACACAAAATTAGGGTTTTCTGATGTTATTCCCACAAATGCACAAAGTCGATTTTGATCATTTTGCCCTGCCATGGCGCTAAAAGACAACAAATGTTCTTTTTTTTTTTAAATTGCACCCATGAAGGGCCAAAGGTGCCTAACTTTTCATGTGAACTCCAAACTGCTGGTTCTAGAAACTTTAAATTTCAAGAGAACATTTCTATGATGGTGTAGGCCCACAATATGGCTTCATTTTAAAAATTACACAGCTGAGAGAGTGAGAAGCGCGAAAAATTTCTTCCAAATGTTTTTGTTTTTATCGCTGACCCGCTGAGATATCGAACAAGCTTTTGTTGATGTTGGTAACCAAAACAAATGCTTAAATTCTGTCCTAAAAGATTCTTTTCATATCAGTCATGTTACATGAAAAATTAGGATTCGTGTGAAATTACTGTTTTTGTGGATTTCTCAAGACCTGTTCAGCCCGTTGATATAACCAATTCATTTTTGCTTATAAATGCTGCCCATAAAATCGCCCAGAAACCAGCTTCAGAGTTTTCTCACAACAAGCTTAAAAAATTTCGAGAGGATTTTGTAAATTAAACCCCTCGAGAAGTAAAATTCCGTGTGTAAAATCTCATCCACAATATTTTTGCATAACTACGTTGTAGTATGGAAAATCAAGATGTTTGGCAATTGACTTCCTTTTACGGATTTATCAATACTTATTCAGCCTGTTGATATATCCAATTCGCTTTTGCCTAATAAATGCTACCTTGAAAATTGTTCAAAAACAAATTTCAAGATTTTGTCCCTACAAGTGCGAGCAGGATTTTTTAAATTACACTCCGCAAGATGTGGAATTCAGCACAGTTTTCTCGTGCACCATAGCGCTCGCCGTCTGTTGGGAACTTCTGCAACCACACGCCTCCTGTACGAGCCCTTGCTTTTATCGTAAAGCTCGATTGATGGGTATCCTTCCAACTTGCAAGTTAATACTTCCCATGGGTAAGAAGTCCCATCTTTTTAAAATTTGTTGCGGGTTCCTTCGAATAAAGCCCGAGTTTCAGCCATTTCACAAAACCACACGCCTGTGGTAGTAGCCCATGTATTAGCAGCAGGCAAGAGTTCCTAATTTCCTAATTTATGTACCACTCCAAATTAAGAGAAAAAGGAGATAACCAAACAAATTTTATTCCCATCCGAGTGGTTAGTACATTGGCCCACCCGGGCATCGCCAAGTAACTACGGTTAGATGGCAATAAAAATTACCTGGCGATTACGATACTCCCTAATGCGATATTTGGGCGCAGCAGCAGTGCGCCGAGGCAGCACTCACTCGTGGGTTCTCTCGACGGCAGCGATGATGAGCTTCTGCGTCGGGGGCGCGGAGTGCGTCTCAGGAAGGGACCGCGAAGCGCGTCTTAAGCGAAGGCACATCATAGTCACGTGCACAGGCCTCCTCGCTTTTTCGCCAAGCGTCGCGCCCTCGAGCGCCTCGTGTGGACACAGCATACTGCCCCTTCCCCATCCCCACCGCCCACTTCGGAGACCGCCGGCTTTCGCCGCGTCGGCAAACCGCCCTCACCTTCCAATTTCGCGACCCTCTCCTGGTTTATTTTCCTTCATCGTTCGCTTTTTCTTTCACTCGTCGGTTTTGCCATCGTTCACTCGGTTACGGCGACAACCGGCTCAGCCCAGAGACGGCTACCAAAGGGCTGCGCCCTAAAAAGCCGTAACATTGTTTTTCAGCGTGGCGGTATTCAACTACCTCGGCCTGAGAACGATTCTCCGTTGGGCAGCTCACGCATCAAAGGATTTCAGAAAGGCTCTTTTCGAGCTGGACGAAGTAGTATCGGGAGTCAAGAAGGATTCACCTAGATGGAAAAAGTGCGTCCGTTTGGTGAACGACGAAATGAAGGAAGTTACTGGCTACCTGTACGTAACAAAGTACTTTCGCGAGGAAGCTAAAATGGAGGTAAGACTATTCGCAGTTCAGAACACTGCTTTCATGGTTCTTACAGAATTAATATTTAACCAGCCGTTTCTTTCCACTTCAAAGAACATCTCCGGCGTTCTCTTAGGTTTCTAAACAATTGCCTTTATTAACGATAACGACAAGTTAGAGTGAACAACAAGTATTGAGCACAAGCTCAATAAAACCACGTGTACCGCAGCAATTCATACTAAGCCCATTGTTGGCTCTTGTGTTTCATGGAAAACATTACAGACATACACAAACCCCCAGTCCATTCAGGAGGGACAAATATTTTTTTGCTAGAAATAATATACCCTTGAACCCATCGAAAATGGCATATTAACGAATATTTGGGTCTGGCTAACGAAAAATAGGCTGCGGTTAGGCACTTTAAAAACGATATGTGTAATCTTTCACCCAAGAAAAGTAATTTGGGCTGACACCAATTAGAAGCACATAGTATCGACAGAGTTAGACTGGGGAAATTCCTGCGAGTACAGTTCCAGAACGCTTTAAGCTGGACAACACAAGTGAATAATCTAGCATGGAGCGGGAACCACGGGATATTTATTTAATTATTTATTTATTTACATACCTATTCACCCCTTGGCCATTACTGTAGGGGGGACAAATAATTGATATATAATACAAGATTGCACACTCTTTAAAGTGTTTGAAGGGGAAAAAATCAATGGTAAGAAAACATACAAGGTTTAATTACTAAGCCACACACTTCAGACCGTGAGTACAATACTAATAATACATGTGGTACAGTCTTTGTCAAAATTTTGTGGGCCACGGCGACCGTGGCCGCAGCAGGCACGTGGCCGAGTAGGGGCGCTGCGCTTGCCGCTGTCGGCTGGTTGCGCGGCTAAAGAGAGCGAGGGGAACTTTTGCTCTTGCTTTTGTAGTGCACCCGGCGCGACAAGAGCTGCGCAAAGTGCCTGCGCTGAAGCGAAGTGTGCCTGCTCTGGGAAACCGGCCTCGCATGCACTTATCGCGCTACGAAAGGAAGCGAGAAAGTTCCCCTCACTCTCTTTAGCCGCGTAACCAGCCGGCAGTGGCAAGCGCAGCGCGCCTGCTCGGCTGCGCGTCTGCTCCAGCTACGGTCTCCGTGGCCCACAAAATTGTGACAAAGACTGTACATTCTTAGGGAGCGCATGAGAGCACTACAAAGACGTTTCGCCAGGTAATAAGATACATTCATTAAAACAGCACGCTGGCTAACATTGCAAAGCATAAACAGCAAAGAAAGTTGCAAATGGCGAGTACATTTTTATCTCCAAACGTATTCTTGGAGAGCAGCGGGGAACCTTACATCAGAAGCAACTTCAATTAGTGCAGGAGGCAACAGGTTCCATTGGCGTATTGATAGAGAAAAAAGGAGTTTGCGTATGTGGTTGTGCGCGCGCATATTTCTTCTATCTTAAATAAGCGGTCGCGTAAGTTGGTGATTGTAAGTTGGCGGTGTAATATGTAAGTTGGTGATTGTATATAGTCTCTTTGTTTTTTTGCGAATTAAAATTTTGACGCCACGTCAGGAAATTACTATAGTGATTTTCTCACGTTGTCGTTGGTCAAGATAACATACCCTAAGTAACTTTGAAGAGAAAAGAGTATATGTGCTACATATTTTTGATGGCGACTTAGGGACGACGTTTATTTTCTTGTGTTTGTTGCAATTCTTCATTCTGTTCTACAGTGTACCAAGCTTTTAAGCTTGGAATTCCGTAGCAAAATGAAGAATTTGTCAGTAGGTATCAATAACTCCGAAGAGTTCCTCTCGTGATTACACATACCGTTTTAACGGAAGACCAGCTATGCTATTTGAGATAACTGCAAATGATATATGAGAATTAGTTTCGCCACAATAATCAGGGAAAAAACGGCGACAACAGCTTCAGACAATGTAAGCGTAAAACACACCAAATAAGAACTAACTACGGGAGGTAGCCAATCACCTATCAAATATTTCATATACCCGCCGCGGCGTCTCAGTGGCTAAGGCATTGCGCTGCTGAGCACGAGGTCGCGGGTTCGATTCCCGGCCGTGGCGGCCGCTTTTCTAATGGAGGCGAAAAGCAAAAACGCCCGTGTGTCTGAGCTTTCGTTGCACGTTAGAGATCCCCAGGTGGTCAAAATTAATCCAGAACCCTCCACTAAGGCGCACCTCATCGCCTGCGTTGCGTCGGCGCGTTAAACCCCTCAATAAATAAATAAATAAATAAATAAATAAATAAATAAATAAATAAATAAATAAATAAATAAATAAATAAATAAATAAATAAATAAATAAACCAATCAATCAATCAATTAAATACTTCATATTCTTGACAAATTGCCGTCAAATTAAGCTGTCACTGTAGGTCGAAAAAAGAAATTAGGAACATGGTGCTTAATACCCGTACAAAGATGAAGAGGCAGACTGAAATTTTAGTGGCTACGCTTATGTCTTTTTTGTTTGTTCAGCTGTTTAGTCGTTTAAAGTCACAGCTTGCGGACTTCCTAATAGAATTGTTACATTTACAAACGTTTTTTGCTCTTGATGTTACAGAAGCCCATTTTTGTGCGCCCTTAGTTTCAACCAAAAATGATTATGTACACGCGCGAAATGCTTATTGTTTACAAGCTTTTCTAAGTGCTCATCTTGAGTGCGTCAAATGCCGTTCCTGGTATTACGGTTTCTATTTGTCACTACGGAGAACAGCCGAGGGACGTGACCTTGACTGTTGCTTTAACCCATGCACCTGCAGCACACTTTGAGACGTCTGCTGGATATAGCTCTTATTTCAATTTTCATTCTCTTAGCCAGATTTTCTATCCGTTTCCCGCATCATTCCCTCTCATTCCCGCATCACGGCTAGTGAGCAAGCAGTGCATTGGTTGGAAAACTCTAAACTGCTTTTCAGGTCGAAGGTATCATTGATGCACTTAAAAACGCTTTCAACGACACTCTCCAAAAGAGTACCTGGATGGACGCCGACACAAGATATGAAGCAAACTTAAAGGTACGAAAGAAAACCCAGTATGACGCCTACGTGCATTTCTGTTTTCTACAGCCGTGCTGTCTAGGCTACATGAAAGGTCACCGGAGGGCACTGCAGTCTCCCCTCTTCAAAGGGGCCATGCAGACAAAATACAAATTCGTTTTATTCTAAAGATTTAGTTTTATATGGCCCTCAGCGCTTGTCCGGCAGCAAAGGATGCTTTATTCACTGCGAAATTCAAAACTTTAATCCAATGTTTCGATTCTCCAGCTAAATCGTGTTTTCTTGACGTCGATAACGACGTATCCAGAGCAGGACCTTAAAACTAAAGATCGTCTGCTGACCATGGCTGCTACCATTTCACAGACAGCTATTTGGTTCTCATTTCTGGCCCCCTTTCACAGATGGCGCTGCAATACGTGTGAATTGCCAGTGTTCGCACTTGACGTCTTGCCGGACTTCTATACCTGCTGTATTTTTATTGTAGTTAATACTAATCGTTTCCTAAAATTTCAGCTATGAGTATGAAAACTTGTTCTCGTAAGTGACCATGCCACTTATGTCAGTTGGTCAGTGTTGTGTCATACAAGCCCCACGCGTCCAACGGCTCTGTCAGCCGGTAAAGTGGCGAACTAAATGCTTCGATGTTTACGTGTTCGTTCGTAACTTTAATTGTTCACCCGACCATCTTTACTGCTATAAACTGAATATGCATTAAACTTAAGCTAAAATAGCTCGTTCTGGAAGCTAATAAGGCCAGTTTAAGAACTTGCGCAGGAACACAACCGGTGTTCAACGTCAGCATCTGGCGCGGGAAGCACACAGAAGGGGAGGTGTCCGCAAACGGCCCGTGATAGCGAGCTGGTCAAGCGTGTGTAACTGCTGGGATAACGCTACCCCAAATAGAAGATTCTACAGCAGGACCTCTTCAAAACGAAAGATCCTACTCTGGAGGTCAGTTCCACACCGTGGAAATAGAGCGCGCGTGTGGCGCGGGGAAGGTTCTCCTTTTCCACCAGCAGTTTTTCAATGGTGGATACTGGAAGAAGTGGTAATTGCCGTGGGAGATCTCTATGCAGGCAGGACCTATCATAGAATTATCGCTTATTACACGATAAGGCAACTACGTTTTGTCAGAGCAGTGTCTACAGGGTCATTAAAAACAGAGAAATAGCCGAAAACAGGCGTAGAACGTCGGCGTAGTACCCAGTCCTGAAAAGCAATTTCGTTGTTCCCGCCGCAGCGTCACTCTAACCTATACTCGTACTCTAAGCGGGTCAATCAATGTGACCAAGGTTGAGAACAAAAACTCCATAAAGATAACCACACTTTAAATGAGGCCGTGTCAGCACACGGGTTTAATATAATGCACGTTTCAGTGCGTCTTTCATATGAGGCAGCTGATTGTTTCAAGAGTCATTAATAATGTAGTAACATGATTCAATCACGTTTATTGCATTGTGAAGAGGTGCGCCACGTTAGGTTTCCTTTACAGTATTACAGACAGGGAGTCGGGCATGAGTCCACGCAGGCGAGTTTATGGTAACACCACGAAGACAGGCATGGACGTATCAGGCCACGAACAAAATCCAACGTCCTATAAGGGACTTGCGGTGCGGCCGGGGACAGTCGGCGAAGAGTTCCTTCGCTGTCCTTTTCGCGGTCTCGTCGCCGCTCTCGACAGCGGGAATGACGCGTGTAAACAAAGGGACGAGCCACCGAGACCCCTCCTGATGATTCCTTTTCTCCTGTGAACTCATGATGATGGTTATGGGACACGAGAGAGGCAGAGCTACTTCTTTTACAACATCCTCCCCCGCGCAACAATGAACGAGCATGGTCCACGTTTGAATAGTTTAGTCCGTGGAAAGATCCTTTCAAGTCCATGCGAGCCAAATGAGTTCGACATCGTGTGGCTTCCATCTCCATCGATGATAACTATGCCTTGGGGTTGGTGGGTTCATGAACCGAACTTCTGCGGTCCCTAGAAGCAGTGTTGGGGGGAGACCAGTTGAGCTTGTTTTCCCGGTCTTGGTTGCATGCATTACTTGCTGTTTCCGCCCTACGTCATTTTTCTTTGTGGCAGCCGGATGAACGTGGAACGCAGTGGACGTATGCTTTATTTCACAGAAAATGAGGCGCGTCCTGGTGGCTAACTCATCTCTGTGTCTTCGCTCGCGGGGGACTCTAAGCCCTTTCGCTGAAAGCTGCCGGTGCCCACGGGTATTCTCCCCATCCGCAACATTTAGCTTGCGACGCCCATACTTTTGCATTGGGGTGGAATTGAGATTTAAAACAGCTTCCTGCTCCTCCATCTTCGCATGTTTCCTCTTGGCAGTTTTTGCTTTGCTAGTCTTGCGCACCTTTTTCTTCGGAACCATACGTATTAACTCTGGAGGACAAAGAAGGTCGCGCCATAACAAACATTTCTCTCCGTCTTCGAGCGGCGAATTGTTCGAAATCACCCTGGGGTCTCTACTCTTGCACATTTCTTCGGTGGTCACTTGAGGTGCTGGAAGACGATAAGGCTCCTTGGGTGTTGCATGTGACGGCAGGTTGTCTATGGTAGAGTCATTGCTTGTGTAATTCGCTTGCGCTTGTCCATCCGTAGAAGAAATAAGCACCCATTGATCTGATACCTTATTCCCAGCGGTAATGTCGTTGGATTTAGTCTCTCCTCCATTATGCAAGAAATTTGCGGTTGTCAGTGTTGCTGCACCTTGACAATTCACGTTTGCTTTTGTCGTAACTTGGGCCTTGCAATTCACTGCTCCAGTACTCTAATTCGTGTCTGAAGTATCGCTCTTTCTAAAGTATTCTTCCGTATTTTGTCGGTGGTCCTTCAGTAATTCGTAGGTTCGACCTCTGTAGGAAGCAATTAGGTTTTGTCGGGCTCTCTGTGCGTCGAACATTTTTAACTCCGCACTTGCCTTTGCCATACAAACTAATTCTTCCGACTTTAGCGCATCTTCAACCTCGGCCTCTAATTCCTCGATGTCCATGGTGTCTTGAGCGTCTCGGTTAATCACTTTCAGTTTGTCACGATATTCAACCAAATTAAGAAGAAGTTCCTCCAACTCACTCATTGATGGTGTTTCGATTGGGAGGAGGTCTTTAATCTTGCCGATGATGGACGTGATACCTTGACGGACGATGCGCCGCCTTTCAAGTGGGGCCTTCATAGTCCTGTCCAGCGTCGCAAATTCCGTAAGGGCTGGCGACCGGGCTCAGAGGGCACTAGTCGGCATCGTCTCCGCGTCAGTATCGGCTCCGCATAGGATAATCATGTCTTGCATCGTGCAGATATCTCCTAAGGCTCGGCTTGTTCCATCTTCTTCTTCTTAGGCTGCTCCGATGTTCCTCGAATCCGCGTTTTCTATCTACGGCTTCATTCTGGCTCCCGAGAGGTGAGATGGCGGCCAAAGAGAAGCGAAATCCGCTCAGTGTGGCTCGCCTCTCGAGGTCCCTTCTCCCGGGTTTCACGCACCAAAAATATGTAGAGAAAGGGAAGTGACGCCGAGACCCCTCCTGATGATTCCTTTAATCCTGTGAACTCATGATGATGATTCTGGGGCACGAGAGAGGCAGAGCTACTTCTTTTAGAACAATGCGGACCCTAGCTGCTGGCCTCGGAGCTGAGAGGGCAACAGGGTGCAGGGGAACTCGAACCGCGGGTCACGCCCTCATCGGAACGCCGAGCGAGATGTTCAGCTTGTCGTGCCGTGTCCCCAAATGGTCGTCCTAGCTGGCACTGGGGTCTTGACTGACAGGCCAGCTTGCGGCCCCAGCCGTCCCACTACTAGTCTACCGGCAGCTTCACACCCCTGTCTTCTTTCTCTCTCGTGCGGCTATCCTCCAGCGCATATCCAGTTGGGGAAGTCCCATGGGTCTTGCTGTTTGTCTTTTTAGATGCGACTGCATCTCATTCACTCGCCTTGTCCCTCCATACGGCGTTGTTGTTGTCCGTCCACACCCCTCCCCCATTCTCCTCGCCGCGCGAGCTGCGCTCTCCGCCGCTCACCCCCTCTCCTCTCCGATAGCGAACACTCTCGCGAGGGGCATTGGATTGGATTGGATTTGGATTGGATTGGATTAAAGTGGATTGTGTTGGGTTGTGTTGCGTCATAGTCGGGGTCGTTCCAGCACCGGCCAAAGAAATAAAGAATACATCATATGCGTTCCTCACACGTTTCATGCAATTAGAGAATCAACCCAACGGAAACATCAAGGGAACCCTCAAGATGCGTCGCATCTCCACAGGGTTCCCCTCGCGGGAAGGTGGGGTAATTTTTCCAAATCTTCGTCTTTTGGCAACATGATCCGAGGCATATTTCTTTCAAGTCTCAATGTTTCTGCAGCCCATAAAACCCGGATGCCCGAAGTGTGAACACTTCAAGGAAGTAGCAAATAAGAGGAAACAATCAGTGCCTTAGCACTCTTTGAAGAAGGATGGCCTGCGAAGCTCAAGGCAGTCCACGGAGCGCACAAAAGAAAACAACCTTGTAACGTGGGATTGAGCATGCTCCCTAGCCAATTCGCTGAACGGAGAGGACCCGAGCTTTATTCTAGCTGGCAAACATGGAGCTGTCTACTTCTCATTGCGGAATAGCCATTTTACTATCAGTGTACCACCCCAAGCCAATCCGCTCGACCACTGAGGACACATGACGGATCACATTGTGCCGTTCCCCGTCCGCGTTTACATTTCCTGCCAGTCCAACTGACATGTCATCAATGGAGACATGAACCCTATAGATGCGCATGCTCACCAGCCCTCTTTTTACCCCGCCCTCCCCCCCGCCCAACGCTGCACGCATAAACAAGGAACAGGTGATGGGCACGTAATTAGTCGTGAAAGGCACCAACTACAATTTCCGCCTCAAAGGCCTTGAAGCTGAAGAAGAAATATTGGGTCCGCTCGAGTCGACCTGAACCTCTTGAACCAGTTCCGAGCAATGTCAAACCTGTTCCGCCAGCCTGTATACTCGGCGGAATCAAGCCTGAACTTTTTTCATATGCTTCTGTACCTGCCTCATTCGCTTCATGCTCTTCTATTCTCACTAGCAAGACTTGATAAAGCGAAAGCTTTCTTAGTGGGACCTATGGCGCCCTGTCAGAAAATTAAATCATTTCTCCATGGAGAGGTTGGTAGACCTAAAAACTCTGATAAAATCCCTGGAGAAACGGCCAGTTCGTGGAATCGGGATTCCATTTTTTCACCCCGCTGAAATAAAAATGGTGTAAAAAGAAGGGTTCCTCATACGACATAGTTCGACAGTATACCTCTACCTTATCAACCACGTATCGGTATACATTTAAATCTTTCGCCGATGCGTTTACTTAGTGAGCAAAAAATCGTGGCACGAGTTAGTTCTTCGTTTGCTATTTGGGTTTTTTACAGTTTGATGATCGATTTGACACACTTTCAGCGAATGTTCGACGCACTTCTGGCTTCTAAATTTATCTCAACTTTTTTTTGATGGAGGGATGGTAAATTTTTAAGACGCTCAAAACAAAGTTATCGAAACTTGTTTTAGTGGGAATTAAAGTCAAATTGCTGAACTGAATTAGCTAGAAACATCCTCGATCAACTTAAGATCTTGAAGGATATTTCTTTCTTTAGTTGCAGGAAATGCACACAAAAATCGGGTATCCAGAGTGTATACTGAACTCAACGTGTCTTGACGAGTTCGTCAAATATGTAAGTACACCTCATTCGGCCCCACTTTGTGTTTTTGTTTGATTTTTCTGCGCCCTCTCCTGCAGTGTCCCAGTTATGGGACAGCAGTATTTGTAAATAATTAAATAAGGTAAGTAAAATTTGCATAAAGTATTTGAGCTGAAGCTTGGCGCCTCACTAAACAATTGGAAAGATAAATTAGGTCGGCTCAACGGGCCATTGCAACGAATAATGATGAGTAACACTTAGGGACGGCAAACCAGCTTCCTGGATGAGGGAACAAAAGCGAATACCCGATATTATAGTTCAGATAAAGAAAAAGAAATGGACTTGGACTAGCTCTTCAATGAGAAGAACTGACAAATGGAGGACTACCAGGGTGACACAGGGATACCGAGAGACGGGTCTTAAAGAAGGGGAAAACCAATAACACGCTGGGGGGATGTAATAAGGAAGTTCTGGAGCAAAAAATCGACTGGAGAAACATTTAACGAATGAAATTCGCAAATGTTTCGGGAGAGGACTGAACCAGGAAGTGTCTGAAACATTAGTAAAATTCATTTGTTAAATGGCCTTTACTTACCCTATATAAATATAAATGTAAACATATACACACCCATACCGACACCCACACACACTCACACGAACACACAAACAATATATATATTATATATATATATACATAGACGAAGGAAAGCTTCTTTGCCGAAAGTTTGGCAACACGTTGAGGCCGCTGCGCTTGTAATTTTTGTATTTTGTGTCTATAGATATGTGATATTGCAACTTCATTTGAATTTACTCTGTTTCTGTGGTGTGACCTTCGTTTCTGTGACGTAAGAATCGCTGCCGGAGCGCCTTTTTAAATCTACGTAGTGATGTGTTGTGACTGCTCCAGTGACGTGTATGGAGCTTTAAAATTAGTATCCATCAAGTTATACGGAACAATCAGTCTGACACATGTACTTAATTCATTCATTCTGAATTGCTTGCACCCAGATGGCATCTTCATGGTAAAAAAAATTAAAAGTGCAGCTAATTTTGCAGATCCCCAGATTAAACAGCAGTACTCCGTTCCTGTCAATTTGGCGAAGCATAAAGGATAATAACCGGAAAACGAAGCTAGGGAAGCTCAGGGAGACTTTCGACGCGGAAAAAATGTAAGTGGCAAACAATTTATTCAGAAACTTACTTAGTGGGCTAGAAACATTAGGTTGACAACTATGCACAAAAATTTAGTGCCCTCCCACTCTGTGAAGAAGAATGACCAGCGAATCTGGCAAGTAGCGTTAGATGCATTTTAGCCGCTAATTGTAATGTAATTTTTTTCCGGGTAGTTTTGGTAAAACAATATTTATAGCCGTTCTCTGCACCCATACCCCTTTCGTCGACGACCATGTATTACCAGCATACCGTAATTCTGTAACCTTTACTATTGCACGGTTAACGTATTACGTTAAGTAAATGAAACTCAGCTTAACTGTCGATTCAATTTAGGGAGTAGTTGTTATTTAATTTTTTCCCGGGTACTTTCGCAAATAGAAGTGTTAGAGCCGGTTTCTTTATTCATGCTCCATCCGTAAATGACCACATTTCAATGTGCAACACACAATCTGGAAAGGAAAGCTTACCAAGACCAAAGTAACACCCACTTTTTAAGGTCGGCTTCACCTGTAAACACAGGTTCACTGCTGGGAAGATATATTTTAATGGCATTATAAGCCGTCTTATGACAAAATACAAAGGCCCTAGGGTATATTTTTATTCCGTTATGAATATTTTCATACGCTGAAGCTGTGGCGCTCAGTTTTGGCGCTACGAAAGGTGGCGCTACGCTCACGGGATACTCTCGCGTACATCGCTCTGTTGGAGATAATCTGCTGCATCATACAAATAGACAGCGTCGCTGTAAAATAAAGTGAACAGGAAGAGACATCGACGTAGCCAATAATAGGTACTCTACATCAGCTTATTCTATATACTGAGCCACGGAACTATTCAACTATCCATAGCTTTTTGTCCCCAAGAAGAGCCGGATATTAAAGACGATAGTCTTTCTTGGGCTACTTAAACCCAGAAATTTTGGTCTGTCTGTATGTCTGTGTGTCTGTATGTCTGTCTGTCCGTCTGTCTGTCTGTGACTCGATTCAGCCACCCGGCCAAAGCAAAACAATGCCTGCGCAATAGTCTTATATAGTCACAGCTAAATCTACCCGTCTATGCCCGGTGTAAGGTTCATACTTGTCAACATTGTTGAAGAAGAACAAGTGATTACGCAAATATGAGACAACAAATCAATACAGAAGGGATATTTTCAGTGTTCCTTTATAAAAATTCAAACATGCTTGACTTTTGCGAAATTAAATACTTCATCAACTGCAGAAAAAGAATTCACTCCGCCGTCGCCTGCTGACGCCAGCGCCACTATAGCTTCTGGCGCCATTTTAAGAAATCAACCGGCAACAGTTACGCAAGGTTCCACTAGATAGTTTCCACGTTCTGCTTGCAACGCACGTGGAGTAGGGAAACGCGGTTCTATAAACGTTGAAGTAGGGTGCCTCGATTAACGCGCGTCTTCGCCGTACGGCAGCGTTCGCATCGAGACACCCGGTTTGGAGCAGTGGAACGCGGGAAATTTAAAATGATTTAAGCAAACCTTTGGTGTCTTTACCTTAGGAGGAGCGCGACGCAAGAGAAACAACATGAGAGGTGAGCGGTAAAGCGAAGGGAGGCATTTACTTGGCAAAAGTCGATAAAGACTATCGTCTTTTGACGACATTTGCAACGAAAGGAGCAGATACGCGGCCAATTTTTAGGCTTGAATCATGTCGCAAAGAATTTCAATTTAATTATAAATTAGGAGTAAGAAATTATTTTTGGACTTACGTTAATTCAAGGAAAGTGTTCACACCTATTCGTATCGGGTATATTTACTTATTTATTTGTTCTCTTTATTTCCTTCTTTGTTTGATTCATTGACTGCTTGTTTTTGTTTGGTTGATTGATTGATTGATTGATTGATTGATTGATTGATTGATTGATTGATTGATTGATTGATTGATTGATTGATTGATTGATTGATTGATTGATTGATTGATTGATTGATTGATTGATTGATTGATTGATTGATTGATTGATTGATTGTATAGCTACAGCGCCCAAATTTAGGCTTTACTGTAGTTGGTTGCAAAAACGTAGGAAATAATACAGGGGAAGAAAACCTTCATAATAGAAGCGATCAAAGCGGTCAACTCATGATTTGAAATTACGAAGTTCTATAATATCGGGGGTGGACTCTATTAACAAATTACCAAGGTTTCTCCCTTAGTCCCCGCGTGGTTAGCCTGAATTCAGATCGGAAACAAGAAACGCGCACTTCACGCATTTATTTGCAAACGGGAAACACGTTTGCTGCAAACTTCTTAATCTGTAAGAAAGAATTTCTCTGAGAGGTAAGGTCTTAGAATACTATGATCTAGAATGCACTAGAGAGCACCCATGGATGTACTGCCAGAACTGCAGACTGAACGCTCATTATGTACGACGGACTTAGGGTCCTTCTGGAGCACACAAAGTTGACCCAAAATTGCACCCGATTACCCCCAGCAGGAAAAGGAAGTGTTCTTCCAGCATGTTCCCGTAAATTAACTGCTTTCCCTGTCTGTATTTGTGCATATAGTTGGATGCTTGGCCCAGCCGTGGTCAATGCTTTCTACAATCCAAGCGGAAATGAAATGGGTAAGAAACTGCACGTCCTTTAAGGCATTTTTTTTCGCCCAGAATACTCGGTAGGAGTAGCTTACGTCACGTATGCTGGCACGGAGGCAAATTTTGGATAAGTTGAGTTCGAACAGTGAGTTTAAACTGAAACTTGGAAAGTACGACAATTTTAGCGTTTCGTCAATTTGTTACATCATTTTCTGTTATTTGGGCACCTACGCAGCGCTATTTATTTGATACATGCACAGGCGCTTGTACCCTGGTACCTGCCAACACAGATTGTGCGGCATTTTTAGATCCCTATATTTTTCCTGAGAACTTTTGTTATCGTTGCTGCCAAAAATATTATAATTTCAAACTTTTTTTCAGAGTTCCCCGCAGGAATCCTTCAGGGTGTTTTCTACCAGTACGGTCTGCCCCGGTAAGCCTAAAAGAAGGATGTTGGCGTATTTAGAGTATTTTGCATACATTTTTATTGCACAGGCAGAACCTACGGTATTCGATAATTTACAGTTCCAACGCACCTATGTAGCGCAAAAGACATAATGGTCGGTAGTTTTTTGTGTGATTTAAATATTTCGTATTTTGGGTGCAAAAAAATCTATTTTTGTCAAACTGCTCAACAACAGGCATTAATGCTGCGATGACTAATATAACCAATTCTCAAACGCAAGAGTTAAATACGTATAATTTTGCATCAGTCGAGATATGGGCAAGGGTGTTTATCACAAAGCTTTCTCGAAACGCAGCTGCTGGTGGCAAGCACTGAAAGATTACATCCTGTGCCAGATAATTACATTGGACCCGGTGTGTTTATGTCTTGTTTACCCTGATTATAAGACAGCGCCTCTTCAACGCAGCGCACATTTAGTCACCGTTCAACGCTAGTTATCAGCTTCTATAGATCGGCCGGTTAGGGTTGCCTGTCGAATATATTTCAGATCATCAAAAGGCACAGCCCAGTAATGTTTTCGCTCGTAAAGCAGTACAGATAACGATAGGAGTTTGGCAATACAGTGGACTGTCGCTACACGGAGATTTAGGGGACCGGGAGTAAATTCTTTGTTTGTTAGGAGTTTTGTTAACTAATAGAATAGGTTCAACATTGTAGGATGCGAAATCTAGGTAATAAGGGTCACAGCCCACCAATGGCGCCAACTACTGCTAAATGTTGAAAGTGTGTGAAAAGTCCTCTTTCTCATCATTCCTCTGTAAAATACCGGGGGAAATGCGATTTAGCGGCCAGCCAGAAACCACTATCTGTTGGCTTTTGCTAGCTCTCGCACCCGTTTTTTCTTTTAATAGCTCCGCACTTATTCGACAAGATCCGCAGGAACAGTCGGATTTTTTTTTGGTCATTGAAAGAAACACTTCAGCATTTGGGCTGCCGATTGTGCAGGCGTCACCCGAGCATCAAAGACAGTAATTGCCTATATGCTCTAATAAGGGCTCTAAGGCTTCCTCTCAGTCGAACACGACTGCACGCACACCGCATATGCAAGCACGCCATGCCGGTGTGCTGTTTGCCGTCTTCAAAAAAAAAAAAAAAAAGGAAACAGCCGCCGATACACCTTATTCTTCCGCATAGACTTCCGCATGCACCTTATCCTTAAATTCAGAGCGTAAACAAGACAACGACGATAAGGAGAGCGTGGAACGCTGGCGCGGACTTGCAACTAATGTTTATTGATGTGACGTCTGGCATATAAGAGAATTCAAGAATATGGAACACCAAATCGCTCAAACATCAACGTTAACTTTGCTAAAGTAGATTGTGGGCAGCCTACCCCGGTCGACAAGTTCATAAAGTCCCCAGGTAGTGAAATGACGCTTTACACACCGTCAATCATCTTTAACGCCCAGAATTACGCGAAAATACATTTAGAAAGCGCGTATTGAATGAAGTTTGAAAGGTGGATCCTATGAGAGATGTCAAAACGATCGCAGTGTCATTATCTAATCATGGGCGAATATTCGAAACATTCGAATATTCGATAGAATATTTTATTATTCGAATTCGCTTCGAATCGAATTCAAGCATTCGAAAATTTGGAATTATTCGGCGTCACCGAATACGCTAGCCCGCACTTCGAAACGTCGGCACGGACGGCAAGTGGTGTAAACTTAGCGGCACGCAGCCAGCCATTCTCGTGTACATGCTGTCAGCCTATGGCCATCGCCAGGATGTATTGCTCAAAGGTGGGAGACAGAAGCCAATCCAATCCATTCAGCACAACTCTATATTTCCAAAATGGGGTCAACGTCATTTGGCGCGTCGGAAGATGATTCACGCTCGACGTCCGCAAATCCAATATGGAAATACTACTCTAAGCTTCCCTGTGGCGGCACAGCGCGGTGCGCATACTGCCAGTCCGTTTTGAAGACCCCGACCGGAACTACTACAACGCTAATGCCCCACCTGAAGCGGCACCCTTGCAAGTACAAGGCTTACTTATCCGACCACCAGCGTAAAGTAATGGTGGCCTTAAAGCGGAGCGCCGCAAAAGAAAGCTCGTCGCTGGTTTCGGTTGCATCCATTTTCAAGCCAAAGCTCCACCTGACGTCCCTAAGTGCGAAAGAGATGACACGAAAAATCGCCACTTTTATTGCCCACGACCTTCAGCCGTACGTGTGGTTGAAGCAAAAAGCTTCGTAGATATGATCAACTGCGCAATGCCCGACTACATCATTCCTTCTAGAATTACGTTTTCGAGTGCGATTATTCCAGAATTATATGCGACGAATGTGAACGAGTTGAAGGAGGTCTTGCGGGAAATTTTCTCTCCGGGGGGTCGAAGACTATACGCTTACAACGGAAGCGTGGACGTCGCGAGCGGGCGACAGCTACGTGGACGTGGCTGTTCACATGCTGGATCGTAACTTTGTGCAGCATGCGTTGGCCTTGACATGCAAAGCAATGCCATAATGTCACACGGCAGACAATATCCTTTGCCTTCTTCAAGTGGTCGCAAAGGAGTGGGACCTTCCCGAAGACATCCCTACCTTTGTTGTTACGGGCAATGGAAGAAACTGTGTTTCGGCAGTCACCAGGTCATCGTGGAAGGGACTGCAGTGTTTTGGACACACACTGAAACTCTGCATTAGTCATACAAAAAAGGAAGTCTCAACTTTTGCCCTACTCTGGGTGAAATCAAGATCCATCATGGGACACTAAAAGAAATGCGCGTGAACACGAGGCAGGCTCCTGGAAAAAGAGAATGACATGCTCATGCCGGCTCTTGAAATTATCCAGGATGTCGTAACGCACTGGAACAGGGAACATGCAATGTTGGCAAGGCTGCTAAAACTTTGGGCTCCTATTTCTGTAGAGCTGTCGGAGTCCGACTCGGTGGAAAAACTGAGCGCACAAGAGTGCAAGCTGAACGCAGTGGTCAGAGTGCTTCAGCCCTAAGAGCAGGCTACTGCCGAGCTTTCTGCAGACCACTATCCAACTCTTTCATAAGTTATTCCACTCCTGCACTGCACACGTGTGATGCTTGAGGAGCGCGTATCTGGACCAGACAGCAGACAAAGACGCATTTTTTTTGCTTCCAGTCTCTTGAGCAGTCTTTTGACACAATTTCACGACATCAAGATGGCCAAAGTGCCAGCACTTTCCATGCTGATTGATCCACGCTTCAAGAGCATCTGCTGCACCACGGAAGCTGGAAAAAAGTTTGCAAAAACCTTGCGTGTGTCTCCTGTAGAAAAGCTTTCGCCATCACAGCAGGAATAAGATCAAGGACGTGCCTTCATGCCAGGATCAGCAATAGGTGCGACCAGCACGGTGTGGACTATTTTTTTCTGAATTGAGATGCATCCCATGCCAAAAACCTGACAATGGACATGTCGCTGGGCAAGCGGCTGACTGCCTGAGTTCACCGCTGCTGCCTCGAACAAAGAACCCATTGGAATGGTGGAATGGTCATGTGAGCCAATTGTACCACGCCCTGGCTGTAGTAGCCGAAAAGTACCTCTCCATACCAGCCACTCAGACAAGAAGTGAGAGACTGTTCTCAAGTGCAGGCAGTGTAGTCAGCAACTGGCACGAGCTGCTGCTCACAGAGCATGTCGAGCAGCTTGTTTTCCTTCACGAGAATCTGTAACTGTGCAGTCAGCTGTTGACACGAGATGTACAACATTTGCAGTGCTCCTATTATTTTCATAACGTGAACATTTGATGTTACGTTCCCCAAGTGTTCATAAAAATAAATGTGCGTGAAGACAGTTGAGACTCATGAAACTGATTGTACGAGTATCAGTTACTGTAAGTACGTGCATTTTTGCAATAGAGGATTATCGTTTTCCAAGGCATGTTAGAAAAAGTAGTAATTATATTTGAACGATTCGGTCCGAAATTATTCGAGAAAAATCCCTATTCGCGTCGAATTCCATTCGAACCAAAATTTCACTATTCGTCCAAGCCTACCAGCATCCCCTGCAGTAGCCCTCGCGGCCAATATATCAGTATGAATCTCTATGCTGAAATCGAGGCTTGATGCTACCTTGCCAACGCTGTGTTTGTTCACCTATCCGTGGTTTCAAGTTTGTTTTTGGTTCCGTTTACGGGGTGGTGGAAAAATTTGAGTTCCGATTAACGAGAATTTTGTTTACATTGCCTTAATACAAAACCACCCAACTGCAAGGCGCTTGTTCCCTTGAAGCCGTTGTTCCGTTTAACCGACTTCCCTCTACCAAGTTTATGGTGCAGATTAGTGTATTGATAGATCCCCGAAAAACAATAATGCAAGAAACATGTTGCGGTGTCCGTTTGTGCAGGTCTATTAACATGGGAGCCATCGGAACCGTGGCTGGACACGAGCTTACGCACGGCTTTGACGACGAAGGTAGACAATTTATTCATTACTTATCACTCGGGTTGTGCAATTTTCTCTGCAAATATTATTGTCCTCAATGTGCTCCATGTGCATATTAATAGAATTGTATATAATCATTAGGAGATCGCTTTGATTTAAGGATGAGTTGAACGGAGACGCCTAAACTGTGTAACATAATAGGCAGTTTTAGAATAGGGGAAGCCCGCGTTCCGGGCCCCCAAGGAATAAGGGGAACCCAACTGCAAGGCGCTCGCGCGCGGCGAGTTTTAGTAGAGGGGCGCCCCAAACAGCCCGCAACCAGCTTGCGTTGCTTAGGTCAGCTCGGGTGATGGGATCTTTAGGCTTAGCATCGTGGCGGATATATAATCGCCGCTATTTGTGCAACTGCGAATGACAATCCGTAACGCAACTTTTCGATTCAGTACCATCCCCTTTTTCGCATGTGGAACACTATTTCAGCTATAATTTCTTTGTGAGCGATCGGTAAACCAAGACATCTGCCGTAACCGTTTCGATGCTTCCGTGAGGGTAGCGCCAACTTTAGTCCACTCGGCGCATCGCGCGCCGCGGTGCCGGTCGGACCTCCCAACCTCCGCGGCCGGTCAGCGTAGGGTTAGTATCGCTGCCGATATCTGATCGCCGCTTTTAAAATAAGCTTCGATAACAATCCCTAGAACAATTTGTCATCACACTAACACCTACTTTCTCGCATGCGGAACTTCTTTTTAGCGGTCAGATTCACTGGAAGAGTGGCGACGAGGTGTTGCTACCGTGGCCTGCGCCGGCTCGAGCCGCGTAGTGGGCCGAGCAGGCAGGCGGTGCCGGCCTAAGCGCGGACTGTTTCCGCAGACAGAGAACGCTTCAAGATTGCCTGCTTCTTGCGGACGACGCGGAATCTACAAATTCAGTTCAGCGATCGTCGTAGTTGATCGGGTGGCTCGAGAAACGAGCCGCAGGTTTCGCTGCAGCCAATGTCATGCACAGTCTCGCTGGCTGCGAGAGAGGTGCAAGAACGCAAGCTCGAGCTGTGGGGTGTCCGTTACTTCGGAAAAATAGCGTGCGCGCTAAACGCAAACCCAAAGCCCCAAGGACGGTTTGGGTTCTGCGCATGCGCAGTACAGCGCCCCAGGGCGCCTGGGGCCCCCTAGAATTCCTGTATATAGCTCCCCTAGGGGAGCAGAGTTTCGCGTCCATCCGCCATCTTGAGTTCCAGGTCGTGCGGGAAAGCCACCTGTCTCGCATGCACGAGCTGCCGCCGGGGGAGATAAGGAGTGGAGGAGTGGCGAAGAGCGGCGGGGACAATAACTAGCGCACGCTAGTCGGCTGCTTATCAGTTGAGTGGCCGCCGCTGCCGCCGCTTCGCAAACGCCGATGCTCAGTTGAGCAAAACTTACTGAATACGGGGTCTTGTGTGCAGCACTGAAAGCGCGCTTTGCTGTCAAACTGGAACTCGCGGCATGTGGCAATCAGACGTGCAACTCTTGCGCTACGCGATATACAGGAACTCTAGGGCTCCCAGAGCGTTGGGACCCCTATTCTAAAACTCCCTATTCTTCAGTAAAGGGCTCAATCGCTCTATGTTGACCATTATTTTTGTTGTCCTTGAAGGAAGTCAGTATGATGCAAAAGGTCGGCTACGGGAGTGGTGGAGCAACGACAGTCGACAAAAATACCGGGAGAAGTCTCAGTGCTTTGTGGAACAATATGGAAGTATTTATGACAAGGAAGCTGGAATGAAGGTACCGGTCCTTTAACACGTTAACAAGACGAAGAAAAGAAATATGTCGCAGCGATGCTTGCTATATGTCCTTGCTACCAGCTAATGCGCATACTTGACATAGTTTAAAAGCGCGACAAGACGGGGACACGAAAGATGACACTTACACAGTACGGGCGCATGACATCCTCTTGTCTTCTCTTGCATCCCCGTCTTGTCGCGCTACGATATCGAGCTCATTAAGCAGCCTGTTCAACAATGTGATTACCTAGGTTATAGGTGAGGTTTCCTGCATGTCCTTTTAAAGACGATAGTCTTTCTTGGGCTACTTAAACCCAGAAATTTTGGCCTGTCTGTCTGTCTGTCTGTGACTCGATTCAGCCACCCGGCCAAAGTAACATGCATACTGCGCAATAGTATTATATACTCACAGCCAAATGTGAGCGTCTAAGCCCTGTTTATAGGTTCATACTTGTCAACTTTGCTGAACATGAACAAGACATTACGCAAATATGGGACCGAAAATTTATGCACAAGGGATATTTAGTGTTTCTTTATTTAGAAAAAATTCACGGATGCATGGTTTTTCGATAGCAAATGACAATCTACATCTACTGCAAAACACCGCCGCCTGTTGTTGCCCGCGCCACCTCCTGGCGGCATATGAGAAATCACGCGGCAACAGCAACGAAAGGTTCAAATAGCTTGGTTTCACGTTCTGCCTGGAACGCACGTGGAGCACGGCAACGTGGTTCTATAAACCTTAAAGTCGACCGCCTCGATTCACGCGCGTCTCCGCCGTACTGCAGTGCTGGCATCGAGGAACTCGGCCTGTAGCAGTGGAACGCGGTAAATTCAAATCGCCTTGAGCAAGCCTTTAGTGTGTTTACCTTGGGATGAGCGTGACAGCAGAGGAACAGCATGAGAGGTGAGCGGGAAAGCAAAGGGGGCATTTCCTTGGCAAATTTCTACAAAGAGTATCGTCTTTTGACGACATTTGCAACGAAAGGAATACGCGGCCAATTTTTTTCACGTTAATTTTGACATTTTAATATTGGTCTTTGACAGTCCCCAAGCATTCTTAGTAGGTGTTCTCAAGACTCAGCAAACATGGCGATGCCCCCGTAAATTTCAAATGTCTTCCATGTCAGTAAGCGTTACTCGTCTCGTTTACTTATCCCTATCAAGCTTTCTAAATATTGATTTCACACAGGCTATGAACCATTTTGGCGCGATGATGTCTCCTCGTCTGGCGCTTTTACTAATAAGCTTTTCGCTCTTCTTAGGAAAAACAATCGTGCCCTTGCAGGCCATGTAGATATCATCCAAGATCCCCATGTTAGTTTGCATCAGTATTTTCATCACTACTCAATGATTCAGTTATTGCAGCGGTGCACATGTCTACTGAATCAAACGCATTTTCGTACCCTAAACATATCATGTAAATTGGTTTATTATTGGTGACATCAATCGGATTTATTGCAGAGTAACATTCTTTACACCAATCCTGTTCTGAAGTAATCTACGTTACGTGTAGTAAAGCTTCTTTCTGACGGATTTGGTTCTTCGCTTCAGGTAAAGTTACCTGCATTCCCTTCGACTAGAACGAGGATTAATTGAGATCCTTTATGGACAGCATAATCCTGATTATGGGAAAATTAATGTGGAAGCCAACGTGTCCGTGTAATATTGGTGAACCTCTTGGATCCGTCCGTGTAGACTTTATGAAACAGCTTATTGCTCTATTTCGGTACTTTTTTGTTACGTATTGGGGCAGTAATAGTGATGTTTTTTTCTTTTATCACAGCTCAACGGGAATAATACACTTGGAGAAAATATAGCTGACAATGGGGGACTCCGAGCTGCCTTCAAGGTGAGTCTTCCCCTCCCTCAATGTAACCTTTGCTTTTCTTGCTTGGTAACAGCGCAAATAAAACAGGACACAAAAGGAAGAAGGAACGGACACAGCGCTGACTTACAACTCTTCCTTCTTCTTCCTTCCTTCTTCCTTTTGTGTCCTGTTTTATTTGCGCTGTTACCAAGCAAGACAATGTACCAACTCGCCCAGTCGTCTGTTTTGGTAACCTTTGCTGCTACTACTTCATTTACCATTTTGTAAAGAAAGTACCAGCTTGATTCACTCATATACTAATTGGGAACAGCGCAAAATTCTCATTCTTTCCGAGCGGGTGGAGGAATTTCCGATTTGCCAGTCTCGCAACCAATATTCAGTAATGATGGTGGGGCTTGCGTCTTTGAAGACTGTGCCTTTTCAAGGAAAACCACATCATACGGAAGGCGAACGCTTTTCTATATGAAAGTCTGACTACATACATAATCTCAAGCATTTAGATCTTCTGTTACAAGTTAGTTCTAATGTACACGTAACAAAAAGCACAACTCAAATTTATTCGTGTGACCCTTGACAGATCCTTGCGAAGTCGTTAGCATCGCATCTCTCTGCTTCGCTCACTTGAGGATGAGCTCTACGCGCACGCTTTGTTCAGGCTTCGAAAGGCCGCACATCAGCGCCTCTCACATGCCTCAGTCGAGCCGCATCTGTGAACTATGCTAAACGTGCTTTGCATTGCTCCCGTTCATCCAATTTTTCCTTTTCGGATGTCACTGCTCTGGTTTCTCAACAATCCACCCAATTGTTCATATGCCATTATCTTCGCCGTCCTCTCGCTACACACGCCATTTTACAATGGGCACAAGCTGTTGCGGAAGGACTCACTGAGACGACGCGCGACAGGCCCGTCCGCCACCTCTACGACTTGAAGTCCACCTAACGATTATGTTGGCAGTGACGCGAACTAAGCGACACCACATTCAGTGCCGCCACCAGCTCGACTGAGGTTACCCCTTTCCGCAAGCGCTCTGACGTGCTTTGCTCTTCTGTCGCTCTCTGTTCGCCGATCGACAGCGCAAATTTTTCCCGACGTACCCCATTTGTTACTCACGCAACAGAACGAACTGCATGTATAAAATGAAGAATCAGGCGTGGTTAACACTAAACGGCAAACATCAACTGCCACGAAACAAAACTCACAATTACATTGAAACCTGTCTTTCCGCATGCTTTGTCCGACAGGCGTATAAAAACATCATAAAAGAGGAATGCGACGGGGAAGACACCCGATTGAAAGGACTGGAGGAGTTATCCGGGGAACAGCTGTTTTTTATATCCAACGCTATGGTGAGTATCCTCTCTTACGTATCCAATCCAGCAATATCTGAGTGAGTTCGCAGCTCGCATAAGCTTGCTTAACGTGTATTTATAAATCGCGTGACGGAAGTGTCTAATGAAAACTTTGCTGAATAAGAAACAAATAATGATGTCTGCACAGTACAAACCCGCTTCCTTGCGCTCAGTCTGTGCGCGCGTGATTAGAATGAGCTGATAAAATTTTAACATGTGTCACGAAGTTAGGGTTGGTGAAACTTGCTAATAAGCCATGTTTGCTTGTAGGTATGGTGCAATGTATTGCGTCCAGAGGAGAAGAAGTACGCAATCCAGTACGACGCCCACAGCCCCAACGAGTACAGGTAAGATGAGGGCTACATTACTTTTCAAAGTGAAATGGAAGTCTGGAAATGTACGCGGTGTTTTTGTATCTAACCAAACCCGTCAAAATAATATTAGCCATACAGCTTTTCTTATTACGCTAAAACATGTTGTCACGTGAAGGTAGCTCATGAAGTATCATCTTCTTAAAGTATATTAAAGCTTCGTCCCCCGCAACCGCTGTCATCAAGTCCTCTTTTTCATTCAGCGAAAAAATGAAGCTCAAGCTGCGTACAAAGTATGAAGCGACTACGAGCGTACGGCATGAGAACAAAAATTGTCACGAAATAACAGAAGTGTCTTAATGACTGGAACGAACACTCCGGATCACTTCTTTAACCCCCGTTATATGTTCTGCTCTACACTTTGACCCAATATATCAGGTCTCAGCCAGCACTAAGTTTGGGCAGTTGTTGCGGGCATGTTTTCAGAAAAATTGTTTTGGGGACTAAGATAAAATGCGAGCACCAAAATGTGTAATAACAATTTTGTTTGTGTGTTACATCTGGTGGCGCACTCATTTATTGTATTTATGCAACAGTCGGCAATTATTGCATTTTCATGAAAGCTCCGCCCAATTATAATCCCTTGGACTGAATATTTGGCGGTATTATCAAATGACAGAAACCGAAAACTGACACCTTTCTCGATGTTCGAGCTGCTGTTACCCTTCCTCATTTTTGTTTTCATTTTTCAGGGTCAATATACCGATGCAGAACATGGCTGAGTTCTCAAAACAGTTTAACTGCCCAACCCATTCCCGCATGAACCTGGAACGCAGCAAAACGTGCGCTTTATGGTGACTTCAGTAAAAAAAAAAAAAAAGGATAGCGACGGCTGGCGGCACCCTGGAAGAGATTTTTCACCCTTTGCCATGACTGCGTTCCTTGTGGATAAAGGAAACATGATTAATCACTGCACTTAAATTCAGAACAGAAATATTTTTCCGGAGTCAAGGATTGAAACAAAAAAGTGTTTTTAACCATATAAAGCGTTTTTAACAAGATAACTGCTAAAGTTTCTGATGCCTACAAATACGAGCTCAGTCCGACCTTTGAGACACTATTTTGATGTTACGCCATGACGAGAAGAAAAGACGGGGACCTTTGTTTGGGGGCACGCAGTTGCTTCGCTGCGTGCGGCTTCGCTGGTTCTTATGCCTTATTTAAAATACGATTCCAACTATTCGCTTCGCAATATAACAATTTGTTTCGGTCCCACTTCTACCAATACGGTGTTTTTTCATTACTTAAATCGCTCACAAGAACTCACGCCCATACACGCACACGCACGCCGGTGCACGCCCTCACACAGCTGCACCCACACACGGGCGCACACACACGTAGTCAAAATTACCACTGCTTATGGCTTTTTCATTATTCAGCAGCGTGAAGTCTCCAGCATGCGTAATTGTACATCATTAAATATTCTTCAATTTGCTAGGGACAATCACTAATAAACTGCGATTACGAAATGAAACTTTCTCGCATTCAAAGGTCGGCAAAAGATATTCCCTCTCGGTGTCTGGAATGCAACCTATTTTAAAGGGACTCTGAAACACTTTCTTCAACATTTTTTTGAAATATCAAATTCTTCCAGAACGTAGGCACCCAATACACCCACTACTTAGATTAGGGGTTTGAAACGTTCTTCAGCCAGAAATTACTGCTCTATGCCCATAACGTAACTTGGAAGCTCGCTCAAAAATTTTTAAATGCAGAGCATTTCTTTAACTAACGATGTCACCCGTTCTTGGCGTCCGTAGTTGTCCGCATCGCTCGCCTCGACATGCCCGGCTCAGACGTTTCGCTATCGGCGCGATCAACATTCGACAGCGCGCCCAGGCACGTTTCAAGGACACTATCTCCCCTCTCTCGGACTTAACGTGCGCCGAGGCTGCCAATTTTACTGCTAACGAGCGCTCTCTCGTCAGCAGTTGCCACAAGTGCAACAACATTAACGTAACGCAAACTACTTAACGTCGTGCGCCCCCGGAAATGCTCTGCATTTGATCGTGCCCCTCGCGAGGGGGATTTTTCACTGCGTCGCCATGCGAACAGTTTGCCACGCTTTAGTTTCAGTTCTGTATCTCCCCGCCGCTGCCGTGGAGAGAAGGCGGCCGGCCGCGACTCTCGCCACCGCGGTGCTGCGGTTGCGAGTTGCGCTAGGAAAGCGAGCGTCGTCTGCTAGTGGGGAGCGGAACGCGTTCCGCTCGGCATCTCCGGTCTTCGCCACTTCTGGCTGCGTACTGCAAAAGAAATAATTTCCGGCGACGCGACTAGGATCCGCAGTCGCTGATCCTAAGTCGCTCGCCGAGGCAACCACATAACAGCGACGGCTCGAGCGACTGAGTTTTTTTTTTTTTTTTCTTTTTCCCGGTCTTGACTTTTTTCGACGGCTCGAATTACGTCACTAGGGCCATGTAGCGGCGGTTGGCCGGTTTTCCTTCAGTTGCAGCAATGAACGCTTTTCGACAGCAACTTCAAAAATAAAGCCACATGAATTCACAAAGCAGAAAACGAAGGCGTATCTGGTGCGACGGGAACATCACGCAGCGCCGCGCCGTGCTGGCGATAAGTGTAGCTTTCGCGGTGTGCTAAGAGTGAAAGCGTTTATCGAAAGTGTTGCAGGGTCCCTTTAAGGTACACAACACTCTAACAGTATTTAGTGTTGGATTAAAAACACTATTAAAACATTAAACTTCCTTTTCTGAAGTTTTATTATTGAAAAGTCGAACAGTTCATGTAGCAGTACTCAACTGAAAGACGTCACTGTAACGCGCAGGAATTCACGAAGCATGGACTTGCGAGGATGTACAATATGTGGTAATACTTAGGTGGTCCAAACCTAGCCAGGACACATACGTGCAGTCAAAATATCTTCCGTTCCTTTGTTCCCAGTTCGGGCGAACACCAAAGCGGTACCTGCGGTGACATCCACTAACCTTCGGCGCAAGAATTATATTGGCTAATATTGGTTAAAACTCATACTAGCTAATTTCATCGCGATAACGTATTACAACATGCTGACGGTGTTTTGAATTGCAGCAACACAGCAAACATCTACATAGCGAAGTTTAGTGATTGCGCTCTAAGCGTTGTGCGCAGTAGTGTAGCAGGTAAGACTGGCGTTGCCCTGTTTCGACGCGAAACATGTGATGACGTCATAAACCCTCACTTGTGCCGCCGGTTAGCACTCCGCTAGTCTCCTGCGTTTGAACCTCTCCAGAAAATTTAAACGATACAGTAAAACACTATCATATTTGTGCGCTGCCAATGATGACTTCTAGCTTGTGGAATTCCTCAAAAAAGACTACCGCTAACACTTTTAACTGAGCATAGTTGATAAGAACAGTAGCCGGAGGGTTTAGGCCCAAAAAAGTGGATAAACTAAAACCAAAGGACTCTCACAAAGTACGCATAACTAACGTGAGGATACGCGCAGCACAACGGACCCATCAATAAGCATTTCGAGTTTTCTCGAGCAACGCTCTAAGGACGTTCCCGATGCTAACCCTCAACCCTCCATTTCTTTTAAATTAATCTTCCACTTCCCAGAAAGCTGCATGTCGTGTCCGTTGGAGTGGGTTATATTACAATATATTGCATGAATGCTTGGTACTTAAGCATCGTTTTTCCGCGGCTTTTATTTACCTAGATACTTTCTCGATACTCGCTTAGGCAGGTCTTTGCAATATCCGGTCGTGGAGCGGAGCAGAAATATTCCTCTAGTGGGTGCGATTTGTCATTGTGTCGCATCCCGGTGGCCCGGACACTATTCGCGTGGGAGAAGCCTGCGTTTGTGTAAGCGGAAGAAATTTAATATGAGCGCCCCACCACATTCTTTTCACACAAAAAAGCAACTAACAAAAGTGGTTGGGAGGCAGCTTGAACGTAGAAGCCATGGCCCGTAGGAATTCTTTGATAAAGGCTCCTCTTTCGAGGCGCGAAAAAGAGACACTGCGCGCTTTCATATGCATTTCTAGTGTTGTAAATTTTCCACTTAATCTCTATCTGTAGTAGTGCTCAGAATTATAATGTAAGTAGCAGGCATACGTCGAATGCATAATGCAATACAAAATACTCTTCAAGTAACGCAGGTGACTGAGACGCACGTCGTAATAATGTTCTGGTTACTGGATACTTAGAACGAACAAAAACGAAACCTGCACAACAGAGGGACTCGTTATGCTTATATTGCTATTCAAGCGAAGCTTCAGCACCCTCGCTGATGCCTTTCTAGGCCAGTACGCCCTGCAGGAAGGCCAACTTTCTCTGATGATCATGACAAATGATCGCGGTTGAAGTAAAAGAATAAAAGAACTGCAGAATTGAGAGAATTGTCTACTAACCCGCAGCTTTCTTATAACGCTTGTTTCGAGTGTGAGTTCGTTGCAGCCTTTTTTTTTTTCTAAATCCTGTCCGACCAAATATCTCCATTTGCGCTATTATAACGAGTACAGATGTTTCTTGCGCCTAATCTGCACTATTGCAGAAATGCAGAGCGCTACACGGTTCGCCATTTTCAGTTTTTATTTCTGTCTTATTTTTTAGTATTTCAAAAATATTTGTAATCAATTACTTCCATTTACGCTATTCTATGATTACAGGTGGAACTGCCGCGAAATCTGTATTACTGGGGAATTACGGCCCACCATTTTCCGTATTTTTTATATTTGTCTTATTTATCAGTTTTTCGGTATTTAGCAGGGCCAATTAAATTCATTTACGCTATTAGAAGGACTACAGGTGGAACTTCCGCGAAATCTATTTATTGCGGAATTGTGGAACGCAGGGCGTTACAAGGTTCGCCATTGCCCGTAGTTTCTATACTCTTCTCATTTTTTATATGGCCGCGAACCATGTACGGGTTTGAGGCGCTGCGCTGCTGAGCACGAGGTCGCGGGTTCGATTCCCGGCCGCGGCGGCCGCTTTTCTGATGGAGGCGAAAAGCAAAAACGCCCGTGTGTACGAGATTTCGGCGCACGTTAAAGATCCCCAGGTGGTCAAAATTAATCCGGAGCCCTCCACTACGGCGCGCCTCATCGCCTGAGTTGCGTCGGCGCGTTAAACCCCCACAATCAATCAATGTACGGGTTTGTTTTTTTATTGTTTGTTTTTAATGCCCGGCCGCGCCCGGCTGTGTTATCTGTGTCCCATGCGAAGCGCGTGTTCCATTCTTTATTTTTAGGCCGCACGGGCTATCTCATTCAGATAAGCAGAGTGTTTCGCCCTAACGCCGCTATCCCAGAATAATCTTCTGTGATCTACAACGTTCTGGATGTGAATCGATGGTTCCAGAAACTCTCACGCCGAAAGATAAAAGCCTGCACAGCAGGCGCCGCGGCATTCGATTCTGCGACGCTCGCCGACGCAAGTCACTTTGTTGACCGCTGCTTCGCCGCCTTCGTATTCTTTTGAGTTGTTAGGGGAGCACAATTAAGTTCGCTCCAATAAACTTGTTTCTCCTTCAAGACAACTGCGTCGTCCTTGTCTTCGTGACAATATTTTCAGAATTTAGTTTGACCAATTACATCCGTTTATGCGATTATAACTACTACAGGTAGAACTATTGAGAAATTTGCATTATTGTGGGAATGCAGGGCATTACACGGTCCTGTTGGGGGGGGGGGGGGTACTCGACAAAGAATGCTCTGCATTCAACGTGCTTCAGGTGGCAGGAATCGAACCTAACTCCCTCGCGTGATGAAGCCGGCGTGTATACGATTCCTTCATTTGGACATGGTCGAAGCGAACGCCAAGGAGCAAGAACCGATTCGCGCGGTTCACCCCAAACTCAAGAATTAGGCCTAGGGAATGCACACCCAAGAGTTGCTGTGGGTATTCTATAAAAGTGGTTCGTCACCCTGACCCAAGCACAAGAAATCTTCTTGAACCAGTTCCTGACCAACACCTATACGGCACCAGAGACCATTCGACAATGGTATTATCCCCAGCACGCCCCCAGATGTCCCTACTGCCACCACTCCATCACAGCGGATCTCCCCCGCCTCATCTGGCACTGCCCCAAGTTTTCTCCCTTTCGCACATTCACTCCCCTTACCACGACACCTGTATTTACATCGACCCAACATCCCTCTCACGCGGCACACTCTTCTAAATCATCATTTATTCCACAACAAGCCGCCTAGTACGGGTAATTTAGCAGTGGTGTGCACGACTTCTGAAGAGATCCCTTAAAGAAGGCGTCATAAGGACTGTGGTCCGCCCTCCCCGCTCCCTTCCTCCCTCCCCCCTCCCCCCCCTGGCATTTGGCCTTCCTTTCTAATAAAGTTTGCAACAACAAGCTTCAGAGCAGCACACACTCGCCGTATTGGATTGTCCGACCAAAGAATCCATCCCGAGAAAGTTTCGCGTACAATTATTGTCGTCGATAGACGGAGGGGTGCACGAATTTGGAATACGAAACACTTTTGGCCGTACCACACTTGTCTTCAATTTGATGGGCTTGGGTGCGGGGACCATTTAGCGCAGGTCTTAGAAAAAAAAATCCATTTGCCGCTTTTTAAATTGACACCAGCCCCCATGCTTCCTGTAAGGGGAGCGGGCCCATTTGGCCCCGATTATGTGCTTATACCGCACAGTACTATGGTGTTGTACGGCCGGCTGCTGCACAGCTGCATTCGCGCGCTTGGAGAAGGGAGAAGAAACGCTTAGGTGGAATAAAATGTGTTCTCTGTAGCTGGAGAGGAAAGTCTGTTCACACCTGCGTGCACCAGTCAAAGCCGTGTTAAACATGGTGTCAGAAGTTGTGCGCCATCATCCGTAAGCTAAATTGCTTGGGGGAATCCACCTGGGACGGCATCCAACCTGGACAACGAAGAAAACAGTACGGCCGACGCTCCGACGGCCATGCCACCCATTTCAGCAGCGCCGATGGCTTCGTTAGTGATACAACCACCGGCAGGCTTCTGCGTCTTGTCGCCCAACAAGTGGCCGAAGTGGAAGAAGCGCCTCGAACGTTTTCGTAGCTCTTCTGGACTCAGTACACAGCCCGAAGGGCACCAAGTCGGCGCCCTGCTGTACATCATGGGTGACCAAGCTGAGGACATCTTTGGCACCTTCAACCTTATTCAGCGTCTAAAGGTCCAACGAGACGAAAGATCCAACGAGATGGAAGGTCAAACAGTGAATCTTACGTCTCAGCGGATCTTTCATCTCGTTGCTCGACTGGACCTTCCGTCTCGGTGGATCTTTCGTCTCGGTGAATATTCAGGCTCGATTTATTGACCCAACGTCTCGGTGTGTCTTTCGTCTTGTTGGACATTCAGTCCAAAAGCGCTTCAACCTGACCGATGAGGAATCAGCAACATTCCCCTTTGTGATTGAACGATTTGACAAATACTTATTCTCTGTCGCAACGTCATATTTGAAAGAGCGCTTTTCAACAATCGGTTACGACTGTATACAGAGTCCGCAAAGAAGGAATTCGCACCAGCCCTTCACGATCTCTCCAAACACTGGCAGTAGGGTAGTATGCAAGAAGAGTTTATCTGTGCTTAATTAGTAGTTCTGTTTTTGTTTTTGTTTGTTCTTGCTTTTGGTTTTGGTTTCGATTTTTTTTCTTGTTTTTTTGTTTTTATATTGTTTTGTTTTGTATGTTAATATTCGTCCGATAACCGTTGCTCATCTTTGGTATAAGTTTTCCCCTCTCGTCGTCAGCTGCTTTAAGCGATAACAATTCCTGTTGCGTGCGTACGATTCTTGTCGACCAGGTCGCACGTATACCCAAGCTTTCTAACAAGGCTGCAAGCATCGTTATCAATTGATTGATTGATTGTAGGGTTTAACGCGCCGACGCAACGCAGGCGATGAGGCGCGCCGTAGTGGAGGGCTCCGGATTAATTTTGACCACCTGGGGATCTTTAACGTGCGCCGAAATCTCGTACACACGGGCCATCGTTATCAATGTTCTCATCCCCAGGGTTGCTTTCCTCTGGGGACGACGCCCTACCCGATACTCCCGCCTGGATTCCAAGACCGCCAAAACTTTTTTACTGTTTTGTTCTCCCATACACCGTTATTGCGAAAATACCACCTGCCGG
This sequence comes from Haemaphysalis longicornis, assembly GCF_048455015.1. NCBI lineage: Eukaryota > Metazoa > Arthropoda > Arachnida > Ixodida > Ixodidae > Haemaphysalis > Haemaphysalis longicornis. Next base: position 64,727,649 of record NW_027526361.1, on the reverse strand, counting down.
AAATACCATCTGCCGAAATCTCGTACCTCCTGCACCCGCCGCGGTGGCTCAGTGGCTAAGGCGTTGCGCTGCTGAGCTCGAGGTCGCGGGTTCGATTCCCGGCCGCTGCGGCCGCTTTTCTGATGGAGGCGAAAAGCAAAAACGCCCGTGTGTACGAGATTTCGGCGCGCGATAAAGACCCCCCTGTGGTCAAAATTAATCCGGAGCCCTCCACTACGGCGCGCCTCATCGCCTGCGTTGCGTCGGCGCGTTAAACCCCACAATCAATCAACTACCTCCTGCGGGGACCGTTGTTGCCTTCGTTCTAAAATTATGGTGTTGCTTGTTGGAAACCATCCAGTCGTAGCATTGCGGTGCACCCTACGGAGTGCGCAGCGAGGCAGTGGCCTTCACCCGGAGGGCGACAAGAGCTTTCAACGCCACTCGGACTTGACTGTTACCACCCATAAATCCCCACAGTTTCCGCTCTTTCGACTGCAATTCATAACCTTTTTCTTGGTCGGAAATATACTACTTTATTTTCATTCTGCCTCTGAGTGGTCACAAGACTTTGCTTTTCTTTTGTTTCTTGTCTTAAGCAGATGGCGCCTGACAAAAGAATGTTGCGATTCTGTCACTTTCCCATCAAACGTTTTATCTTGTTTTTCATAGTGACCGTGCGAGCGCCGAGCAAAGCCCGAACTGCCGCGGGTGTCAGGGCCTTGTTTTTTTTTCTTCGCCCATCTTCTTTTTTCTTCGTCCGCCCGAGCACTCGTCAAAACTACTGAAATAACATTTCACTCAAGGACGTGTGGACACTCCGCTTTCTACGCTCGCTTGGACATCGCTCTTTTCGCTTAGTGTTTTATCCCTGCGGCTGCTTTTGAGGCGGGATAAATGAGTAAAAGGACAAACCCGGGCACCTTCGACACATTCTCAGTCTCTTTTCAAGATCCTGTTGTCGGCGTTGTGAAGACTACTTTGTTTCGCTTCCAAAGATAGGGAGGGCGCGTCGCCCATAAGTGTCGCGGGAGCAAGCTTAGTTCGTTCTTTAAGTCGGTCACGTCCTGTGGCCATTCTCTATGACATCTGTTTTATTTTTCTTGTGATCTTACCCTGGAGGCTATGTTTCTATGATTTGCCGACTTGGTCGTGTTCGCTTTTCTGCAGTTTCGCTCCCGCCCCTCGCGATCCTCTTGAAGCCACCGCTGGCCACCGGGAGTCTAGGCGGCCGCGGCGGCAGTGGCGGTGCAAGAAATGTTGTTTGACAGGCGCTGATGCCGTGGTCGAGCCATGTAGGATCTTCCTCGATTGTATGCTTAAGTCTGTATGCTGTTGTAACTAAACATTAGAGGTCACATTAGCCGCACGCATGCATGCACGCACGCACGCACACACACGCACGCGCACACGCACACACGTATGTCTCTGTATGCTTAGATCAAAATTAACGTTTTCTTTCAGGCTACACGCGACATGGCTTCAAGAACAGTACAACTATATATTGAGAGCTCGTGAGTCCTCTTCGCACCATTAGCAGCTCTTCTCGAATTATTATTTAGGGTATTTTTCTTGGGAATGCCTGAAGGCGCTCAGAATGTAAGCAAGTTCTTCATTGTTTTGCAATGAATTTCCAAAACTCTTCACAAGAAGGCTGCTCATATCTTCTTTACTCCAATTAAGCGGTTCCTACTATCCGAGGGGAGCGGGAGATTTTCCAGGGCTTGTAAGTGGCGGCTTTTGAGTTAAGTATTCAAATGATAAATAGGGGAGTAAAAAATAAATATAACCGGCGTTATTTTGTGGGGACGGGTGAGACAAAATGAAATCAGCACAGTTTCATTTCGTTCACTTCTGTTCACTTCGTCGTTTACATCTGGGGACACATCTTTCGCCGATCTCATACTTGCCGTCTCCTTTCATAATAATCTAGCTCCTAAAAGCAAAACAAACTTGCGAAAACACTCATGAAACAGTCTGAGCAGCCAAGCAAAAAGCAAACTCCAATTGGTCATATGCATTTGGCTCATTTTGATCCGTGGAACAGCATTACCTGGCTCATTTTGATACGAATTATGATCTCCGTACAAGTCTTCAGGGTATTATTTCGACTATTGCCTTACCACTCCTTTTCTAGGGGGAAGTTGGCAGGTTTTCTTGTCACTGCAGTTGGATCCGACTCAGTTTCGGTTTCCGGATCTCGCTCATTACGAAAAAAAACGCCTCATATGTTCTCGAACGAACATTCACACGGCAGCCAATTAGCACTCAAAGTTACTTCAATTGAACGTAACCCTAAGGAATACCAAGCGTAAAAAGAACCCAAAGAAAAGTCCCCACCAAATGCTGGCCGTCGCGAGGCGGTGTCTGCAGGGCGTCGTATTTTAAGCCGACGATGCAAGGTGCGGTGCGGCGTGGAAATTATGCCGGCGTTGCGCGGGCCGGGGAAGTCGGCGCAGAAGACGCACCATTGTCCCCGTAGACAACGGCCTGCTCGGCACCACCTCACGACCAGGCGCCAGGTTACAGCAGGCAGTGGGCAGCAGGCAACCGTCAACTGCGGGTAGACGACGGGAAGCGGGCAGCTGGTCATCCACGGGACGGGCACGCCAGAGGTGCGCGCCTGCCTCGACTCCGGAGTCGCGCATCGGTCACTAACAGGATGCCAAGGCACCTGGTGTGCCCCTCTCGAGCTCGGGTCCTGAAAAACCAACGAGTTTCGCGTCTTCCACGTGTGACGTCACGCTCCTCAAACCTGCTTCCTCCACTCCTCCACGGGTCCTCCAATTCTAGCCAGGCCCACCCCGTTCCTTCTTTGTGGTCACTTCTCTTTTGGCCATGTCCCTCTCTCGTGTGGCTCGCTGCTTCATTTTCCTCCGCGCAACCATAACTAGGGCAATCCCGCAGCCCGCGTTAGTGCCACGAGCCCACCATGGGCATGTTCCCGCCACGTTGTCGTCCTCAAATCCCGCATAGCCTTGTCTTGCGAATTCCTGCATAGTGCACACTTTCATTCTACAAATTCCTGTATTTGTTGTCCAATTATTTTGATCAACAATTTTTTTTCTCCAAATTTAGTCTCCTAAATGGGGCACATTAGCCCCAATATATCTCCCGATCCTGGCCAATCCCCCAAGTGGGTACGCGCCACAATCAGAAAGGAACAACAACAAAAACAACATTTTCGTCGAAATCAGCGCCTCATCTCAATGTGCTTTCTGGATGTCACAGAAGCCATGTCATTGCCATTTTCCAGCTGCCGCTCCGTTGCAGTAACAAAAGCAACGCAGCAATATTCAAACGGTGCCCGCTGGAGACAGCATCTCACACGCGTTCTGTTCTGTACTTGCTATAAGTTCGGTTCTTGCTACGTGGCACTAAATAGAGAGAGAAAAAATTACACAATCTTCCCGTGGGGAACGCTGATGAGGATGCGAAGCATCGTGGCGGTTCCGTGTGGTTCCATCGTGTTGCCGTTACGTTGAGTGATCTGGTTTTTACTAGCGCCAGAGGGAATTCCGCGTCCGGGTCCACACCGGTGGCAAAGGCACGCAAGTACTGTTGTGTTACGGTGAGTAGGCGGTGGTTCTCAAGGCGCCGAAACTCGTCCATCATGTTATTGTCGATGTTGCCTCTGTGGTAGAATCGGTAGTCTCCGGCAGCGTTGGTGAAGTAACGGTTGTTGACATTGGTGCACCGGCTGAGGGCAATGTACACGCCCTCCTCTTCGCAGCTTTGTCTTCTCCTTCTTCTTCGGCGGTTCCCCTACGGGAAGGTGACGACGGTGGTTGAACGAGAACCTATCTCGTGATGGATTCTTTGGTTCGCCAATCCCTAGGGGCATCCTGCCACCATCAGCATCAGAGGCGCTGCAGACGGGGCTGGTTGAGCTGCAAGGCGCGTGGCGCTTTCCGCCACAGCTTTCCCACGGGAAATTCGTCCTCCTCTAAAGTTTACAGTTCGTCGTTTCCGTTGATGTTCAGCTTCGCGTGCCTTCGTTGTATCAGGAGCTTCTTAACGTAGTTTGAATGAGTCAAGGACATAAGGCGCGTTCGTAGCACTTGCTCCTGTCCCGGATTTGTAGCGTAGTGGGAAGAGCACCGCGTACATTCGTTGCGGCCAGAGAGTCGTGCGATCGAAACCGGGCGCCGTTATTTCTTTTTTTTTTATAGCGTAGTATCGCGCAGCTGTGGGTGTAAGGAGGAGAGTTGCGCATGCGCAGTGTGAGTGCGGACGCCGACGCGGGACATGCCGAGACCATAAGATGCTTTCGCATCTAAAAGAAAAGAAAAGCGCCCGAAAGAAATAGATACAAACCCGGCCATTTTAAAACAAAGCCATCAGCTTTTCTTAGGGGCGAAGCACCTTCTGGCCGAGACTTGTCCGTCCGGCGTTCGGCGTCCGTGTACACGGCACAGCACCGTGTATATCGAAACATCTGTGAACAAAAAGTTCACAGAAGGTTAACAACAGGAAAATAAAGGGTCACTAAAGCTTAGAGAGAGAGAGAGAGAGAGAGAGAGAGAGAGAGAGAGAGAGAGAGAGAGAGAGAGAGAGAGAGAGAAGCGCAGCACCGTGTAAATCGAAACATCTGTGAACAAAAGGCGCACAGAAGGTGAACAAGAACAAAATAAAAGGTTCACAAAAGGGTAGAGAGAGAGAGAGAGAGAGAGAGAGAGAGAGAGAGAGAGAGAGAGAGAGAGAGAGGGGGGAGTGTTCCTAGAGAGCCGTGCTGCGCATGCGCGAGGAGAATTGGCTTGGGTTGGATTGGATTGAAAATTGTTTTAGCAGCAGTAAGCACTCTCAGGGGTGATTTACGGTAGCAACGGTTCCCAGTGCTTCGCCCACTCGCTATGATTCACTTCGTCAAGATGCGTGAATTTTTTTGTTCTTCTATCTGGCACCAATGCGCTGCCCAACGTTTCGGTTTTTGATAGAGATCGGGCGCCAAGTTTACTCACTGAGAGAGTCAGACAGCCAGTGACATATTTTTAATTGAGCCTGGCAAAAAAAAAGCGCTGAAGTAATTTCTCGGAGTTTCACAACAGTGTCATAAGCAAAGGACACTTTCATTTTTATGCACTGCGAACAGAAAGTTACTCGTGATTACCGCATCCATCCCTCCCCTTTTCCTGTCCCCCTTCGCACCATATTTTTCATTACCGTACACAATTTCAGTCCCGTGCGTGTTTCTGCAGGCGTTTGCGTGCTTTGTGTTAATCTAATGGAACGACAAAACCCACGTCTCGAATTTCGCTGTAAAGATAGGCGGAAGGATAAAAAAATATCCCAAAGATAAACGAACGGAGAACGGCAGGAGGGCATGTGATTGAAAAGTTTGCTTCTAACGAACTGAAACCATGGGTTTGTTTGTTTGCGTTCGGTACGAAGACGGTGGAATAAGAAGACGAGAGGACAAGCTAGATTTGCTAAGTGAATACCCCCGGGGTACCGACATTCAGAGACAGCAGAGGTAAAAGTGCTGGCTGGTTTGCCGAGTAAGTGAGGCTGGCGAATCTTCTTCCTCCTTACGGCAACACGCGATATGCATCCCCAAAAATTAAGTGGCGTGTGGGGCTCTTAGAGGTTCTTAAGACGTGTGAGTGGTTTGAAAGGGACGCAGAGGACGTGGTAAGTTTCTGGTTCGTGTGCGTATAACTGGAGGCATTGTTTGGAATCAAGCAAACATAATTACGTGGAACTGGGGGGAGCGGACGTGTTCAAACGGAGAAGCCATTTACTGTATAATTCGAAGCCGGAGTCCCAACGTGCTGGTTAGAAAAATATGCGAAAACATTTTGTATCGCCTCGTAAACTAAGCAGAATTATTGTGCATTCGAGAGCCCAGCGAAGGGCAGGAAGAAACTTGGCAAACAGCAACGAAAAGAATTGACGTGGAAAAAAAGGGGAAGTGCTGGAATGAAATTAACGAAAAGCTATTAGTGCTCCAACCTGCTTCAGGTACCCCAGAAAGTTCACCAGAAGGTTACTAGCCTGTTTTTGCTTGACCATGTAGCTAATATCTTTTTCTGGTTCACGTTTTGGCTATTTGGTTATGGTTTCTGAATGGCTTCACAAGCGCACCGTAAAACAGGGATGATGAAAAGAGGGGTGGTTGGTCAAGTTGAGTCCCAGTTCGATTATAATATACCTTCAGAATGCCTCCTCATTTCTTTTCTCAGCTCAAAAAGTTGTAAACTTGCTTAAAACTTGCAATGCCCCCTCAGAAGAACTAGTAAATACGACCTGTCCAGAGGCGGCGAAGCGAACGCTGTATCTGATTGTTTTCTCTCAATGGACAGTAGACGTATAAGAGCATCATGAGAATGAGTCCGCAGTCCCGCAGTCTTAAATCAACCAATCTTACGAATGGAGTGATTGAGATAGGGGAGAAATCGTCGGTATCAATATTTATTATCTCCCCTTCCAAAACAATTATAAGGTTTATTACTTCTTGTTGAGGGGTTAACACAAAACCATTTATTTTATTGTCGAAATATGAATGGAGTGGTGCCCGCTCTTGACCCTGCGGGTTTTGTCGTCGTTGTTCAGACCCCGGACCTCACACGGTTCGGTGTAGGTGAGAAGTAGATTACTGGAAGCGGGAAGGAGGAATAAGAAGACAAGGCTGGCAGGTAAGAGCAAATTAACATTGAGCTGTTCGATTTCGGGTTGATCAATAACAACTGGAACTCAGAAGCCCTTAGGTTTCTTTTAGGTTTTCTTAAGCTTAGGTTTTCTTAGATTTTCTTAGGTTTAGGAAAGCTTAGGTTTTTAAGCTGAGGTTTACGCTTAGTTTTTAAGCTTACGTTTAAGCTTAGGTTTTCTTATGTTTAGAAAAGCTTAGGTTTTTTTTTAGTTTTTTTTATCCCTTAGGTCTTCTTAAGCCGTCTTGCAAACAGACGCTAAGATTCTGAATTTGTCTTTGCATCACAGAAACTTTTAATCACAATGGGAACAAATCATAATTCACGTTTCAAGCGTTGCGCCGCTACTAGACAGCGGTTTTCAATCTTGATTGAGAACCTGCGGCCCAGTATGCTCCAAAAACGAATTTTAGTGACCTGCGTTGGGCAACGCTACGAAGCCGTAGCCGGTATCTGCCACATGCCAGCTGAATACGCAGTCGCGTCATGGCATGCGTTCTAGTATACACCCTTCTGTCCAGGGCGCTGCCATTTTGCGTGCGAAGCACCATCTCTAGCTGGCCCATTTGTTGGATTGTGCGTTCATTTCATGGTATATGCGAGCAAGTTGCTCCGGGAAAAAGTTTTATGTCTAAGAATGCTGCGCCTAGTACATCAACACGATGCTTGCAACGTCTTCTTCCTGCACGGAAATGAGTAATTGGCGGAGGGAAGTCATGTATAGGACATAGCAGTGTAAACGCGTGTCATCGCAAAAACTAATAAAAAACACAAACTAAAAAGTATAACCAAACAAAACGAAAAGGCGTCAAAGGTGGCTGTTAATAACCAAATGTGGCCATCATCGCCCGTCACAGGAAACTAAAAAAAAAACAAATAAGAAGAAGACAACCGGCTAACTAGTATATTGCAAAAATCTGGTAATATAGCCATTACGCGATAAATAACAAACAAAAAAAAACATCATTACACAAACTGAAAGTACAACAGTGATATCGCGAAGGCGTGTCTATGTATGATTTTACGGACTGATCTAAAAAACTAAAATTGCAAAGGAATAAAAAGAAAGTAGAAAATTTGCCCATGAAATCACAAACGTCTATCTAGAGCCATACCATGTATGCGATTTACCCAAGAAAACAAATAAGTTTAAGAAGGGGCACTTTTAAATGTCAAGTGCTCCTTGAATACTACCAAGGATATATCCTTAGTCAAACGGGGAAGTGGTGTAAGAATTAGGCGAAAATTCTTATCATTTTCTTAGCGTATTGTTACAAGTATATGTCCTTCTTATGTGTGGTACATTCATTGCGTTGTTTCATTGGGTATTTTGAATTGTTTATTCTATGTTTTTGTTCAATGATAACACGTCCCATACGCTCCATACTACATCGTATGTATTGTAGAGAGGGGTCGTCCCGGTACGTCGAGAAGTAAAAATCTCAAATCCTCCCTCTAAAACTCGCTTTGCCACAGTATGCCTCTTTTTGAAGCGGTGAACTCTTTACAGGGTTGTTGGGCTCGCCGCGTGTGGCTATGTATATGTATACATATTTATTGACAAGAGGGTGTTGCTCGAGCTATACCCATTGCAGGTAGCGAATTAATTTCGTCAGCGACTGAGCGCCTACCTTCTCTTGCTGTACCAGGCCCTGCCTGTAACCCAATAAGACCCACAGCCACCTGTCAGACATTGTACAACAGGGTTGATACAGCATGCATTTTTTTTCCGATGTTCTATGCATTGAATATTAAAGGTGTTGCTTCGATTAAACTGGAGGCATAACGCACAAAATAGCTGTTTTTGAGGCCGCGGTGAAGGTGGAATTTGTTCCAGAGTAGCGCGATTTACTGCGCAACCATCAACTGCGCAACCATCAGCGGAAGGGTAGGTGCAAGTCTGCGAAATCGGCGGCACTGGTGCCTAAAGCCGCTCTTGAACGTAGTGCGTGAGTGAGAGCTCCTGAGGTAGGTCAGGACGAGTGCATAGAACACCGGCACGGGAACTCAAATCACGAGCCGAAGCGATGGGCCAAAGGCATGGGCTAGCGTGCCCTGAATTGTATTTGTTCTAAAAAAGAGTTGCTGCTCTGTCCTTCAAGAAGGACAGACAAGCAACTCTACCGGCGGAAGTCCGTGTGGCAGTCAAACGACCGCGAAGTAGTCGCCAAGTGCAGGTGCTGGAGATGAAGAAGACCGTCAAAAGGCTCGGGCTAACCATAAGAAGGACACCCCCGAAGAACATGCTAGGTGGCTTGAGACAAAGCATGTCGGTAAGGCAAGATAGCGTAGCTAGGAGGTCCGGAACAGCGCTACGCCTTTTTGGAAGCGCAATTGAATGCGTTCTGTGGCAAGCGGATATGCATCGACGAAGTCCTTTTTCTTCTTCCGGTATCAACTGATTGCGCGTGAAAAATTACTGTCGACCGCCCTTGCTGGATGCGGTGGCTGCAGCCTATTTGGAAAACGTGCTCGGTGATGCACAGAAACACAATTTAGAAATAAAAAGGCGCATGATAGAATAAATGGAAGCAGGAAAATAAAATTATAAAAAATGAGAGGATTCATTACGAGAATAACGAGAACAAGGATAGTGGGAATACTATACTGGGAATAATGCGTTAACAAATTGCTTGAAGGAATTAAGATTGCCATTTTCCTTTAATTGGCTACTAACTTTTAATTGTACTTCACGCTTCGTATCGTTAAGAATTACGCTTTAATAACAGAAAAATAACCGTAAAAAAGAGCCCTACTTACATCAAGCAATTATAAGACTGTAGACATGTTAGCGGGGAATTCGCGTTTACAAAGGCAACGTTACTATATTGTTTCTGTGTATACCAAAAGTTCATGTAGGTGTGACTTTTCCTCGAGCCGTACTCGTGAGTAATTGGAAACAGTCGCTTCTATAAAGAAACTTCCGATTTAAGACTCGGATACGTGTACGTGTCACCTGCTTGTCGTAACCTCGGCTGCCAGGACCCGCTCGCCGCCGCGACAACAAAGGCCAGCGAGGGAAATTTACCCCGTTTAATATTTCGCCGTACGATTTCGCACGCTACTGTTATCCGATGACAGCAGCGAGCAGTATGAGCTGTAGATTGTGCACACCACCACCCCTGGGAACAGTCGCCCAATGTTAACGCCCGGTGGGATCCACTGGATGCTTTAGCCTATTGATCTCCTCCAGGGACCTTGGTGACCATTTACGAGCCTCGATATTTAAACATTGCCTACGCGTGCTGCTGTGCGGGCTTCCACGTCACTTTTTGCAGCATCACACCTCCGGTGAGGATAATTTCTTGAATGAGGCCACTTTGACTGCCGTGCCGAACAAAGTAAGCGTGCGTGAGCAAAAACGGCGGGTGGGAACATCGCTGACCCGTTTCTGATTTCTGCAGGGCCGGACTCGCCTGGGGCGTTTGAAGTGTTATACCCCTCCTCGCCGTTCGCACCGGGACCCTAATTACAGAAGGTAAGAGGGAGGCAGGAAAGCGTACTTACATCCGTCCTTCTAACATGGTAATTGGAATCATCGCAAATTATTTCGGAACGTGAAACTTTAATAAGGGCTGCAGGGAACACACGCTGGACTGCGGAGTGGCCAGCTGGTGCCCTTCACCTTCCGCTCATTGGCGGCCAATCAATTCGTCGGCTTTATTAAAGGATCGACGGCGGCGCGAGTGGTCTGTGCCCTTTTCAGTGGTCCACTAGCTCGCGCTCCCTGCAGGATGCAGTCAGAAAAAGAAACTGTGGTTGATGCCTCTGTCATAGGACTCAGTAAAACCCGAAAGTGAAATGTGCAGCGAAATCTGCAGCTGAGCATGATTTGCGGGTAAGCGGCTGTCTTGTGGGTGTGCTTGACGAATGACGTCCTTCTGGCGGGTCGCTTCGGTAAAAATGTACTGGCGTCATTCCAGTGACGGATATGACGTAAGTCAAAAATCTTGGTGTATACCGGCATAAAACACTTTCGTGTTAATGTATAAACCTCGAAAACAAACAACCCTAAGTATAACGTACTCTTTAGTACTAAAGGTTGCTTCCCCGCAAGAAGACCCTGTGTGCAGGGGTGCACCCGTTACAGCCGCTTGATACGCTGTACTGGAGTCATTTCCGGGACGGACATACGTCAGTGAAATCTTCGTGTATGCGGGAATAAAACACTTTCGTGCAAAAACACGTCTCGAAAAGTTTCGTTCGAAGATTTTTAAAGCATTTTGTCCGTTGGCGAAGCTTGTAGCATGTTTCGAAAAACCCTCGCCTCTTTTCATTTCCTTTTTCAGACTGTAGTGACTCTTGTAATCAGTATCGACAAATTTAGGCCAGGAAGGAGATGTCATTGCGACATCACTGCAGATAGTATCATATACGAGGGTAAGTCTTAATTCGCGTACAGGGCGTACGTCTACACTTTCCGCTTGTGTAAGTTAAATATAAAAACATAGCCCCCCGTTCATATTTTAATTCCATATGTTCTTTTCCTTGGAAACGTTTGAGGTGGTATAGCACGTTCTTTTTTGTAACTCTTTGCGAATATGCGAGTTCAATCGTCACTGCACGAGTTTTAAATATGGTCCTAATATTCTGTTTATTTACGTGCCTATGTATTTCGAGAGTCGGAATAAAAATAAATCGCAGAAAGTTGGCACCAGGGTCAGGGAAGAGACCTAGTGCAGATTAGTGCAAGCAGCTACTTCTGAGCGTCAGAGCGTTCACACAAAAAATAATGGTCAATGCATATCGCCGTTAGCCGTAGTTACCGGTGAAGTACCAGAAGATGTGGAATTTTTTAATACATCCTCATTATGACTGTATCTAGCGTTCCTTCTGGTGTCAAATTGCACCCGTAGCAATTTTTGGCGTTGCATTGATGTTGAAGACAATTACCCGTGACGTGGCTCCTACCAGTATATTGTCAAGCACCTCACCAGAAAAAAAAAATACAACGGTAGGAAAGACATAGGTTACCCTTTAGGCATTATTTTCAGTATGCTGTATGATGGAACTTTGTATAACACCTGACACCATAAAAAAAATTCACTGAATTGTTTTCGCGGTTGGCTGTGGAGTGCTTGAAATCATCTTCGCCGGTTCCGTGGTTCAGTGCAGATTATAAGGAAAGAGTTGGCCAAAAACATTCGTCCTTAAAAGCGATCTTTCTCCGAAAACTTTACTTCAAAACTCTCTGTATGACGTCTTCTGTTGCTGAGGGCTGTGACCTAGGTACTCCTCCGTTCTTTATTCTCGGTAGGTTCTTTTAAGGCTACGTTTCCGCAATTCCGTTGAACGCGTGAACATAATCAGAACGGGGAGGAGGCGTAAAAGGTCGTACAGGGTCCAATAAAAGGCAAATACGTTGCTCTTTCATGAAGGTTAGGAGGCAGACAATTACTCCCTGTAATCGTGCACTTTGAGCCCGCTTTCGAACGTGTTCCCCTCAGCATTTTCATTTTGAAACGTACTGGATTCTAAAGCTGTCCTAGAACATTAATAATTTGCCTTCCGTTTATGCGTTAGCACACCAATTTTTACTCAACAATTTTTAGGCAAATATATGGCTATATAGGAGTTTCTATGTTTACAGATGATGGGACAATTCATCAACACGCGACCAAACATTACACATATGAAAAATTTGCTTCAATCCACTTCGTGAAGGTGGCTGGAAAGCAAAGCTTTACACGATACCCACAACAATTACCCATGCGACGTCACTTGAATTCACACACGTGCCTCTACAAAGAGCGAAACCATAGATTCTGCCAGCCGTTACCTGGAATTCGCGGGGGCGGTGTCCCGAAAGCAGGAGCGTCGGCCACGGCCTGGCTAGAGCGGCGGACGACGCCGCCTCTGTAGCCCGACCGGGAGTCGGAAGTGAGAGAAAACGGAGAGCAGCGTCTTTCGAAAGGTGAGACAGCGGCACCTAGCCATCCCGATGTGCTAGCTTGGGGCTACAACACCGCGCGACACAAGCGCAGACACCGAAACAAATCGGCATGTGATTTAGAGATTCCCATTTATACCGATTTGAACTACTTAATTTAGCAAGTTTGAGAATTGCGATAAAGCTGAGGGAACTTTTATAATCGCTATTGATCAGAACCAGTTGCTCCTTTCGCATTTTGTAATGCTTCTTAAAACACAACTGAATTGGTATTCACCAGTTTAGAAAACTGAGTCGCATTCTTGGCAAGCAGTGCGCATAAGGTAGCGTTTCTCTAGTGGCGGCATGTGTGTATGTGCTCTCAATATTTTGTTTTGCCGCCCTGAAAACCAATCCTTATTGTATCTTTGCCGTACGACCACTTAATTCTGACGGGTACGGCTTACCCAGAAGGTGCTGTCGAACAAGTTAATCAAGCCATGAGAAGGAAGCGCGCAATGGACACGAAGCACGCCAGAACAGACCAAAAACAACCGTCGCTAAAGTAGACGACAAGGCCGTACCTCCAACACGCTCGCCGGTGAGAGCAGGTAGCTGCGCGCGGGGAAGGCTGTGCTCCGGGAGGGAAAACCGCCCTCTCCCTCCCCATCCGCGTTCGGAGTTTCTTGTCCTGCATGCCCCGAAGGAATCGTTGGCTGGTAGAGGTAGAAAGCTTTGCTTTAAAAGCCTGATAAGGTTCAGAGAAATGAGACGCGGCTCTTTATGCTGGCGGCCTTATAAATTCCGCTGGAGTGTTGCTGGTGCAGTGGCGCTGGCTACCACCCCCAAGCATAGGGAACAAAAATACCTAAAACATAAATACCCCAGAAAGTGGAGGGGAAAATCGCCCGCCGGTGGCGTAGTGGTTATCGCACCAGACCGGTATTCTGGAGGTCGTGGGTTGGGATCCCACCTGGCGGGCATTTTTGCTCCACTTTCTTTCTTTCTTTTCAAATTCTTTATGTGTTTCATTTGCTTTCCGACGTTTTCTTGACAGCCAACTCTTATTTCTGTGTTATTTTCAACGAGCCCCTCATTTCCTTTGCTGATTCGCTATATATATTTGTCTTGTATACAAACAGAGAATAATCGCTGTTAGAATGTCAACCAGTTTCATAGCAGACAGCCAGACAGCGTCTTGTGCAATATCCACTTCTTGCCTGTCTGCTTCTGAACTTGAATTAAAAGTTTTTTTCTGTCTTTTACTGTTTCAGCTTTTCAGTTAATCTGAATGTCGAGCAGTGAGACTGCCCATAAATTTTAAGTGCCCTCAGCGCATCGCAAGGAATATCAGTGGTGCACTAAAGAGCTCGTAGGAAGGTAGTATTGCATGCCTAATAAATCCACCGAAGCTTAAACGCTTGTATTGCCTCAGTATGGACTCAGTGTTGGCTTGTATTGACTCAGTAATGACTTAAAGGCTTGTATTGACTCAGTTCTGTCGTGGAAGCTCGTGATGGTTGTTCCAGAAAACCAAGCGCCTGGAGGACCAGAGGGCCTAACTCTCTTTTATTGTAATCGTGAAATAAAGTTTCACTCTCCCTTTCGTCCTTTCCAAGAAAAACCGCCTGCCGTGGTCGGAATTGCGACTGGGTACCCTACGTTATGAAACCGACGTCTACCCAATTGCCCCATTCCGGTTGCTATTCAAAGGTGTTCCTACCTTCGAAAGGTGTTCAAAGGCGCAGGTATTTCTAAACAAAGCGTTCGAGGTGATCTTTCACTACGTTGGTGCCACAGACGCCACCGTTCCTAGGCCGCACGCCACAGCGGTTAATTTGAAGTGGGTGCGCTGCATATTCATGTCATGTCATGCCGTAGGCAGGCAGGCAGACAGGCAGGCGGTCGGGTGGGCGGGTCGATCGGTCGGTCGGTCGGTCGGTCGGTCGGTAGGTGTATGGATGGGTGGACGGGTGGACGGGCGGACGGTCGGACGGATGGAGGAACGAACGGACGCCTGGATGGATGGATGGATGGATGGATGGATGGATGGATGGATGGATGGATGGATGGATGGATGGATGGATGGATGGATGGATGGAATGTGATGGACGGATGGATGGAATGTGATGGATGGATGGATGGATGGATGGATGGATGGATGGATGGATGGATGGATGGATGGATGGATGGATGGATGGATGGATGGATGGATGGATGGATGGATGGAAGGACGGACGAACGCACGGACGGACGGACGGACGCATGGATGGGGAAAAATTGTTAGGTAAATAGTGCACTGCGAAAGTTATTCGGGGTTCCAGAAACAGCGGCACTCATTAATGTTGCTGTTTTGTTTATAGGTATTCTCGCTATGCTAGATCAATACACCCATCCACGGAGTACACCCGTCTAATACCTCAGCCTGGTGCCCAACGCTGCAGCCAAGTTTTCACATGGTGCAAATGTTTGCCTGCTTTGCAAGAACACCAATAACCGGTCGTGTTTTGTCTCAAAGTCAATCCAGGTGATGGTCCTCCTCAGACACAAAATAATTCAGTCGAAGAAACGTTATTATTACGATGGCACGTGGCTTCACTGGGGTAGCGGCAAATGATTAACAATGTCCCATATGTGAACCTGTAACACGAAGAGCTACAGCAAATTCAGAAGCACGGATGGTAATCCCAGCGCTGTCCGTAAATCACGTCGTAGGAAGCAGCTTATTGCCTCACACAGGTTCCCATTGTATTTGCAATTGTCGTAATCAGTACGGGAACCTCTGAAAGTGAGTCACCAGAAGGGCGAGGGAGACAGGATTTGAATAAGCGAGGCACCGAATTATTTGATTGTATCCTCTTAAAATGGTAGCGGGCACAGTGCGCACAAGAGTAATAGTGCCGCTCTTTCGGGTACCCAGCTCGGAAGGCACTGGAGTATGAGGGGGGGGGCGGCCCAATCAGAGACGACCGTTTTTGTAGCACGCTCTCAAAAGGGGCACTTGGCTCATCGCTGTGCCCAAGCTATACATCAATCACCATGCCTATTTAACTTGTCATTACTGCTCAATTGTTGGGTATTGATAGTGGTGTGGAAGCGATAGTAGCGGAGGGTAAGGTCGCCATCGTTGGCGAGTTGTGCAAGAACGGAAACCGATGGCGAGGTGTTCTGCCACGTTTCCCCTGCGTTCTTTTCAAGCCGTCGCGTTGCTCGTGTATAAGTTATGGTTTCGGCTTCCAATCGCTCGATTGAAGATCGATACCGAGCAGAAGAAAATGGCGCTAAATACGATTCTCGTTGTTCCGGCTGCATCCAAGGCAGTGTAGTGTTAAACACGCGAGGAAGTGCAGTGCAAAAAATAGCACACAGCGGCATTGCCGGACATGTAGTACATACTTTATTGTTCTACCACGTATACTGCCCCCATAAACTAAGTTTTTTCGGGCTACGTTTTGCCATTCGCCTCTTCCCGAAGCCGCACCTGACCAGGGTTGGTCATGAATCGAACAAAAGGTGGGTATATCTTCATTACTTCTATCGCTGTTCCTCCTGGAGGATGGCTACAGGCGCCCGGAATGTAATGGGCATCCACTTTTTTTCAATACCTGTAATCTGAACGCTAGCCTGAAGCTTGTACGCGCAGCATGTCTTATATCAAGATAAAAATGGGGAATGGTAGTGGATAAAACTAAGCACCAGTGCGGCATGTTAATACTTGAGTGAAAACGCGATGTAAATAGGTGAGCAGGTTTGTTGCGCCAGACTGATTCAGTGGAGAAGGGCATTTGTACTTTACCTTTACGAGCCTTGCGAGCTAACAAAGTCATTTAGGCAAGGACCCATTGTCTTACCATGCAAACGAGTTGGCTGCAGCCACAATATAGTAGTACTCGTTATTTTTTTTTTTGGTATTTGCTCCAGGAACACACTGGCCTTGGTCTCGCACCCATACTCGCATTACCCTGTTCAAAGCATATGCTCGTGGCAGTTGCTTCCTTGCAGTTTTCAGTAGTGGACGCGAAAATGGAGTTCACTGAAGGAACAACAGTGTAACGCAAAGTAACTGATTTCTTTATTGCACACAGGCCTATATATGTGTAGTTTGTAAGTGAAAAAGCTACAAAAATTTATAGTCAGAAATTCTAAGTTAAAGACAGGGCGATAGAAAGTATTATTAGTGCTCAAGACAGATATTCAGTTGTAAAACTATTGAACGTGTAGACATGAAAAACGTCGTTTATTTTCTTCTCAATAGTCCATTACCAATGTTAAAAACCTCACATCCTATTTGCCGACCATTTACGTTAGCTCCAGGACGCAAAAATAAATGAGGTCACCCACGTTAGGTCTGTACATGCGCAGATTCATTATTCACACTGATGTAAAGAAATCATTCGTTCATTAGATGTAAAAATAAATGTTGCGATCATCACATTTAGATGTCCAGCATGTTTCCAACCCATACGTTGGGAGGGCTTGTCGTTTGCTTAGCTGTTACCCCCTTTATGGTGAGGCGAGTCGTCAAGCTCTGTCAAGCATTGGTACCCAGGTCTTAGTAATTGCCGCGGGAGCACTAAGTCGAGTCTCGGATGGCGAAAATTTCAGAACTTCTCGTGAAATCAGTGGGCGTTGAACAATAAGGCCAAATGTGGCTCTGCGAGGCTGAAAAATACCTTCGAACAGCGGAAGTGCATACAGCACTGATTCATGATCAAGTTTTTCGTCATGGACATTTATCAAAAGTTCGTCTCTTAACAGGGAATTCCTGGAAAGCCAATCTTACCAGCAGAGAAATAGTGGGAGAAAGAGAAATCGGCCGACTTAGGGAAACGGTCCGAACCTATTTTTTACTGCGAAGCAGTATACATGCAGTAAGCAGTGTACCATCCAAAAGTGTCCGCGTACCACATGTATACGTGTCCGCGTGAGAAGAAAACGCCAAGGTAAATGAAAGAAATTACTCGAACAGCCAGGAATCGAGCCTTGACCCGAATAAAAAACGGAGCGACGGCCCGTTGTCTTACCAACTAAGCTACGCCAACATGACGAGACGGGGAGACAGACGGCATACTCAACGAGCACAGCGATGGGTCTACCACTTGATTGATTGATTGTGGGGTTTAACGCGCCGACGCAACGCAGGCGATGAGGCGCGCCGTAGTGGAGGGTTCCGGATTTATTTTGACCACCTGGGGATCTTTATCGTGCGCCGAAATCTCGTACACACGGGCGTTTTTGCTTTTCGCCTCCATCAGAAAAGCGGCCACCGCGGCCGGGAATCGAACCCGCGACCTCGTGCTCAGCAGCGCAACGCCTTAGCCACTGAGCCACCGCGGCGGGTGTCTACCCCTTCCGCTCATTCAAAGCCCTACAAGTGTGAAGTGAAAAGTGCATAAGGTATGATAACGGCGTGGGCTTGGTTTGGATTAGCGGCAAACGGGACAGCGCCTGGAAGAAGTGTCACGGCCTTGGCAGCGACATATGAAATAAGGGTGACGGGAGGCAGTAAGAGAGATTACGCCATACCCGCGCGTGCCGCTCTCAATCCTCACCCTTCTCCAGACTCTCCTCTCTGTTTTCTTTATGCCGTCGCTCCTGCGTTCGCTCACGTGGCTGCCAGAGTATCTGGCTTTAGTCTTAGCAGAGTCAGGCGTGTGAATTCAAGTGATGTAGCATGGATAATCGTTGTGGGTGTCGTTTATACCTTCGCAGTCCAACCACCTTCACAGCGTGGATTGGAACCAAATTAAAAAAAAAACTCTCGGCTTTGAAGGAAATATGGCGGTACAATATGCACACAAAAATGAAGAAAACTCTGATGTCGTACAGATCTTCAATAGAAGCAGCTACTGTGTTTGTTTAACTCGTCATGCCATCATCCATTGCGTGTTTCTGAACATTCTAAAAGGATTCAAGGAGTCGTCGAGCCCTTCATTGAGAAGGAAATACCTTTACAACCACCAATCAGGTACTGTATTCACTCTATTGTAACGCGACCACAATTGTAACGCGAAAGGTGACTTTTCATTGCATCCAGAAAGAACAAATAAAACCTCAAAAGTAACGGGATGGCTGGCTTTGTCGCGTCAAGCAAAAAAAGAGACAAAAACCACTGAAGTACTCGCACGAGGCCCGGGGAAGCATAAAAAAACACATTAAATTTTTCAAACACTGTGACTACACAAACGCTCACCTGCGACGTTTTGAACTTCATTCGCGAAATGCCCATCTGCCTAGAGACGTCGCTTGCTTTGAGCTGTACCAGTTCAACACTCACCGCAATGAGGCGGTTGCGCTGTTCTGTGACAAAATAAGCAACACGCTTCTCTAATTCAGTGTGGTGGCTGTGGCGAGGCTTACGGAAACAATCTTGGCCGGGTTCACTTGTAAAAAGGCGTTCCTGCTAGAGCCGTCTTCCAAAGGTGGTCGATTCGTTCATGTCAAGCCTTCGGGCGGCTGCTGAATTGCCGATTTCTTCAGCCATCGATATTGCGCCTCTCTTTAAATGGGCATCGCACTGAGTGTGGCATGTTGCCGCCGCAAGGGGAGCCGAACAGAAATCGAAACAGTCGAGGGCAATGAAAACCCCGAGCCCTCCACATACTATGATGCAAGAACAAAGGTAAAGCGCTGCGCACGCCCTACACGCCATCACTACCACTGAAAAAAAAAATACAAAAAACAGGCGATAGAAACCGTTTCTGTCCAGCTCACCGTGTTGTCATTGACCTCGCCTTGAGATCCTGCCGTGGACGACGTGGCTGCGTTGGCTCCGTTGGCTGCGGGACCGTCCAAACCTAGGGGAAACAAAAAAATTTGCCCTTCCGCTCTGTGAAGGCTAAAATGCGAAGCTGGACGCAGTCCACGGAGTGCACGAACGAAAATTCGTGTGTTCGTAATTTGCGATTGAGCATACTTCTTAGCCAATAAATGAATTAAACCTAGAAGGACCCGAGCTTCAGACTCGCGGCCAAAGATGGCGCTGTCTGTTTTACTCCCGCGTCGTGAGAATCTTACTGCGTGTGTAACACGCCAACCCAACCCACTCGACCACTCAGAGGACACCGGACAAGTTCCATTGGGCCGTTTGACGTCCACGCTTAAACCTCCCGCCAGCACAACGGATATGCCATCAGCAAGCGCATGAAACCTATAGGTACGAGTGCACACCCTCCGCCCTTCTCCCAACCTGTGCACGCCGCAAACTGGTTATGTGGTTGGGCTCACAAGGGAAAGAAACTGCCAAAAATATCGCTCTAAAAGCATTTTAAGCTGAGAAAGTAATATTCCCCCCCCCCCCCCCGTCGGCATTCAAAGCGAGCAAGTTGCCATTAATCTGGAAGGAATTTGCAGCTACTCGACAAGTTGGAACTAGAAGCCGCAATGGCGGTGGCAGCGGCTTTCAATTATTTTCGCACCTTGGCGGTTCTGTTCGGGCCGACGCTACTTCAATTGCCGGTCTTCCTCCAAGCGAACGACACTCATCTGTTCCACCACTATCATCATCATCGCCGTCATCATCATCATCAACACCAGCAGCAGCAGCAGCCTGTCCACGTCCACTGCAGGGGAACGCCTCTCCCATATATCTCCGATTATCCCGGTCTTGGGCTAACAGAGAACCAGTTATCCCTGCAAACTTGCTGATCTCACATGCCCACCTAACTTTCTGTCCAGCCCCTGCCACGCTTTCCTTCTATAGGGATCCACCCTGTTTCCCTTAATGAACAACGCTTACCTTGTCTTGCCTTCGCATTACAAGCCTTGCCCCCATCTCTTCTTCTTAATTTCTGCCAATATTTCCTTTACACACGTTAGTTCCTTGACCCACTCCGCTCTCTTTTTTCCCTTAACGTTAGACCTATCACCTTCCGTTCCATTGCTGGCTGAGTCGTCCTCAATTTAAGTTGGACCTTTTTAGTGAGCCTCCAAGCTTATGCCGCTTAGGTGAAACCGAGATGCCGCTGTTATACAATTTGCCGTTCAGTTACAATGGTAGGCTGTCATTCATTATCTGAGAATGCTGGCGAATGGACGCCGCCCCATTCTTATCTTTCTAATTGTCTCTGCCTGATGTTTGGGATACAAGGTCACAGTCTGGCCTAAGTAGATATATTCGCTGTCTATATTCGCTGCGAGTGAATATATCTACTTAGCGAGAGTCCGTCCCATAGCAAGTTCAAGATGTAAGGTCTCGAGCTTTATTCTAGTGGACAAACATGTGACTGCCCTTTTCCCTTCCGCGTCGTAGGCATCTTACTATCTGTGCAAGGCCGAGTTCAGACTGTTGCCACAACTGTCGTAAAAACTTTAAAAATTACGTCATTTCACTTCTCACAAAACGTAGCTGCGTAACACGCCGTTTTTTTTTGCGTCCATAGATCACGGTATGGCTTTTGCGTCTGTAGTCTGAACATAGCATTATGCTACGTTGAGTAAGAAAGCAGGAAGCGAGGTCCGGGTATAACTCATTTCCGCATTCAGGAAGCTACCACAGGCCGCAAGTATCTGTTTATTAGCCCCCATCTATAAAAGAAGACAGCGGAACAGGAATAAAAGCAGAGCTATTCATAAATGTTGTGACTCAGCATGGCTTCAGAAAAAAAGACAACACATCCAGGGTCCCGCCACCAGTGAGCTGGCGTCTATTCTTCCGTGTAGCGTTGATTACCTTGGCCTTCTGTTCTTATGAGCCCCACGAGCAGTGTGAGGCTTTCCTTAATTTGGCACGCCCTGTTCTGCTCGCTTTTCTACTTTTTACATTGCAATCTTTTCGATCGCCACCCTTTCTTTCCCCACCGTCTGGGGATCATGTCGGGATATCCACGCTATTGACGCACTTACGGCGGCCATTAACGGGCTTTGTTGCGGCATGGTTATAAAAGAAAGTGCTCGTATAGCGATCATCACGCTTGCTGGGCTACGTTGCGCAAGGCGCCCCAAAGTCTGCGCAACTATACGGTTCTTGCGTCTGGGCTTGTTTTGTGTGCCTTGGTGCAGCTGCTTGTGCGGGAAGGTATGAGGCAACTCCCTTCACCCGCTGCTTTGCCGGTGTGTCATTTATAGTTCATACTATTCGCTACTTGTGTTCATTCTATTTTTGTTGCGCAACACGCGGGATGACCGCCAGCGCTGACTCCGCCCACACATTTCTTTCATACTAGAGTTAGAGAGACAGAGAAAGAAAGAAAGGGAGGACTGAAAGCTGGGACACAGATTTCGCAATCATAAAAACGTGCGGAGAAGTCTAAAGCTATTATGTGTCCCTTTAAAATTACTTCCAGTGGGAGTGGCCAAAAAATGCTTACGGTTTAAAAGAAACGGTAGATGAATTCCTCCTGAAACGTTCGGGTATAGGCCGTGATTGTAGCACGGAGTTCTACCTATCCTGACACAAGGCCGCGATCAAACGACGGAGATTTTTAGAAACACACGGTAAAAATACAAATGGATGCCTTTTTGAAAGTTTGACACCGTTTTCTCTGCGATAGGACTGCCAGAAACGCTAAATCACCTCCCGTATGAATTCCGAATATACAGAGCATGCGGAAAACATGCAAAGCCTCATTTGATAGAAGCAGGAAAACTGTGCCAAACGTTGTTTTTGTGAGAAATCATCTTCTTTAGGTGTTTTTTTTTTTTTTTGGAAAGAATATGATGTTTAGTTGCGCCTCGGCGCCCTATAATTCGTATGAACTCCGTATTTCCATAGTTCCGTATATACGGATTATTTCACTAGGTATATATGTTAAATACGAATTTCAACTATGGGAATAGTGAACGGAAATGTAGGTCGATATTCTGCATCTGCTACCTGCTATCAATTTTTGTGAAGTCGGAATCATAACTGCAACATGAGTGCAGTGTCTCAGTCATGCGTACTGCAACCGTCATTACTCCCATAACAGCACGGCCATCACGTAACCAGCTGTCACGCCGCACTGAAAGCAAATGACATGGTTCAGCTTCAACTCAATGCGCTTGAGTGTCTGATTCATCTCACCAACCAATGAAATTCAGCGAATTACGGCAACGTTCGTTTTATTTGGCGGTACCTTATTATCCGCGATGGGGCACTGCGCAACGCAAAACTTCATGCTTGCAATGCGTGATGTCGCGGCGCGGACCGACCTGATGAACCCAATCATATACTCGGTTTTATTGGTGGCTGCATGAATTGGCCAACCAAATGTATTGTGGTGACGTTTAACCGCATGATTGGTTTAGAGAGTAGACACAGCTGCAAATGTTGTTCTGCTGCCGATTAGGGCATCATTCCCAGACCTATCAAATATAAATGCAGCAGGCGAACGTGTACGGGACGTCTACAGTCATAGTACATTTATCCGCACGCGGAGCAGTAATACACCTAAATGTAACGCATACAATTTGTACATATCGTCGCTGGAGAAGTGCATTCTCCCTGTTTTTAACCCCGCCCATCGAGCACACTATATTTCCAAAAGCTTTTAGGCCTAGTATCAAGCCCGGTAAAGGTGTGGGGACCAAGTAGCCTGGACAACGGCTCGCAGAGCGCTTCGTGATGAGAAAATGAACGCACCGCCTACCAAGCCTACCAAGTAGGTAGGTGTAGTGTAAAGTTTCCAAGGCGCTGCCATTGTCTTGGCTCGGCAAACCTGGCGCTTCGAGAAAGCGCGCCTTTCTGAGTTGAAAGACAAATCAACGAACCCGGCCGGGGGGCGCAGTCGACGGCGTTGGGAACACATGGAAGTTACAGCAGCGCCGGCTGGGAGGACTCACACCAGCCGTGCCCTCTGCAGAAACACCCACCCGCTTTTGTCGCCTCTCGTCCATAGGGGACCAGTAAAAGACAATGGTACGGGATAATATTGACGCGGTTCCCCAACCAGCCGCTTGTTCCTTAGCGCAGCAGCCGATGAAATTATCCCTTTGAGAAGGCCAGAAGTTGCCCCGAAGGATGGGAGAGACGACAACAAACTGGCGGGGAAGGAAAATGGGAACTGCTGAAAATAATGCCGGGGCGTGAAGGAACCTTGCAATCCTTTGTGCACACTGAGGATGCCTCCCTAGCGCCGGTTTGTTAAGGGGGCCAGTTGGTGGCGCACACGTCCGCCGGTTTCTGCGCGCTTGATAAACAAGGCCACAGCGCCGCGCTTGGTCGTCTACAGATAGAAAGGCCGTTTTAAGTGCGAATGCACTTTATAAGCGACCCCAAACCTTCCACCGCCGGCGGCGGCGGCGGTGGCGTCCGCAGTCCTCCTCTCTATATATAAAAAAAAAACAGCATCCGGCGCCAGGTTTCGATCCCAGGACTTTGCGGCCGCAGCGCGACGCTCTACCGACTAAGCCACGGACGGGACGCTGATATCAGTGTTAGTAACGCGCCTTATATCTTTAACGTAGTCCTCCTCTCTATATAAAAAGAAACAGCATCCGGCGCCACGTTTCGATCCGAGGACTTTGCGGCCGCAGCGCGACGCTCTACCGACTGAGCCACGGACGCGACGCTGATATCAGTGTTAGTAACGCGCCTTATATCTTTAACGCATTCAAACTACGTCGTCAGCGGCGTGCGTTGGCGACTCAGCGGCGTTATAGCGGCTTGATAACTGCGTGGTGTACACGTGATACTACAAACCCGATGGAAGAGATGGAAGAGAAGGCGGCGAGGCGGTGGGCTGCGGGGGCCGAGCGCAAGCGCCGCAAGCGGGCCGACAACCGTGCATTCGCACTTTCACATTCTCCCCCTCGGGGAAATGCGGGGGAATTTTTTCTTTACGAGCCCAACTTCTAGTGCAACGATGAAGAACAAAGCTTGAAGTAAAACAAAATCTCTCGTGCGTTTACAGGGACGAGAAAATATTATCCACATCTTTGTAGATGAAGGCCCAGGATTGCCGCTTCTAGGGACGCCACCTGTTATTTTAAGTGCTTGACTAAACTCTCTTAGAAGTAGCCCTGATCAACGCAGAAGCGTCAACACTGTTTTACGGCTTACAGCGAACAATGACAAACTAACTAGCAAAATTGTCGAGGTGCACTTATCAGTCGTCTGAACAACCTGCGACGACAATTGTGCTGCATTCTATATTTCCATGCCTCGCGTGTCTCCTCAGCGTGTTCCGACATAACGCCAACAGCCTCCGTTCTTGCATTGGAACTTTCATTTTAGATAGACGAGTTCAACACGGCCATCTCTAGTGTCAACAAACATCCGTCTCCTCGTAATGGCGGCATCATATAACAGGCGATTCACCATGTTCTAATCATTCCTAGCTACGCCTATTGGAACAATTAAGTCAACATGGAAAAATCATCTGTTAACAAATGACCTGGTACATGGAAAACAAGAGCAGAAGGATCATCATCCTGATCATCAGCCAACTCAAGTCCGCTACAGGGCGAAGGCCTCTTCCAATGACTCCCAACCATTCCTGTCCAGTGCTGCTCGAGTCCCCTATCGGCAACCGAATAATTCTATTTAATCTTTCCATCGTATCATTGGCCTTCCCCTTCATCTAGACCCATCTCTTGGTACCCACTCCGTAACCCCAATTGTTTACCGTTTGTCGTTTTTTCTCGCTACATAGCCAGCCAAATACATTTCTTTTTTCTTTATCTGAACTATGATATTTTCTACACTAGTTTGTTCTCTGACCCAGGTAGCTCGTTTTCGGTCCCTGCGTGTTACTCCTAACAATTTTCATTCCATTGCCCGTTGAGACGACCTAAGTTTGTGCACGCCAGAAGGCCCTAATTCGCATCACTGTATACAGAAAGATGTACCTCAAGAGCATTCTTGAGTCCTCCATTGTTTAACCTTACGCTGATCCATTTAAAACGTGTTTTTCCTCCTGGCATGAAGATAAAACTTTGCGCCGATTTTATCTGCAGTTGGAGTGCGGCGAGGGCGCTTCGTAAAAACCAACAGAGGCTCCAGGAGGCGTTAAAATATATCTCCATACTTTGCGCCGCAGGGTCTCCGCCTTTCCTCCGAGAAAAGCGTTGCCGTGGTATTCACCCGCAAGAGGGTGGCTCAATACCGGTTAAACTTGGGCTGTCACTGCCTGCAATATCTCCGCTCCCATTAGTACCTTGTTTTTTTTAATGAGTTGTAGCCTTTCCAGGGCTCCCGAAGTAAAGAAACTATGTACTCGTATCTCTGTGGTGGCGCAAATTATTCGGTGCCTTGCTGGAAGTCGACAGAGAAGCGACTGCCCACCCACGGTGCTTCTCTGCAAGGCTTATGACAACGCCTTCCTGCGCTACAGCCTGCCTGTTCTACAGCGGCGGTCGCCAGCAAGTAAAAGGCAGCTAGATGCGGCCACAAATATGTGCCTACGTCCATGCCTCGGCCTGCCTAATGGCTCATTAAGTGCTGCTACTGTTGCTGAGGCAGGCTACCTGCCCTTAGATGTTCTCCGGTTGCACGAAACGTTTCGAATATTCTTCAGGCATTAAAGCATAGGTTACTAAAAACACAATTCTTTAACGAATTGTAAAACACCATGAAAATTACAGCTTCGCAAAAACTATAACATCTGTAAACATTTTCTTACCCTCCCAACCGCTCCCTCCCATATTGTGGAGACAGAGGCGCAGCCCGTTGGGTTATCCTTTTCTCCAGAAACATCTGCCCTGCTCCTTCTGCCTGCCCGGTCATGCCGTGATTCAGCGAACATACAGGTTTCCCTCGGCAACCGGATCAACCCAGAGGTGCAAAACCCTAAAGGTCATAAAGGCTAGGCCTTGTCATACAACGCAAACGAGCAAACGGTCAATTCCTTTACCTGCTTCGCTCTTAAGTAAATCAAACCATTGGCCTAATTCGTCGAATCGCTAGCCGGCATCACGGCCTCAAGGAGAGAGAATGAATCCGTCTAGTTCAGGCTTTTATCATCAGTCGGATCACGTACTCTCTCCCATACCTTAAGCTTACCACCTCCGACCTAGACAAAATTGACTGCCTAATCCGAAAGACATACAAGGCAGCATTACAAATCACCCTCCGCTCATCCGCTGCCAGACTGGCCTCGTTGGGAGTATACAACACTGCCCACGAGCTACTAGAGGCCCATCGTATTAATCAGTTACGCCACCTCTCCGCCACTTACACCGGTCAGAACATCCTTCGCCGCTTACGAATTGGCATTCCGCTAATGGTAGAAAGCGAAGCTTCGTTGCCTCGAGACATCCAAGACTGCCTCCACATACGCCCCCTGCCGCGCAACATGCACCCAGTACATCACGCGGAGCGCAGGTGCCAGCGCGCCCGTGCGCTTACAGATATATACCCCACCTCCCCCACCACCATGTATGTTGACGACGCGGAGTACCGACACGCGGACGGCTTCGCTCTGGCAGTAGTTACCCACCCCAACTCTCCCCAGTCACCTCCCTCACCGTACGGATATCTTACCCGCAACGGCGGAGGAGGCTGCGATAGCCCTGGCTCTTATCACCAGGCCGCAACCACACATTACAATCACCGATTCGAAGACGGCCGTTCAAAACTTCATTCGCGGTAGTATTTCGGCTACATCCCTCAAAATTCTGCTCCAGAATCACTTTACCCAACCAGTCGACATCATCTGGATCCTGGCCCACACTGGGGTGGGAGGCAACGAGGTGGCCCACAAAGCAGCATGAGAACTTAGCAGCCGTGCTGGACTCGCTCCTGCTCCCTACCACGGTGCTCGGTAGGCCCGCGATCGACTGCTCTTGTACCAATAAATCACAGAGCATTACCGCCTCTCCCGCCACCGCTATCCCCCTGCCCACTCCTTCAGACCAATTCCCTCGCCAGTCGTCCCCCCTCCTCCACAAGATCAATCCCTCTGAGTTCCCTTCACTCAACTGTCCCCTATGTGACTCCTTGGACACAGTAACCCACGCCATGTGGGCCTGTCCTATTAACCCACTCCCCCTCCCCCCCCCCCCACCCCCATCTCCACCGTCGAGCAGTGGGAGGACGCGCTGGGCAGCTCGCAACTGAGGGTGCACCTACTCCTGGTTGACCGAGCTGCCAACGTCGCTGCCAGCCTTCGGCCGGCGGCCGCGACGTGTTTTTAGCCAATTAGCCAATTTGCTTGGGAAAAAAAGTGATTTCTCTCTCTCTCTCTCTCTCTCTCTCTCTCTCTCTCTCTCTCTCTCTCTCTCTCACACACACACACACACACACACACACACACACACACACACCCATATACGAGATAACATACTAGGACTTACTTAGAAAAAAATTCTGGCTCGGATTTGCCTCCTTCAGTTAGCACTTGCGTACACATTTTTACGGACGGCTCACCTACACCTGACCACAGTTCCTCCGAAGTATTCATTCCATCAACTGCTTAATGGCTCTCATGCCGTATTAAACAGGCAACATCATCTACGGCTGCCAAACTTGGTGTCATTAACCGAGCACTCCACTGCATTCAACGTCAGCCGTTACCACAGTGGGTTATTGTGGCTTGCTCTAAATTCTTTATGTAAAGCCACCATCTACATTCTGATGATAAAGGCGAATTGCTCATTTATGAATTTGTCCAACGGGCCACGCGCCATGTCTTTGGATTGACAGCCCGTGTGTTTGAGTGATAGCCTTGTTTTTAAAACATATAATCGAATAAAAAAAAACTGTCTAGTATGATTTTGCATGTGTCTGGATATGCGCAGTCCTACTCAGCGTCTTTACTTAGCCATAAATGCAGAACACGGTTGAACTCAAAATTGGATGTACAGATTTGGAATCAACATTCGGGTGCGTAGTGCCGGTTATGACATACGGAGGTAGAACTCCGAAGAGACCCTTACACGTAATAGCCAGTGCAGCGCACGCCCATCATGTGCATGCATGATAAAAAGACTCAGTCGCCTGGGGTTTTCTGAGACTTTGGTGCGATTATTTATGATAATCCACGTTGTACTGTTTCGTCACACGTGTGTTACTACGCCCGAGGAAACTGTTACTCGTAAATCCACGTGTTTAGCGAGGCCGGGTAAGGCCGCGCTTTTGATGTTCCTGCCGAAGCGTTAAGTTTATTATTACATTAAGATTGCGATAGAGAGGAACGCATGTATGAATGAACGATCACAATGAGGGCGGCCTGAAGGTATAAGAACTCTAAGTAAACGTAGATGATTACGAAATGTTCAATTAAAGACCAGCGAGACATGCCGCCCTATGTGATGTTGAACACGATGCTTTATGTATTAACATAGAACCCGTCTTTTTAGGCCAACTTTCGCGCCACTAGTAGTCGCAGGTTGTCACACCCCGCTGTGGCGGAAACGCAATACATCTGGCCGACAGTCGGAGTTCATGTAACCCAAAAAAGAGCAAACTCAGGCATATCTTGATACGAACTTGCGTCTTCTCGTTCCCTACATGAGTAACCAGATTGTGTTGTTCCAGCCTTGAACACAACAAAAAATAAGTAGCCTTATGGCTGTGGCACGTGCAGTGCAAGAACGCATGCCAGACTTCTAGAAACAGCCGTTACGTACCTGCTGAATCTTCTGGCCATAAGACATCCCGCATAAAAATGAACCCGGTAAAACTTAACCAAATATATTAGCATTATTTCCTCAGGGCTGATGCAGGGACAATTTAGCTTTGCAGAACCTGTTTGTGTGCTCTAGTTAACAGTGCCTTAAAACGAGGAGAAAATATCAGCCTATTGACACTTTTAGCTCCTCTAACAAGCAATATCCGCTGTTCTGGACTCAGGGAACCGGAAATTTCTTTTGCGCAGATCTCAATACTTTTAACTCGTGCAGTATTATACAGCAGTTTTTTTAAAGACGATAGTCTCTCTTGGGCTACTTAAACCCAGAAATTTTGGTCTGTCTGTCTGTCTGTCTGTCTGTCTGTCTGTCTGTCTGTCTGTCTGTCTTTTTTTTGCCACTTTTTTTTTGGTAACAATAACTTTATTTACAAATATAGACAGAGCCGTATGCAGTGATTACAGTGGTTTCCGAGCACATCACAACATGGCTTCACTTAAACATAAAAAAACATCCCCCTCGCGAGGGGCACGATCAAATGCAGAGCATTTCTGCGGGGGGGCGCGCCTGCAAGTCGTATGGATTACGTATTGGTTGTTGTTGTTGTAATTGTTGTCTTCCAGCGTAGACATTGTCGATGAACTCGATGGTGAAACGTGCCGTGAACCCCCTGCCGCGGCTATGACGCAACGTGGAGCGGCTATGACGCAACGTGGCGCGGCTATGACGCAACACAATCCAACACAATCCACTTTAATCCAATCCAATCCAAATCCAAGCCAATCCAAGCCAATCCAATCGAATCCAATCCAATGCCCCTCGCGGGAGGGTGTTATAGCGCCGAAATCGCCACCACGCGAACGCGTGATGCTGACGTCACGATCACGCCACAGAGGTTAGCGACCGCAGCGCGCGCGAACGACATATGTGGTTTAAGTGCGAACCGACCGCGGCGAGAGAGCGCGATGCGAGCGCCCCACCTGTTCTTGGGCGCGAACCTAACGCGGCGAGAGAGGGTGTTGCGCACGTCCCCACCTGTTGTGCGCCCGAACCGAACGCGGCGAGAGAGGGCGTTGCGAGCGGAGAGAAGGCGAGGAGGACGCGGGGGAGAGGGCGCACCTCTGGCCGACGGTTGAATGAGTCAAGGATATAAGGCACGTTCGTAACCTTCCGTTCTGTGTCGGCTTTGTGGCTCAGTTGGTAGAGTACCGTGCACCTTGCGTTCCGCCCGCAGGGTCGTAGGATCGAAACCTGGCGCCGGCAAGTATTATTTTTTTATATAGTGTAGGGGGAGCGATGCGGACGCGGACTACGGACGCCAACGCGGGTGACATCGTGAGTTACTGAAATGCTCTGCATTTAAAAGGAGGCGATCGGCTATCATGCGAGGAGAGGGTCAGGATGCTTTGCGAAGTAACTGTAAGCCAGTATTGCCCGCGAAGTCACAGAGCGTTTGTGAAACTTCAGCAAGAGAGATTGCCTACAGGGCTACTGTGTCATTGCACAAAGTTTGAAGTGAACGGGATAGAGGGAAGGGAGAAAATAGAGCTCTTGGGTAAAGCCATTTCTTGGTATAACTGTGCACCAGCGGTACCCGGGGCTAGCCCTCAAATTGCGTCCCATCTCCTCTGCTGTTGTGACTTGAAATCCATGAGAGCTCGCGTTCCTCGATCCAGTGCGTCGCGTAGCTCGGAGTCCGCCTCATCCCCGTCGAGGGCGGCAATTGCCCATTGTGCCTTTTGGACAAAGTGCCGCCACGCCGGTCGGGGGCGTTTAGTACATTCGACGGCGTCGACTCTCGCCCTCCATAGCGAGTGGATCCCTATTACGTGGACACAGTCGCGAAGGAGCGGGCGTTCCGAGGCCGCGTCTAGGAACTTCAGATTAGTCCAAGTGATTCTCCAGCGCGTGTTGAAGGAGCTGTTATGACTCACCGGCGCCATGTTTGCGCGGGTCAGTCACCCGCCGGTCGACCTCCCCACCGCTTGTCGACGGAAACGAAAGGAAGCCGACACCGCGGCGGCGGCCACTGATTGACAGCGGCTTTTGAGCGGTGTTTAGTGTTGTTGCCCAAAAGGGATTAAGGAGCCGCCGCTCGTCCCCCGGCCTAAGCAACTGAACGCGTGTGCGCGTGAAAGCCCAGACGGCGACGACCGGACAATGGGACCCAGTGGCGGCGGCAGCACAGCGAAGAAGGCAGTGGCAATGGTCAAGCCATTAACCCTTCCGAGTGATTCCACGAACCTTGTTAGCTCCCTGGTAAGTATGTGTGAGAACCCCGCCGTGGGAACGCAGCGCGCGGCGGACACCAAAAAGATACGAGGCGCTCGCGCGTCTTCCGTTCTTCCCCTCTACTACAGCAACACCGACTAGATGCTCCTGACGAGTGGCAAGGGTGTGTGTGTGTGTGTGTGTGTGTGTGCCGTGCATCTGTCGACATACCTGAAAGGCGTGTCCCTACCCGAGGGCGGTGCTTCACAGCGAGGAACTTACACCTCACCATTGGTCCGCATTGTTTTGTATGGGGATCCCCAACCTAGGGAACTAGGGATCGGGGGTCGACAAAAAGGGCGTGCTGCGGCCCGCCAAGAGCTGTCTTCTGTCTTCATCTCGACAACTCACTGTAAAAATGTAAATAAACCCGTTGAGTTTGCTCTAAGCTCTCCCCTAGTCCTGGCTCGACGAAGCGAAGGCGACCGGCCCCGCTACCAGCAGACTGCGGTCGCTACAACTCGCAACAAGACGCAACAACTGGTGGCAGCGGTGGGATCTGAGCCTGGAGGACGGAGAATGATCAACACGCCGAGATCACGGAGACTGACAGCTGTGAACTGGTGAGTGCTGGCTTTGGTTTTTTGGTTGCCAGGCTGATAAGATAGAAGTGCAATCTTTTCGCTGGTAGAGGCTACCACAGAAGCAGTTTTTCCGGAACTTCTGGGTAGAGAGTGAGCCGCACCACACTAGTTCTCTGTCATGGATTGGAAGCGTTTGTTGAAGAATCAGCTGCTGATTCTGGGGGAGGAGCTAGGAGCAGAAGTAGATTCGTGGATGAAGAAAGACGCAATTGTTCACGCTATCGAGGGCTTGAATCTGAGCAGTGAAGATATTACAGAAACATGGAACGAGATTCAAAAGCAACAGGAACAGGAGCGTGAGAACAGGCGTGAGCAACAGGAGTGCCAGCTAAAGCAAAAGGAACTGGAAGTAGAACGGCTGCGCCTGGAGGTGGAAGTGAGGAAGATGGCTGAGGTTCAAGGAGTAGAGGTAGCAGGAAGACAAAATCTTTGTGATTTATCTAAGCTAATGCAACCCTTCAAAGTAGGGCAAGATGTGGGCCTCTTTCTCGTGAACTTCGAGAGAACCTGTGAAAAAGCGAAGCTTGACCGTAGCACATGGGCTCGAAACTTGCTAAGTTTGCTGCCATGTGAAGCAGCGGATGTGATCGCGTGGCTTCCGATGGAGGATGCGGACGATTATGACAAAGTGAAGGATAGCCTTCTAAAGAGGTTCCGACTTTCGTCAGATGCGTTCCGGCAGCGGTTTCGCAATCTTAGCAAGAAGCAGGGCAGCACGTATTCTGAGTTTGCCTACGAGTTGAAGGTCAACTTGGTAGAATGGATGAAGGGAGCCAGCGCTTTTGGGAACTTCGAAAAGGCTCTTGAAGTAGTGGCTCTGGAACAGTTTTTTTCTAAGCTTTCCGAGCCAATGAAGCTCTGGATCCAAGATAGGGCCGGAGTAGTAACAGTGCAGGCAGCTGCCGACTTGGCTGATGAGTACGCGTCACGCCGGGGAGAAAGGGACGAGGTTCCTCCCGCAAAAGCGGGAGATAAAGGAAAACCTTGGACGGCGAGGCAAGGGGCTGGCGCAGGTATGACGGCACAGAAAAAGGCGGACTTCGCTGCAAGTAGTCAAGGATCACAAAACAAACAGGAGGGACAGGCTTCGGAGAGTTATCCCAAAAAGAGTCCTTTTGACGCGCGGCAACCACCTACCTGCTACAATTGCAAGGAGGTCGGTCATATTGCCGTAGGCTGTCGTAGACCCAGACCAGCCCTTTCGTATACTTGTGACTCTGCCACTAGCGAGGAGCTTCTCAGTCCGTACCTTTTTAACCTAACAGTGAACGGAAAGCCATGCCGCGTCTTACGAGACAGTGGGGCAACCATTGATCTGGTGCACCCTAACTATGTGGCACAAGCAGACTACAACGGCAAGTGCGCATGGATTAAGCCGGTTTTGGAAGATGGAAGCATTTGTCTCCCGGTAGCTCGAGTAGTCATCACTGGGCCGTTCGGAGAAGTAGAGACGGAAGCGGCGGTGTCAGACAAGCTGCCCTCGCAGTACTCCTACTTGTTCTCGAATCAGACCGACCGTCTGCTTAGAGAACAAGGGAAAAGTTTTCAGGAGGGAACAGTCCAAGCCTTGACTAGAGCTAGAGCACGCACGCCAGCAGCCGAACTAGAGCGGAAAGAACCGAGTTTCACCGGAAGTACAGCAACACCAGCTGGAGTCAGCACAGCGGAGTCTACTATCCCGTCGCCTACTGAAAAAAAGAGAGAGGGGTCAGAGGAGAAGACTCGCGCTGATATAGCTGAAGGGGAATCGGAAGAGGGGCTGCTCGTGTTGCCTGTATCCAAATCACTAGGCAATGTACAGGGGAAAGTGACAGGAGACGAGCTCATCGAGCAGCAGAAAAGCGATTCCAGCCTTAAGGAGATTTGGAACACCGTCAGGGAAGGGGTGGCGAGGAAGAATGTCAGTTTTCCCATCAAAAACGGCATCTTGTACCGCCACTACCAGGATGCAAAAGGTCGCACGTTTGACCAGATTGTAGTTCCGACTAAGTATCGGCATTACATTGTTGATCTATGTCACGGAGTTGGTCGGTTGGGGCATTTAGGAGCTCGGAAGAGCAAAGATAGGCTCCTAACGGAGTTTTATTGGCCAGGATGCTTCACCGAGGTTGAGAACCACGTAAGAGCGTGTGAAACCTGTCAGAGAGTGGGAAAACCGCACGAGAAGGGAAAGGCGCCACTTGAGCTCCTTCCGCTCATTTCAGGGCCCTTTCGCCGGCTGGTAATAGACGTTGTGGGACCACTCCCAGCGACAAAATCAGGCTACCGGTATTTGCTTACCGCTGATTTTCTAGCAACCAACTTTCCAGAGGCAATCCCAATAAAGGAGCAAAGCTCAGTAGAAGTAGTTAACGCACTACTGTCTATTTTTTCTAGAGTGGCCTTACCTAAGGAGATACAGTGCTACCAGGGTTCAGTGTTCAGCAGCGTTCCGACTGCGGGCTTCCTGGAGAAGTGCGGGATAAGGCTGATGAACCGAGTTCTGAAGGGGGCTGAAGAATACGCTGTTCCCTACTTAGTCGACCTTGCTATGTACTACAATACATGGGAAGACCACCTGTACCATCTTAGCGATGTCCTTAGACGTTTGACACACGCTGGACTGACAGCGAAGCCGGCTAACTGCCAGCTAGCTCGCGCCGAAGTACGGTACCTAGGGCGCGTGGTAGGGCAGGGCCGGAGGCGACCTGACGAGTTGAAAGTAGAGGTGGTTAGCGAATTCCCGCAACCAGAAATGGAGGATGCTTTCCAAGGCCTCAAAACGGCTCTTGTAAACTCGCCCGTACGGCATGCACCGAACTATGATCGTCCATTTATTGTGCAGTGCGATGCCAGCAACAGAGGTTTAGGAGTAATACTCTGCCAGGAGGATGAGAACGGGAACGAGCACCCAGTGCTGTACGCCAGCAGGAAACTCTCAGTTCGCGAGGAGGCCTACAGTGCGTCAGAAAAAGAATGTGCCTGCATTGTGTGGGCCACCCAAAAATTGGCCTGCTACCTTTACGGAACTTCTTTCGTCTTCGTCACTGACCACTGCCCGCTGACATGGCTCTCGCAAATGTCGGGAAAGAATCCGCGACTACTACGCTGGAGCCTTGCGCTTCAGGAGCTTAACTTCACTGTGAAGTATAAGAAGGGTTCTGCCAATGCCAATGTTGACACATTAAGCAGAGCCTTCTAGCTTTTCTTTCGCGTTCTTTTGTTTTCAGTTGAGGAACGTTTTCAGTAATGGTTTTGAGTAGTGTTGTGAGTAACTCAGTCTAAGCTTTTAGCTGTGAGCAAGAGTATTGGTGTGGTTGCCATATGAAAAAAAAATTGAAAAGCGTAGGTGCATTGTAGCACCTTTGACAGAGCAGCCTGGTTGCCGAAAACTCATTGCCGGCTCTTGCTGGTTCGGGAGGTTGGTCTTTGTGGTTTCAATGGTGCTGAAAGAATGCTGCTACTGTGATCTCTCCCGTCGAGCAGCTGATACTACACGACGTCCGAGATCTTCCCGTCGGCGGAGGAGCTGTTATGACTCACCGGCGCCATGTTTGCGCGGGTCAGTCACCCGCCGGTCGACCTCCCCACCGCTTGTCGACGGAAACGAAAGGAAGCCGACACCGCGGCGGCGGCCACTGATTGACAGCGGCTTTTGAGCGGTGTTTAGTGTTGTTGCCCAAAAGGGATTAAGGAGCCGCCGCTCGTCCCCCGGCCTAAGCAACTGAACGCGTGTGCGCGTGAAAGCCCAGACGGCGACGACCGGACAATGGGACCCAGTGGCGGCGGCAGCACAGCGAAGAAGGCAGTGGCAATGGTCAAGCCATTAACCCTTCCGAGTGATTCCGCGAACCTTGTTAGCTCCCTGGGAAGTATGTGTGAGAACCCCGCCGTGGGAACGCAGCGCGCGGCGGACACCAAAAAGATACGAGGCGCTCGCGCGTCTTCCGTTCTTCCCCTCTACTACAGCAACACCGACTAGATGCTCCTGACGAGTGGCAAGGGTGTGTGTGTGTGTGTGTGTGTGTGTGTGTGTGTGCCGTGCATCTGTCGACATACCTGAAAGGCGTGTCCCTACCCGAGGGCGGTGCTTCACAGCGAGGAACTTACACCTCACCATTGGTCCGCATTGTTTTGTATGGGGATCCCCAACCTAGGGAACTAGGGATCGGGGGTCGACAAAAAGGGCGTGCTGCGGCCCGCCAAGAGCTGTCTTCTGTCTTCATCTCGACAACTCACTGTAAAAATGTAAATAAACCCGTTGAGTTTGCTCTAAGCTCTCCCCTAGTCCTGGCTCGACGAAGCGAAGGCGACCGGCCCCGCTACTAGCAGACTGCGGTCGCTACAACTCGCAACAAGACGCAACAGAGCACTGCAGCTCATCCCAGAAGTAGAACGCCGTGTTACAGTCCATGAATACGTGCTCGGCCGTTTCCCTCCCTCCGCAGAGCAGACAGCTGATTCAGCCAGCCGGCCAAAGCAAAATGCTTACTGCGGAATAGTCTTATATA
Source organism: Haemaphysalis longicornis (assembly GCF_048455015.1). NCBI lineage: Eukaryota > Metazoa > Arthropoda > Arachnida > Ixodida > Ixodidae > Haemaphysalis > Haemaphysalis longicornis. Next base: position 64,691,321 of record NW_027526361.1, on the reverse strand, counting down.
TTTACAGCCAAATGTAAACGTCTAAGCCCGGTTTATATGTTCGTACTTGTCAACTTTGTTGAACAAGAACAAGACATTACGCAAATATAAGACAGGAAATTAGTACACAAGGGATATTTACAGTGTTCATTTATTAAAAAATTCCAGGTTGCTTGGTTTTTCGATAGCAAATGACATTTTACATCTACTGCAGAACAACGCGTACCACCTGCTGTTGCCCGCGCCACCTCCGGGCGGCATATGAGAAATAACGCGGCAACACCAAAGAAAGGTTCAACTAGTTAGGTTTCACGTTCTGCTTGGAACGCACGTGGAGCACGGCAACGCGGTTACATAAACCTTGAAGTCGGCCGCCTCGATTCACGCGCGTCTCCGCTTTACTGCAGCGCTGGCATCGACACGGAGGAACCCCGCCGGTAGCAGTGGAACGCGGTAAATTCAAATCGCCTTGAGCAAACCTTTAGTGTGTTTACCATGGGATGAGCGCGACGGAGCAGGAACAGCGCCGACGGCGCGCAAAGGCGCGCCGCCGGCAGGAAATCGCAGAGGCCACGGTTTGAGTAACGACACTCATTGCCTTGTCTTCGCTCAAAGAGCGAAGACAAGGCAATGTGGCAAAAATTCAGAGACGCCAACCAAACTGCTACCGAATGGCGGCCTTTTGTTTTTGGTAACTGATGCATCAATACGCTGCGGCCCGTGTTAGTTGATGAAGACAAGCGCAGTTTAGTATCATCGCTGCCCTCTTTTACCATTGGGCATCAGTAGAAAGGTTCCACAAATGCGGTGCTAACGTTTACAAGTCGCAGGCGAGTCGCACACAGCAAGCATGCAGTGGCGCCCACAGAATGTGCGCCAAACACACGGCTGGCGAGCCGTGGTGATAAAAAGGCAGTCAGAGGACCAGAAAGCAGCACACTGCAGGGACTGTGTTGCAGAGTCGTAGTGCACGCCCGATCGGCGAAAGCCAACGTGCATCCAACAACGGTTTTGTTACCCGCGTCGGCGCCGACGGCAGACCGCAGACGACAGGGGGAAATATATCCGCTTCCGTTACTGTGTGTGGTTGAGGCCGTACAGAGGGCGCTGCACGTAATGAGCTAAAGGGAGAAAAACTGCGTTTTTCTACTTTTTAGGGGCAAAGCCCTTTAGCGGCTGGGGTTGTTGGTGTCTCCTGTTGTCATCGTCGTCACGGTACTAAGACACCGAGAAACTCGTTTACACCTCACGGTAGAACGTAACGCGCATAAAGAAACACGGGTCACTCATTTACGCCTCGCGCTGGAGCGCTTCCTAATGCGTACTAAAAAAACACCGGGACAATCGTTTACGTCTCGCGCTTGAGAGCTTCGTGCTTCAAAGATGAGATGCTTTACGGCAAAGCTGTCCATCTCTACCCCCAACGGTTTCATATCCGTTGACAAAAACGCTAAGGCGCCAAGAGTACACCCGTACAATGCATATCCCGTACACTGCACCCGTACACTGCACTCGTACACCATCTCCTCTTCAAGCACACCGTGGGACATGCATTCCCTCGAAGTTTATGACCTGATTGCACTGAAGCGGGAGAAAAGGGCGGGTGACTAACTTTGGCGGAGCAGTCACGTACTTATGCAAATCATGTCTCATTCCATCACGCGGATCGCGAAATGGGGTCGAGACGCGGTTGCATGTGTCTGTGTGTGTTTCGCGGAGTAGCGCGGAGGACGTGCGACCGCTGATGGGAAAACAACTTGTTGAGAGAGTTACATGAGTGGAACGCGTCTCTAGTGTTTTCATTTTTGAGCGGACTAAGGCAGTGCCAGCGGGACGGGGCTTATTCTTGGTGGGAAGGGTTGCTAAAGCTTAAAACAATTCCTCGTGGTGAGCTCTAGACGGAGAAAAATTTCCCCGAATTTCCCCGAGGGGAAGAATGTGAAAGTGCGAATGCAGGAGTTGAATTGGCGCGGTTCCGTAATGTTCGCGAAAGAGAGATCACACACACACACACACAACTACAAAGAAAGAAAGAAGCATTTATTCACAGACACCTATTTGTGTTGTCGTTGTACTTGATTGCTAGAGCGGATCTCAGCTTTGAAATTTCGTGTCAGTACTCCTTTAAGCGGGTGCATTAGCCCTTCTCACACCCGATTCTTGGCCAATCGTCCTAAGTGGGTATGTGCTAAAGAAATTAGGAACTCTTCTTGGCCAATCGCCCTAAGTGGGTATGTGGTGCGGACGGACGGACGGCGGTGGACGCGTGATTCAGATTACTTGGCCAATCGCCCTAAGTGGGTATGTGCTAAAGAAATTGGGAACTCTTCTTGGCCAATCGCCCTAAGTGGGTATGTGGTGCGGACGGACGGACGGCGGTGGACGCGTGATTCAGGGTCGCTTAAGAAGTGCATTCGCACTTAAAAGAGCGTCAGAACGTTAGAATGGTTTGTAACCTTTCTACTTTCTGTTTGCTTTTGCTTTCATTGAAAAAGTCAGCTAAGGCTAGGCTTTCATTAAAGCGTATTGGACACTTATTAGATAAGACATCCGTGGCCAACAAGGCTATCAATGCAATTATGCGTCGTGGCATTTACAAGCTTTCTTTGACGATTTATTCGTTCTTCTTTTGTTTTGTGTATTTTTTTCTTTCAATGGCCTACATTTACACTAGTACAGCTATTAAATGTGTTAACTTTGCGAGTTGCGCATTTTGTGCCAATACATTGTTCGCGTTGGGGAACTCAGCAACAGAGCTTACGCCTTAAGAAGAAACGAAAGAAAAAAAAGTGTTTCTGGGGTTGTGGAAGCACGCAATTAATAATGGCGGACACTACTAGCAGTTTACACCAGTGTTTTTGTTTTTGCTGGGTGGTTATTATTTATGAAGCTTTTTACGGTTCAACCATGGCTGAGTTGTAGGGTGATGACGATGTCAAGAACGCGAAAGTGGACGACTACAAAAAAGAAAGGATACACAAAGACAGCAGGTAATAGTGGGGAAGCAACAAAAACAATTTAACGTGATCCTTAAGGAGCGACGTCGAGTTCATCTCATCTCATAGGTTGCAGGCTTCCGTTTTTGTTACTTCCATCGCGGTCGTTTGGCACCCACCTACATATTGTGTTTCCCGTTTCCCGTGGCCACAAAGGTTAGCGACGTGACATCCGATCTTTCTTCACGCACAGCCAAGGTAAACAAATAGCGCAGCTTCCACGTTCCCGTTAATGAGAAACGAAATCCCGTGTTCCCCCGTTCACACGGAGCAAGCACCGCTGCGCCGTCTTGGCCTCCAACTGGGCGGTAATGATTTGCGGTTTTATTTATCCCGTGAGGCCTTAAGAGGACCCTTCTTCAGGGAGCAACCACTCAGGCTTTTGAAACATCCGTAATAAAGCGAAATGAATGCTTTCAGATTTAGGTTTTGTCGTCACATACACAGGCGTATTCACCACCGCTAGTTGGAGTGCACAGTTGCGGGAGAGAACTCTGAAGAGTGTCACTGAAAAGTGCGAGTTCACAAATTCAAATCGCAGTTTGACGGGCCAAAGGTACACTTGCACATGAGGCGTGCTGCGGAGAAGGTCAACTCATTAACGTAGACCCTCCGGGGATGTCTACCGTCCGCAGGAACTTCAACACGCGGGCATTTTCATTTGTTTTACGGCAGCCCCAGCCAAGATTAAAACAGCTTCCCCGTGCATAATAGCACTGCACCTTGGCCAGCGAGCTGCCTCGATGGGTAACAACAAATAGAAGCTCGCCTGTTGTATGCAGCCCGTTATCCGCGAACAAATATCGGCACCAGGTGCGGACACTGCAACAAAGACTCTGAAGAAGATGTACACTTAACTGCCTTGAGATCATATTCCCTCTGTACACAAACACACACACACACACACACAAAATACGAACTGATCTGCGATTGCTTTTTCTCCGTTAAATGATGTTAATACAACTACCGAAGTGGTTTCTGCAACATTTTATAGTGTCCCTTTCAGTGTCCCTTTCTTATACTTATTAGCAGTCCTCCATAACCCGTTCGCGACGATAGCAGTTTTGAATGCACGTGAAATTAACTACCCGGCGATCCTTTCAAGGATCTATGCTAGCACAACTGAACTATATAAACAATTGTGGCATCCTGGAAGAAATACGTGCAATTGTTTCTCCTCAAAACTACAATTTTTTACTGCGTAAGCATTATTTGGGTACTGCCCTCAGGATAAAATACCGCGCCCTCAGCTCAACGCGTTCTGCTTCGTGTAGATACGTTGAGTTTTAAGGGGGTGCTTATTAAAATGCCCTATATCCTTATATTTTGATATGACTGCTTATCGCCCTGGGTTGTCTTTCTAGTAATGCCTTTAACTAAAACAGTGCAGCTTACCTTAAGAACACACTGTGTGTGTAGCAGTCAAGCCCACTATACTGTGATTTGGTCTTTGTAAAACTGTCTTTCTCATATTTCTAGGCTGTATTGCAGTGAAGCTTTTATGACAGTAATACCCTTTCTACATTAGCGTCCGAATGTCATTTGAACCAAATGTCATTTCACTCAAATGCCAAGTTGTGCTGCTACACTCGGTTTTGAAATGACCTTCGTCCCAAATGACATTCGAGCCAAATGAGCACAGAGACAAATATGGGGTTTCAAATGCCATTTCTAGCACTTTCGCACGCAGCTTCTTCGATCGGCAATAAAAAATATATTACTTCTGTACGTAAATCATACAAAATATTTTTGTTTGTGGAACTTTGTTCACTGTTCAACATATTTAGTTTTCATACTCTCAAAGCCAGAGGGTCAGTTGCCAAAAAAATAATAAAACTACGCAAGACAGCCATTAGGATCTTTTGTGTGTGTGTACACGATTTTTGGACACAGTTTTTTTGCAAGTGTGCACATTTCAGGAATTATGTTTTTCCTGTTAATACCTTCTAGTATTGCGTATAACCACTTTTTACTCACATATGGAAGGTAATTTGAAATCAAACGGGTAACCGGCCAGAAGGAGCAAAAAGTGCGCGGTGGATGGAAATTCGCAACCCCGTTGAAATTTGAAATTACGCAAACAGCCACCACATTAGAGTCAAAACTTGTGTCTCCTCTAATTTGATGTCATTTCACTGCCTTAAACTGCTCCTAAATTTCACTGTTGTATTATTGTACGAAACCAAAACGCGGCAATAACAGCGCCACTACAGCACGGGGAGCAATTTTGAAAGCTTTCAAATGCCGTCGAAATTACAGTGTAGCACGGTGGTTTTTAAATGGCATACGAAGCACCCCATTTGAGTCAAATGCATTTGGTTCAAATGACATTCGGACCCTAGTGTAGCCGGGGTATCAGACTACACCGAAGTCTCAGAAGTCAATATGGCTCTCGGAGCAGCTCCGAATTAAAGTAGGAAAACGAGGATTCTGTGGTTATTAAAGCTCACAAAGAGCCCATTTTAAGTATGTGGAATTACTTTTCATCGATCGGTGGATCGATCAATCAACCAATAGATGATACCCTAAAAGATAGTTTGACTGAAAAATTCTGAAGATGGGATCTTCTCCTGACATTTTAACATTGCTAAATCGTAGAAGTTGGAGAACAAGGGTTTAATTTACCCTTTACGGAAGTTCTCTACATTCTTTCCCGAGGCTGCGCGTTTGCTTCGCCCCCAAAAAAAGCAACCTTCAATTTCGACGGCCAGTGTTCCCACGGAATCGATTTCCTCGTCCTGCTGACGCCAACCACTGTCTTGTAAGAATTTGAGGTAGTTTCTTCTCTCGTTCTTACTACAACTCACAATGTATCGCGGGACAAAAAAGTACAGACATTTGATTTTGTTACATTTTCCCCCCAAGCTATCAATGCTATAGACATCAACAAAGCTATTGTAACCGAAAGTCTTGCAACCTTATAACTGAGGTCAGGGCAGACTAACATGCACTACTGGCACACTAACAACTTTTTGTCAGTACGAAATGTTCAAGTGCAATTAAAATAGTCCCAGAAATAACATCGTCTCTCATGTGTGTACGTGTGCGCGTGTGTGTGAGAGAGAAAGAGAAAAAGAGAGAATGCGTTTTATTTGAAAAGCAGATAGGTTTGGCGGAATTTGCGGATTTGACATTACCACCTTGCTATAAGAGCCACTGTTAGAGTGCTGATTATGCGTACAGATTTTGCCTGCTGCTGGGCCTTTTTCCAGTGAAAAGCACCTCTAGGCGCGTGCCAGTGGGCACTGTACCACCTTCAGTCAAAGTGATTCAGGTGAATGAAAACGCCATGACCAGTCTATTTAGGTGCTTAGGGTTTCCCTAGCGGTAGCAGCAGGTCACACAGTTCTGCATGAGAGGCACACCGATGCCAAAAAAAAGTGTGGCGTGCTCTACGCAGATATACCACTTGCAATTAGGAGATTGAAAAGCAGTGTGTGTCTGGACGTGCACGGCAGGCTTCACACAAATAGCAGTTGCGCACGGGACGTGGGGAGGGTGGAAGGGAGGTGAAGTGCGGGATTCTGTGCCGGCTTTTCTTATCGCGCTCCTACATCGCCAACGTGTAATGTTCCACCCCGGCCGACCGTCTTTCCGACCAGTGCAACACTTTTGTCCATAATTCCAACGGGGATTAGCTATCCGTGCAGGGGCACGCACAGTCTTTGCCAAATTTTGTGGGCCAAGCCGAAATCGCGCTGGCCACAAAAAATTCAATGTACAAGCTTACGTCCCGAGCTAGGCTAAAACTTTTTATGCAGGAAAGCTAGAAAAAACACCCGTCTTTCTTACCACTTTAAAATATTTTTTTACACCCAAAGGGGCCCTGAAAGGCGTTTTGAGCACAATAAATGAAGTAGCGCAATCGTTAGATTTTGTCGTCAACGTCATCTGTGCCAAGTATTACTCTTTTACGCGCAGCGGAAAGCTCACACTTTTGCTGCAAGTTTGTCGCTTTTTGCTTACCCTTCCCTTCGTGTTTTTGGACGCCGCCATCTTAACATGTCTACATCATCAATTCTCAGATGTTCGTCGTGAGCTAGACATCCTGCTATTGGGCGGCTTTTTCACACCCTTCCGGAAACGAGGGGAGTCGTCTGCTCAGCGTCGGCTCGCCGGCTGATCTGCCAACGGAGTGCCGGAGTGCTTGGGCATTTTACGACAAACGAAACAAGTGTAAACAAACGCTAAACCGTTTGTATTGAATGCAACACGGCCATAACACGACATGGATATTCTCTTACCTGAGTACGTTTCATAAAGAAAGCGTTGAAGCCCCGTGGCACTTCTTTCGTGCAATCGCAGAGAACGTACTGAGCCGAATGCCCGGGTTTGACGCATACATTTTATTCAACTTCAAAACAATCCAGAGATGCGTTTCGAATGAACACAGCGTCACACCATCCGTTGCAAGTCTGAACCGCGATTGACAGACGATGGGTTGCCTCATCCTGCCCGTCGTAAATTCGGCACTCGCTTAACGCGCGGTTTGCGGGGACGTACAGCAAGTCACTTTACTCTGGCGCACAAGCGGAGATGGCTTTTAGCCACGCACACTGAACATACCTCATGCGAGGTTGAGTCGTACGTCGCTCGAGAAAGATAATTCATACCATGGGAAGCCCTATCCACCCGCAGAAGCACAACGTCGCTTTTCATCGCGAAACAAAGGCGTCCACAACACACACACCATCGCCTCCTGTAATGCCAAACGTATCTCGCACTTCCCAATGGGAGTGAGTGGTACGCCTGCAGTTCCCACATGTCCTGAGGTGGGGCCCCGAGCTGAACCGGGATCACGCAACCGGAACTGACTTCTGGAGCTGTTTGTGCCTTGTTGCCAAGGCAACCAATGTTTAAGATTGTCAAAGAAATGGCGCTCGCTTCAGCGCTAGAAAGCTCAGAGCCACTCCGGAGCATGTTTTGCCAACGTTGCCTCTCCCACCACGCGTCGCCCCAAGCTGAACTGGTCACATGATTGAAGCGTTTTGTGCACGGGTTCTGTATCGGTTTAAAATGTCTTTTTCACATGCCGCCGGCAGGAATTACCAGCGCCGCAAAATAAGACCCGGCACCAGCGGGGCCACATCTGATACGGCGCTTTTTGGATAAACAATGCGCGGTGCATGTAAGGGGCGGAGCGCACGATACTCCCCGAGCGGCTGCGAGTTCACCGCCGATAGCAACTGTAGCAACGTACACCGCGAAAGGGCAAGGCCAGGCCGCCGCACAAACGCGGCCAGATTTTTCGTTCGCTTTTCCAGCCTTGAGCGGAGTGCGGGATTCATCGTGTCAACAAAGCTTGCCCTTAGCAGACGGCAGTCTTAGGAGCGCCATAGCGGAAGTACGTCACCGCTTAGAAGCGCAGCATCATGGGAGGGAAGGCTCGCGTGCCGTCAACAGCGGAAGGAGGAGCAATCGCGGTGCGACGAAAATGCGCGGTTTTTTATTTACGATTTCTCAGCTAATACTCATAGCTTTAACAAAATTCTTGCGGGAGGAGATTGCTAATACATTGCTTTATTTGGTTACAAGTACATCCATGCATCGACGGAAGGTATTTTAGGACCCCTTTAAAGATAAAGTCAATGCTTTGAATTGTTTGTGGTCGAGAAGGCTTAGGATTGGCTTAGAAAATTTTGACAAATGGTGTACCTGTGAGTGTGTTCTCTTCATATATTCTTCTTCTTCTTCTTCTTCTTCTTCTTATTTTTGTTATCATTATTATTATTAGTAGTAGTAGTAGTAGTAGTAGTAGTACTAGTAGTAGTAGTAGTAGTAGTATTGAAAATATTATTAATATTACTGCTACTACTACTACTTTTGAGAGAAACGAGTGCAGCACTGAAAAAAAACCGCCGACCTTATGCACATGCCAACAAAATACGTAAGGTTAGGCAGCCCCAGTGAAAACAATTCATGAGGTGAGATTGAGGGAGGGAGAGAGAAAGAGAGGTGAAACTTTAATTCGCGAGGACGTGCTAAAATAACCGTACACCATTCAATACACCGTGGAAAAGTGTCTTTCACGGAGCCTCAAAATGACATTTATTTAGGCGAAAACAACCCGCGCCTGCCAAACCTTTTTAGGCCTTCGATTCCGTGACGGAAATTGTCCAGAGTTTCATTGTGGTGAGCACGAATAAAAAACACCATGCATTGAGATTTTGGTACAGATGGGAACACTTCTTTTAAAACTGATGTGGCCTGAAACATCTGAAACAGAAGACTACGTAACAAGTTTGGAAGAAATAACAAGGAAATGAAAGGAAATAGATCTCTGCTCTTCGAAGCAGCGCCGAGGAGTCGTAGTAGGGCAGCTAGCAACCAAGCAAGCAAGCTCAAAGTGTTCAGGCAACCAGACACGCACTTGTAAGTTCTACACTAAAAAAAATTCACAGCGTATCCACGGGGTGAATGATGATGAGTGGGCGAAGCTCCTGAGGGGAAATTATCGGAAAAACCGTGATCCTTCAGTGAAAGTTCGCCCACTACATCTGTGTCCGAACGTAACGTCTAGAAAGTCTCGCTTAAACCGCGCGTCGGCACCTTGGGGCTGAGCTCGCCTGATGCGTTTTGCAGACGCCTCACGAGCTCTCACTGCATCGGGGTCTGCCTGCCGATACGCGCGCTTTCTCGCCGCTTCCCGTTCTCTGACGTTTTGGAAATCCTCTTCGCGCCGCAGCCGTGCCGCTTCGCGTACGGCAGGGTCCTCGCGCCGTTGCCGTGACGCTTGGGCCTCTCGTTCTCGAACGCTGGGATCTTGGCGGCGTCGTCGCGCAGCCAGACGACACGCTTCGGCCTCCCGCTCTCGTACGGCAGGATCTTGGCGGCGGCGTCGCGCAGCTTCACGGAGCGCTTCTGCCTCGCGGGCTCGCACATCTGCAGCCTTATCCATCGGGCGACTCCGAGCGCGCGCCAACAGCGAACGGATTTTATTACAACGCTCCCCGCCATCTAGTAAACAATCCAAGAACTAAACTAGAGGTAGCCACGCCATCTAGTAAACAATCCAAGCGCATCTTTTCATCATATACAGGTACCGCCATCTAGTAAACAATCCAAGAACTAAACTAGAGGTAGCCACGCCATCTAGTAAACAATCCAAGAACTAAACTAGAGGTGGCTACATACATACGTCGAGGATGGAAAGACTCACGCCTTAAGGAGCTTCGCCCCTAAAAGTACACCAGCGAGTAGAAGGCTGCCGTCTCGGTCGAATCTCGTTTGCTATTCCTGTTCCCCAGCGGAACCCAGGGACTGGGCGATGCCAGAAAACAACCATTAAAAGGCGGCTACACCTCTCTTCAGTAGGGCCGGGCTCAGGGGCTCGCCGAAATAGAAGAAAATGCCATAAATTATCCGGAATTGTGGCGTGTACATGAGTGCCGAAGATTGTCCTAGTTGGAAGCAAGACCAGTGTAGAAAGAATGGTCAACACGGAATAAATACCAAGCCAACAAAAATCAAACGATAAGTTCCCTTTGACCTTCTGGCGTTGTACGTATTGAAGGAAATACTTGCATTGGGCTAAAACAATAGGACAGCTCCCCCCCCCCCCCCCCGCAACCGCCGTATACACGGTTTTTACGTCTCCGTCGCTGTAGCATATACTAACAGCGTAGTCCACTACATCGATCCTCTATTTTTGCACGCGGCGTTCTTTGTTGCTAGGCTGCCTGCTTATACAAATCGGGTGCGTATTTGCCCCGTTCCGTTGAGTAGCGTAAATGGCGCACCTGGAATACTGTTTGATCACTGGTTGATAACTGGTAAAGAAATTGCCACGAGTTTATCGAAGCACTATAGTGTGAGCTGCAGACGAACGTAATAGGAAAAGGACGGCACTTTAGACACAATATCAGCAAAAACGCGGCGTCGACTTTGTCGGCGTGACTACGATAGTGTCATGTACGGTGATCCACTACTAGCACCAGAACGGACAAGTGCCGCCACCTCGTGGAGCCCGACTTACCCAGCCCAAGACGTGGTTTGGTTTGCTCGGGACCACATCCATGCGCGGGACCGAGGTGGTGAGGCGGGACGGCGCGCTCGCCGATGGCCGATCATGCAATCTGCTACGACCGCTGATATACCCAGTTGTCCTCCGCTGCATCGGCACAGATGTCGCTTGGCTAGCTAATGCTGAGTTAAAGCGGGCGAAGTGGAAGTGCGTGTGACCGGGCAAAGTGGAAGTCTCAAACTAGTGACAAACGGCAACTTCGCGGAGGTAAGCGTTGGGAGAGTGATGCAGAAGAACGACAGCCACGAGCTTAATAGGCGGCAAAGGGCACCATGGCTCCGACTTCGACGACGGCTTCGGAAGTTGCCGAAATGACGGTAGTGTGTGCCGCAGAACGAAATGGTCGACTAACCATGTCGTTCTGGTGCCCTATTCTCGGCTGCCTACAATCACGGTAATAGCGCCTTGTGCTTTGCGTAAGCAAAACATAAGGAATCATTGGCGAGTTGCACGTATACCTATGACGATATTCAGTGAAATTTGCCGCTTACATTACAAAGATCACAACAAAGCTACCAAATATTGCGTATAAAGGATATAAAACAATGACATGTATTATAAAAATTAGGACGGAAGCTGCGGCTGGCAAGAGAAACACATTTCTTAAGGTTAAAATTGGCGTCAGCACCACAAGGCGATCAAGTAACGTTGATCCAAAAAAAAGGAGGAGAAAGAAAAGACGGAAAGGCCGGGGGGTTAACCAGGTGTAGAGCCGGATTTGCTACCCTGCACTGGGGAATGGGGTTCAGGGTATACAAGAGTGGGCGGAAGAAGAGGAACAGATAGGAGTGGGAAGGCAAACTCTCTGGTCCCATTTTAGGCACTACAGTCGTTCAAGCAAATTCGTTCCGCTAGGGAAACGTAGAACGGCTTTCGTCGCTTTCTGTGATGTCGATGGTGGAAACCGATGACCTAGGATAGTCTCTACTGCAAGCGGTCCGGTGTGTTCCATTGCTTCATGGTGATTCTACGTGCAAAGGAGCGAAACATCCTCGCGCCATCGGTCCTTGAAAGCGGAAACAGGATGGTGCGTTCGTTCTTGTGGCCTTCACGAGCAGCTTCATCCGACAATACGTTGCCGATGATTCCGCAGTGACATGGCAGCCATTGGGATATTATGTCATGGCCCTCTGTGATGGCTTGATGGAACTTTTCTCTAATCTCTGTCACCAGTTGGTGGAGGGAGCCGTAGCCGAGGGTTTCGCGTAAGCTTTGTAAAGCAGCCTTGGAGTCAGAAAAACCGCATAGTTTTTCATTGCCTTCCAAGAATTAAACGGGAGAACTAAGGCAAACTTTCGAACCGCTGCCAGTAAACGTTATCAAAAGTCATAATGACAAAAGCACACACAACCCCTTTGTCAACCGGAAGCACGTTGCCAAAACTGAAAGCCAATCAGACAAAGCTACCGGCAGATTCACAGTTCACGGTGAATTTAGTGCTTCGAGAATATAACCGCTGTCGGCAAACAGTGCTTCGGCTGCATTCGCTTGCGTAACCGAGCGTAGCCGAGCCAAGCCGCCGCCATTTTTTTTGCCCACTTTGTCGCTGTTCTTGCGCACATAGAATAAACTGCCCGTATATAAATCGAGTCGGTTTCGAAAGCCACAATTTGCCCCGTGAAAAACAAAACAAAGACGATATCGGTTTGCTTTCGACAAGCCACGGTTGTTTGCATAACCACCCAGCCGACGGACGTTGTGAAAGGAAAGTTACTCTCCGCGCGATCCGGCCCATCAATCATTTATAACACCGTGAATGCTTCCCCTTGTTTTGGTCAAACGATTCCAATGGTGTAGTAGCCGATATGTCAGGTGTGTCAGAAACTGCCTTTAATTAAGTTAAGAGATAGTTACGAAGATGGGGTGGCAAGGCCTATAGAGTCTCACTTCCGCATTCGCACAGTGATATCACCTGGTGGACTGAGTGGACCTACTGATGATATAAAGGGACCGACAACCGGTTTTTGTCGAGTACATTTTCTCCATCCCAAATGAAAGGGCATCCCCTAAAACACTTTAAACCGAAATGGTTTCGCTGATAGCGCCCTCAAACTTTTAAAACCGGAATTTTTAGATCTACCAGTCATTCATCACTAGCCAAAAGAACAAAAGAAGCCCTGGCAACCATGACAGGGGGGGGTGCTGCAGCATACTTTTAACTGTACGTGAGATTAAAAGAGGTATAAAGATATCATCCCCGGCTAGAATAGCAACTATGTGCAGTCTTTGAATCGCGCATTGAAACCGACAGAGTTGTTCGGACACTTAAGGTAGTGCTACGTTTTGGCACTACGTATCGCCACCTTTCTGACTTCAGAAATTTTATTGTAATATTAAAATTATTTCCGCCTGCTTATTTGGAAAGCCCTTGCGGTTACTCTAGTAAATAAAACGCTGGCTTTCATACGAGCTAGAGGAATGGCAGTCCACAAAAGTCGGTTGCCTGTCCCTTTAAATAAAAAAATGGCCGATCCCGCGAGGAGGGCGAAATCGAAGTAAAGCGAAGCTTTCATCCTGGCATACGTAGGCTGAAATAACTGGTTTGTGTCATTGTTTGAGTCCTATTGTAGCTGGCACTGCTGCTAATTTTTCAGAACAGGGAGCTGTGGCAAGTGCGGGGAGAAATCCAAGGCGCAAGGAGAAACAATCAACGTTTCAATCTCCCTGGCGAAGGCACCACCAGATCAAAGCGCTGAGAACGTGGTGCACGCAGGAACAAAAATACCCCAGGTGCTGCCTTCCCCTAAATAGAGTACGTTGTTGGGTTAGTTGGGCGATCATACTTAAGAAGGTGTATAGCGCAAAAAAAGGACGGAAACGATGGGAAAGGACCAAGCACGAAAAGGACAAAGGTTGCACAAGGACAGAGCATCCCCCTAAATGTCGCGTTCCCGGCCGACCTCTCGGATGCGGTGCAAGAAAGGGAGGGCTATCTAGTGAAATTACCCGAACCTCCCCCCTCCAGCCCACCCCCCGCGCGATTCGCTTTCCGGACACCGCGGACGCTATACACGGAGGGCAGCTAGCGTTATCTGGTGTAAGATAAAATCCGGCGGCGCACCATGCCAGTATGCTGCTGCAGTAGGAGCCCCCTCAAAACGTGGCAGAAAAGACACCAAAATATTAAAAAAAAAAATCTATTTGACGGGGTCATGGGCTACCAACTTGATCTACTTGTGCGTAATTCAAATTCCAAATGGCGTCCTTTTAGTGTCATGTATATGGTTATTTTGTACTTTTAAAACAATATCCCGCGTTAATTGACAAAGGGGGCTGCCTAATTAACTTCCCCGTGCTCATAATTTCAAAATACAGCTTGAAAGCTTGAAAGCATGAACAGAATGTTCCGTGGCACCGTTAAATAAGTGACGGTCTCAAAAACCCACGGCCCTTTAATATCGGGCACCGAAGTGTCCGGGCATAGAGATGTCCGTGCACCGAAATGTCAGCGTAGAAATTTCAGCATTTAAATGTCATCACCGAAATGGCATTGCCGAAATGTCGTTCCCCGAAATGCCCTTACCCGATCCCAACCAAAGCAGTGGACTCCCGTAACACCGAGTGGGCGATAATGCATTTTCCTCGGCGGGCCACTCAGAACATTCCCAACGGCGCAAAACCAATATTACGTCCACAATTTTATCAGGTATTAGGGGAGATGTGGTTCCTGCAAAATTAAAGTTTATGCATTGCCGCTTACCGTGAACAGCATCTGACGAGAGCATGTGTGGGCTCCTCAGGGGAAGCAGGCTCACCGGGCGTTGCCACGACCGTCCCAGCCGTCTGAACTAACGTAGTTGAGAGTCGGTACGATGGAGTGTGTTACTAAAGTGAGGAGTTGCTTGACTTTTTACGGACTAAACGGGTGATGAAGTAATGTGTCTTTCAAGGAGGAGAGGGGCTTTAACGATCCAGAGAACTAGGCCTAGCAGCGAGCTTGGATTGCTACTCCGCACGGCAATTACGGAAGGTGAAGATCAGTGAAGAAGTATAGTCACACAATAACGCCCACAAACACTAACAGCGAGAAGAACAAAACACTAACAGGAGCATGAACGCACTCGTGGCACACACACAGAAGGCACGGCAGCATCTTTGAATGTAACCTCTGCAGGATTTGGTCGATGCCGAAGTCACGCAGAAAAGAGGAAGAGAAAACGAACATGCCAATAAGCAAAGATTCAGAGAGGGAACAAGCCTCAGTATGGTTTGTGCTTCTATGCGTATTTTATCATCATAATTAATGCTTTGGTAATTGCTTAAATACTAAGAAATTTATTAAACGTAAATTTATTAATCCGCTTTTTTTGACAGTTGATGCTCTATGAGCTCCGGTTACAGCACTTGACCTAGTTTTGAAATTTTTAAGAGTTTACATAGGTGATAGTGGGCTTTCTTGCATGCGTGAATGCCTCTGGGACAAATAAATAGTGTGACCTGCTTTTGCTAGTTTAGAAAACATTCGCAGCGTATCCGCACCCGCGGGATCAGAAGCTTTATTTTTTTATTTTGACAAAGATTATGCCAATGTACACAGGAAGCGGTAAATTAGATACCTCAAAAGAGCGAAAACATAAATATGAGTGCTGACATGCCTTTTAATAAAATAAAAGCGAATCCATGTGAAGAAGCACTCAAAAAAAGAGATAGCCGATCGGTGAATCGCTGCGACTACGAAAACCTTCATATAATATACGTTTCGCACTTCAATGGTTTTAGGATTTTTTATCAAAAAAGTTAAGCTACGCGTTCTACGTATTATTGCCTGTACCAACATAAAAAAATATTGTTGCTACGTCCGACATTACTCACATAAAATTGTAAAGTTTTAATAGGGCCGTGCCCTCTCTACCAGATGGTGTGGGAGGCCGCCAAACGGCATCCCTTGCCACGATTCCCGAACCCTCATTTGAGCAGTGGGAGGGTCGGATGACCAGCCTCAACCCGGATCACCAAAACAATCTGGCATACCGGGCGAGACAGGCGGCTAAGAGCCAGGGCTTCCTGGACTAAGGGGGTCCCCCACCTGGCGGTCAACCAAACAGCATTGACTGCTCGATTAAACACTTATTCCTCCTGCCTTGCGGATTTAATCAAAACGAATAGCAGCAATGCTAAAAAAGAACACCAGCTTATACTGCCCTAGATCTGATGCCCACATACCATATGTGACACATGCTTATGTGAGGGATTACGCAAAACAGCATGTACAGTCACTTACATTATAGACCTTCGGCGCCGTACTCTGGGGTTGGTGGCATGGTATGGTCCTTCGAGTATGGCCCCTCGGTCGACGTCCACTTGTGCTCACATAATCCATGCACACTCTGGACATTTACCAATAATTAGTAGAATCTACTAGCCTCGTAGGTCGTTTTTCTGCTTGCTTGCCAACTGGGTTTGTTTCCGCCTTCCCTTCACTAGACGGCTTTGCTAGGAATACGTCCACTGAAAGTTTATTCCTCGCAACTTCTACGTCCTTTCTTTACCTCTCACATATGCCCTTTCACAATTACGGTTGCCTACGGGTGTAAAGTTACATAACGACTTGCTTATTTACATTACCTCCCTCGGGAGTCTCTCTAAATTTTCCGCAGCCCTATTTACATGACCGATAAACAGCTGGCACCTAAAACAAACCTTAAACTTATTTGTGACTGCTGAAACAAATTTCTCAGCACGTTGCCAAGTGCAAGGCAATTTTGCCAAGTGCAAGGCAATGTGTTTCCCCCGTAAACCGGTGAGATTCGAATCTCCCTCTCACAGAAATGACGGTATACCTTACCGTGTTTCTTCCCTCGAATTTTCCATGATCAAACACAGCACACCCGTATCTGCCGAAGCATCCCATTCCCCGGGCTGTCTACAATGTGACTCGCGAAATTCTCCCACCGGCATTTGAAAAGTAACTCTCCAAGCAATATTTATGTCCCAGCTGAAGTAAGACTCATCAATTGGGTGCCCTCTTAAAATTTACTTCGTAACATAGAAGTAATGCAACAGTGAACGCCCTGGTTCGCTTTAAGTAAATAGCGTATCAATTCAAGCCTAACCTAAATTACACTAGACTTTCTACTGTGCTTTTACATAACCGCCCCACTATTATGCCTTTAGCCTGCTTCACAAATATATTTACACCTAAAAGCAACTCCGGCTACAAATGCAAAACCTTTTTTTTTTTATTTTGCAGGCATACTGCGCAGTCACTTCAGTTGCACGCGTAAATATGGCGAAATTAACGCATTCAAATCATTGGCCCTGTCTTGGGCCATTCGCCGCTGGAAGCACCTTCGTGATAACATAGGCTTCATATCAACAGGAAACGTTTCTTTTTCAGCTACTCACGCTTTACACCATTTAATCCAGCTCTCCAATAATCAATTTAGTGCACAATATCACTTATAATGGCTGAGTTGTGCTTTGTTGTAACGGATTACAAAATTTGTTCGCGACAATAATGAGAACCATAGAAATTAGCGCCTGCAATAATTACTCCGTATATCCTTTGCCTTAAAATATGTCATATGGCTCCATCTTTAGATCGGCAAAATTTGTAAATCGGGCTTTTATCAATCTCCTCTTGAAATAATGATATGCCGGAAATATACTCTACGGCTAGCAGCCTGCACAGATCTCTAATCACGAAGTTTTAGACCCCTGTGACCTACATTAGCTGACTGCGACGGAATAACCTCCACGCTTAACGCGAATGACACGGCAGACCTCATTGCGCGATTATTTTATGCCACGTCAATTCAAGGCACCTTTGATGACTACGAGCGGCGTTGCATGAAATAACTGTAAACATTTTGCTACGCGCGTAGACAACTTTCCGATATGCCCGCGGAGACGAGTGATGAGCTGTCAAAGGCAGCGAGCCGTGAACAGACGAAGAGGCAGCAAGCTGGGACATCGTGGCGTCCCAGTGGCCAACTTGGTGAGCATCTGTGCCTGACGTTTTTCGAAGGCGGACTTTAAAAAGTTTCATACTTTGAGTGTCACACTGTCATTAAAAATTCCCGCCGTAGTGAAAATAAGGTTCAAAGGCGTGACGAAGCAGAACCTGCTGCCTTTCCCGCTGTTTTTTTGAAGGTGATATTTTTTCTTGCGCCACATAAACAAGGTAATGTTGGCCTGTGTGTCCCTCGATTCAAAAACTCCAGGCCAAAAGTTGATGCTCATTAAGAAGTATATATAAGCGAAACCGTTCCGAACTACTTCTGAAGTGTTGTTTTCTGAACGAGAGTTCGCGCCTACTCTGCAGTGAACTCAACTGCTACTTGTGTGTCTCAAACTCTTACGTATAAACATCATGGAACACGAAAACATTCCGCCAATCGAATACCATTGACGTTCTAAAATGAAAGAATAAGACCAATCGGCCCCGTTCAAATAAAAAAATTAAGGCATCATTCCGAATGAAAATACTTATATTATGCATGAAATGTTCAAGAATGTGCACAACCTACGAAGTTTTTACCAGGATGTTCATCGAAGGATTGATGAGCACATACAGAAACTCCTTCACGTTATTCATGGGGCACTTGAAAACATAAAGTACCATGCACACAAAACGATCTGAAGAAAACCCTTTTCCCGAGAAATCACGTTATGACGGTGCTTTTATGCACTGAATTCATTCTTAAGTTGTCGCAATGACTGCGAACGTTTTCAAGCGCGAATGCGTCGTAGGAAGGAATCGCGCTGCGTTACAGAAGAAAGTAGCCCTAATGTTTGTCGATATTCCCGGTTATTGACAGCGCCGTTCATGTTAGGAGCTTCAAGCAAAGTTTGCGCGTGCATACTGAACACTACCTACATCGGCGAGGAAAGCTATTTGCATATCAACAAAGCTGCTGCGCCGAAGTATGCACTTCCTTAACGCCGCCGTGTTCCGCAAACATCTTTTAAAGTGCAAATTCGAAGCGCAGCTGTGGGTACGTGTAAAATATTCGTACCGGCAGAATCTATATTTGCCAGTCGATTAAGTTTGACTGCCGGCGTTGAACATAGAAAGATGTTAATAAGGCCGTTGAACAGAGAATTATGTTAATAAGGCGTTAGCAAATATGTGAAGAAAGCGGACGAAACGTTTCAGCTCTCATGCTAACAAGTAAGTTAGAGCTCATAGACGTTAGTTGGTAGATATTAAAAGTTATCACGTTATCCTCCACGAGTAGTGTGACAATTATTCTCATCATCGTATCTGCTGACATGGAATTAGTCAGAAATGGGCCATATCCTCGTTGCTCATAATATCCTCGGTAGTCATATTCGCAGCGCATTACGTGGTCACGTTCAGGGAATTGGTCAGAAATGGGCCATATCCTCGTTGCTCATAATATCCTCGGTACTCATAATCGCAGCGCATTAGGTGGTCATGCTCATTTTGGGTGTGTTGATATGTGACCTGGTAATCAGGATTCTTGTAAATTTTGTAGCACCCCGTTTCACAATAAAAAGTGCGGTATCTCTTATGTGATAATTCGTGATAGGGGAGCTGTTACTCCTTTTTCCCCACTGCCTCAACAACTCTTTCTAAAGTAAATGAGGAGTCAAACAGACTTGGGATATTACACTTCATGTTAGGCTTAGAAGGCTGCCCTCAGGAGAATTTGGGCGAAGGGGGCCTTTTTTCCTTCAGTGACCCGCCAGTGACCTCATTTGTCGTGTTCGTTTTCATACCCAGGGTTCCTAGTCGGCCATCGCACCGATGAGAAGCGGCGTTCCACCTTTTACGGTGGACCTGCCGCGCCTTGCGTGCGACGAGGATGTGACACCTTGCGGCAACGGGCCTCCACATAGACGACACACCAGCTTACGTCACTCGGATACAGGATCCCCATCATCTTTCCCTCCCTGAAGCGAACCTAATCGCCTTTTCTCATTATCATCTAATCCTATACCTACATATATTTTCTGCGGCAAAATAAACGCTCTAAAGCACATTTTTAAGCCGTTGTTTGGGAGCACTGTACCCACACACATTGTGCCAGGAAACTCAATTCGGCGGGACCTGCAGCTGCGTCATGGCATCGCCGGCCGGCCAAGACGTGCAGGGCCAGGACGGACGCTATCGCGAACCGGTTCCTCGTTGCAGTAACTGACTGCCCGTTTGTGTCGGTGGGAAGCCGCACGTGATCCAAACCAACAAGTGACTCGTAACGTGGATTCGGTTTGGGCCAGAAGTGACCCGAGGAAACACGCCCCGCAACACAACTTAGCCCTTCATCCTAAACTACCTCAGCGGTTTCACTACGCTACTTCGACTCGTCGCCGTGACAGGCCCGATTTGCAGCAGCCACACTGGGCAACACACGTGTGACATGCTTTAATAGGACCAACCTCGGTGTCCTCAGTGTGCAGCGGTTAAGGCATTTGCAATGTCCGCATTCGTTGAAACATCAGCTCTACTTTCGATGAGGCGCAGCGCTTTTTTGAAGGCTCTAGCGTTTGAAATATGCTTCACTGTATTAACATTTGCCGAAGCGCAGTGCGGTTTTGTTCCTTGAAATGGAAGCTCCGCTTGCTCCATGTGGCGCGCTCACCTTTTTTTCTTTACGAAAATACACAAATAAAAATGTGAATAAAAACTACTACTCCCCTGTTTCCTCCCGCCCAAATTTGGCTAAATTATTCCCTTCTGCATATGTATATCTTTAAAGCCCCAGAACAAAGTCCACTATTTAAATTTTGCACCTGAACCCTATTTGTTCTATATTTGAAGCCGACGAATTAAGTTTCGCGTGAAGAGAAAACGCTGCAGGCTTGCCTGCTTCTAGCGGTTTTACCATTTTCGTGGGAAATGTTTAGGTACGTCGGGTTTGCCTTCTCATACAAATCGGTACCGCAGAATTCGGCCTCGCTAAAGGAATCAAGCTTTCGTCCGGAAATATGCATGACTGAAAAATTGACCAAAAAATGATATGTGAAAGAGGGGCATTTATTAGCCACCTATGATCAATTTACATGCGCTGTTCTTGAAACCACGAGCCTTCTCATTGAATAAAGTCAATAAATTAAACAGACTACCGGAGAATACTGAAGTAACAGCCCTGGAATCTTATTTTTTGTGCACTAGGTCACCTTCCTCTCTCCCATAAATAGAAGAAAAGCAATAAATTATTAAATAATTTTTCATAACGCTCGGCACCTCTTCAGATTTCTCCTCTTGTTTATCTAAAAGTAAGAAGTTTAAAAAGAGAGTAAACAGCCTCTCTTACGGTCAGTTCAAGAGACTTAAAATTTAGTTGCTCTTGAGAGCACGCCATTGCAATGCTAAAATCCTAACAAGAAATTGTATTGCCACGATCAGACCGGAAGAAGAACTTTTCTTAAAAAAATGTCTATATGGCTAGGTGAAATAAAAATGAGGCGGTTCCGTGTACATAGAAAACTCCGGCACAACCACTGCACATGCGCAAAAAAAAATTTTGCAGCGAAGTTAGAAGCAAGGGGACAGAGATGGCTGGGTTTGTAGATTACGTAGCTACGCTCGCGTATACCAACACTGGTAGTGGTAAGTGACAGCAGGGTATCGGAGGGGGGAGGGAGGGGCAGGAGTATTTTTCAGCTGATCACGCTCGCAGGAGGCACAGCTCCAGCTCAATGGCAGACACCGGCGTCACGCTCATTCGAAAATGGGTAGGCCAAGCGCCATACGTGAAGCACCGGCCGCTCGTCACAGCTTCGCTGGGGAACCATCTGTACGGAGTGCATTCGCGCATATTTTAAGTGCAGAGCATTTTAGCGGCTCGCCTTGTCGTCATAGATCGCTCACTGGGCCCCAGTAGAGCCACGCCGCGCTCCGTCGTAGCGGCTGTCGTCACGGCGTAACCCGGATGCTTCGAAATTCAAGAGCTTTATACAGTCATAAGTGTTCGAAACTCATGAACCGCTTGCGCTTGTCTATACATCCCCCCTTGTTTAGTGCAAAGAAAACTGCAGGTATATTTGAGGCAAAATATACGTAATTAACCGGCTGCTCCCGCGTGCATTTAGTTAGGAACGCTCGTTGGCTTGATTTTTACGATAGTAAGCTAAAAAAAGTGTTCGTGCAACGGCGCCACGTGCGGGAGAGAAAGCAAGCACAAAAAGAACAGAACTCCCGCTGGCGCAGTTTCAGGCAGGACGCGCGATCACTGCGAAGGCGGCAAATCTGAATTGCCTTGGGTTGCAGCAGTGAGCGGATAACTGCGCTAAAGACCATTATGGCGAATCACTGCTCTGCACTTCCGACAGCTTTCTCATACAGCTTTCTCATTGTTATTTTTCCGTTTTTCTCCTGCTAGCCCAAGTGGCTGAAGAGGCCGCGAGGACCTATACGATTTTTGCTGTCGTCGGAAAGACACTGAAATCAGCCTGAAAAAGGTCGCACCCATGGAAAAAAACATGCTTCCTTAATCGGTCTCACTTTATGGCTTTAGGGGGAGCTTCGTAAATTCAGGGTAATGATGTCTCCGTTGGCTTACGAAAGAAGAGTACTTAATTTCGTCTATACGGTTAAAT
Source organism: Haemaphysalis longicornis (assembly GCF_048455015.1). Lineage (NCBI taxonomy): Eukaryota > Metazoa > Arthropoda > Arachnida > Ixodida > Ixodidae > Haemaphysalis > Haemaphysalis longicornis. Next base: position 64,668,815 of record NW_027526361.1, on the reverse strand, counting down.
GATGTCAGTTAATCTCCTGCTATCATTAAAAAAAACCAGCGCCGTTTTTGAAGATAACTTTATGCATTCTCATCTAATGGAGACCCGTGGTCAGAGTTGCGATATGAGCAAGCACTTCATTTTATTGGAGCGAAACTTCGGTGGAGGTTACAAGTAGCAAACGATATTCTAGATTTTTCTCCCCTGCAGTAGCTTTTATTATTACTTCCACCTCTTCCATAATTTATAAACAATGGATCAAATACTTTCTTAAGATGTTTTTTAACAAATTACTAAATATAGCAACGACATATTTAAAAACTATTTTCCGCATACTCCGTCTTGTTCGCACATATCATCGTCAAGTCAAATAGTAATGTCATTATCAGTTTCCATTTTCTTTTGAAAACCCTAATCAATACCGCATCACGTGATTTTAAAGACATTGGGTCGATGACGAGGTAACGGCGCAATTAAGCCCACCTAACTGAGCACTGTTACGGGTCCACAACTCGGGATTGTTATCACGCCCTCCTATGTTTTCCCGCCATAATGTACTTTGCGGTTTTTTAGTGACTTACTTGCTCAAAAAAGTAGTCAGTTGAAAGTTGCGTCAATTCTTAAAGCTAATTGTATTTATTTGAGAATTAAACCAGCTAATTAGAAAACAGTTCACGCCATATGAAATAATCAGGAAGTGGCCGTTAATCGCTTTCTCGACATAAATATATTGCTGAATGTTTGCATATGTACCTCTGACCTCATAATGTAGTACAGAGGTCGGCGAACTCACTCATGAGTCCACTTACTCAGAATAATTTGGACTCAAACTTACACGTGAGTTTGAGTTTGAGTGAGCTAGAGGCTAGTGCAGCATGGTGAGTTTGAGCTTGAGTAAGTTTGAGCCCGACTGAGTTTGAGTACGCCTGAAACCGAGTGAGTTCTGAGAGCATTTTGAGTTTTGAGTACATTTTGAGTTTGAGTGAATTTTGAGTTTTCAGTACATTTTGAGTTTGAGTACATTTTGTGTTTTGAGTCAGAGTGAGTGCTGAGTTTTGTGCTCACTGTGAGCTTGAGTTTGAGTGAGCGCAGATGTTCTGCTCAGCATTGAGTCTGAGTTTGAGTGAGTGGGGATTCGGAAAAAAAATTGTGAGTGAGTTTGAGTGAGCCGCGCCAACTTTGCCGAGGTATGATATAGTATATCTATACTATATATAGTGTATAGTGTATAGTATAGTACATCCTTGATTGTTAATGATTATTGTGACAGTATAAATTCGCCACGGCCAAACGCGCCTTACTACCTTACATGCTGAGGGAAACTGTAAACCGGCATCAAATTTTTAGGTTCAGTCTTGTTTTTAACGTATTTCAGCTGCATAAATACGCCGCCGGCTGGTACTTATGACACAGTGGTACTCGCGTCAGACCGTAACTATACCTGTTATTTTAGCATGCTATGGTGGCTTAATGTACAGTGTTTTTCCCCAACCGTGGTAAACGACTAGTTATGCGTAAAACCTCAACTGCTGTCATTTCATCCTATGCATCCTATTTAGAGCAAAAAATATAAAAACACTGTTTTGCTATGAGCGCTATAAAGTACTGCTTTTACTGCTTTTTCCCCAACCGTGGTAAACGATTAGTTATGCGTAAAACCTATACTGCTGTCATTTCATCCTATGTATCCTATTTAGAGCAAAAAATATAAAAACACTGTTTTGCTATGAGCGCTATAAAGTAAGCTACAGCCTGTTTTTTTTTTTCATTTATATTTGGCACGAAAGCAATCGTACTGCCGAAAAGAAAATGTTGCTCCTTTGGCGAAATGAATGCATCTATATGCGGGCGTAGTCAGCAAAACTGTTTCTGGGATGAAGCAACTTTTCAGAGAGCCCCGCAAAGAAGTAGAAAAAAAAGAAAACCAACGAAAGCAGCAAACGCAGTGCTTTGGTGCGGTTTCATATCAGCCTTGATCATTTTGTGTAAAGCAAAACCTTGAAAGCCAAGGAAATGCTGAGCTCACAGAAAACTGAGGAAACAAAAATTTGATCAAAAATAAATAAATAAAAAAAAAGCATAAGGAAAAAAAATGTCGCCTGTTTACGCCGCGTTTTGCGGGTTTCGCGGGCACGCGGAGAACCGTGGAAAGTGAGTCGACCCAAAATCGTATGCCGCTTTTAAGACCATGTCCTATGCTCTTTATCAATTTCTGCGGCGGCCATTTTCTCTCCTCTATGCGATCTCCATCGAAGCAAGACGGGATCGAAACGCCGGTGTCAGATTTCAACCACTGAGATGATGCTCGTCTTCTTCTCGTCCCTTCAATAAATAAATAAATAAATAAATAAATAAATAAATAAATAAATAAATAAATAAATAAATAAATAAATAAATTCAGAAGTTTAATAATATCTGAAAATTATACATTGGGGTTATACACAGAAGGATGTCTCCAGGTCGGAGACTGTAGCCGGACCACTCGTACAGAATAACTTAAAATACAGTGAATAATAGCGGCATAATAATTTCGGACGTGTCCGTGCCCCACGTTTTTAACGCCGCATTGTCCCCTGTAGGTGTAATAGTATGCTCGTGCCTCTTTCATGTGCTCCCGAAGCAAACGTTTAGCGTCAGTGCAGTGAGGTTCTACTCCTGTCCTAGCGCTGTACGACACGAGGAAGCACTGGATAGCCCCAGCGGAGGCATCCTCTTGCGGACTCATTCCCCGACAGAAGCATGAAGATGACACATCGTTTGCACTTGTCTGGGAATTCGAGAAATTCAAAGATTACCTTCGCGCTATGTCATTCGAGCTCCAGACGGACCACAAGGCGCTAGTCGCATTAATTGGCGAAAAAAAAAAATCTCTCGGAGCTGACACCCAGACTACAACAGCTTCGCATGCTATTTATGTGGTGCCTGCCCAACAGGGTATACATCAATGGGAAAGACCTGATTCCGGCTGATTTCCTTCCTCGAATTCCCCGAAGGAAACTTAAAAATAACGTAATAATAAGAAGAAGGGTTTCATGTGAAAGATATTAATTCATTTTCTACAAGTGGGGACCGGTTAATGGCACTTTACATCACGTTTTCTGTTCTAGTAAATGCCGCGATGATTGCTTGGATAGCCTATAATCATTTAACAAAAATAAACCTTGTTGTTTGAGCGGAACCCCTGTAGTTGACAGCATAATTTCGGTTTACGCCGGGAACTCCTTTTTCGGTTCCCTTTTGCTACTCCATCGCAACCTTTAAATGGCGTATGCATCTTTTATTCACGGGGCTTGCCTACGCCTATGTGTAACTGATAATTCGAAAGACACTGCAGTGGTCTGCGAGTCTTTCAGGGAGCAGTGAACTTGTGTAAGAGCAAATATTCCAGTTTAAATGAAGTAATCAGACAGTGATTTCCCTCGTCATGTGCTTGCCCCGCCATGCGTTCTAATGCACGTACCTAGCAACGAAGCTAAAGCTGAGCAAATTGGTCCGGGTAAGTAGAACACTTAGTGGACCGGTCACGATGCGAAATTAACCATCCCGTGTACACTCTCCAAGATCATTTCTAGCACGAAGACGCTAGCTGCAACCCTTGTGCGAAACCTGCTCTGTGGGCGAAGCCGAGCTGAACAAGAGAACTCCGAGCCAGCAAGAAAGAGGAGTTCATGTCTTCACTGCCATAGGCAACAAGGAAGCTCTAGTATGCCCGTCACTTCGTTGACTGCTTCTTCAACGCTTGTGCGATTCTTCAAGAACACTGCGGGCCGCAAGTTCGCCTCCATCAACGTTACTACAAGAACATTACGTCATTTTTGGCTGCCTTGCAACGTCACTTTTCCAGAGCAGAGAGAGAAAATGCCGCCAAGATACGACCTTGAACAGAAATTCGGGCTACTGAAGAGAGCCGGTGCTGCGAGAAAGTCTCAAGCAGTCTCTGACTGAGGACCCCACCATTCCGTGTTGATAACAATAAGCGAGTTTTCTATCTCTCACGTAAGGTAATTTGCAGGGAAGCAGACAGGTGGGCAACCAGCGTTTTTTTGTGCATTTTTTTTTGCAATACGGCAACTGACCGCACGTGTTATGGCTCAACAAATCAGGCGTGTTTCTGAAGCAGTTATCAGAGGCGGCATGCAGAGGTGGCGGCATGCAACGGGTCAATTTACACAAAGCCACAATGCCATGCAATGCTATGATGCCTCGTAAACTGCGTGGGTGGAGCTGAGTTGCGGGCTTCTGGAAGCCGGTGCTAACGCATTCTTAAGTGGCCACCAGTAGATCTTCTGCTAACTGATAACGTCACGCTTTAAGAAAGCAATGCGTGGAACCTTTTAGAACAGTTTAATAACAACCCAAAACGCCATCCCTACCCTCTCCTACTTCATAACGTTGAAAATTTTCAACGAGTCCTATTACTGGCTTTCAGTCTCGAATAGGAAAAAAAAAACCAGTTGCCTTTACTTTTTGTTTCAGGTCCATCAGCAAAAGGGAATCAACGTAAAGCTCCACGCCATAGTGTGCGCTTTCGAAGACGCGAGAGACCTTAAATGACTACTTTGCTTCATTCCCGAGGTAGAGAATACGGAAATAACCAGACAGGGAGAGAGATGAATAAGGGCAGAGGATAGAAAATCAAAAGACGTTAGAACAAACGGTGGATTTGAAGAAGTGATTCGACAAATGCTTTTCTTAATAGAGACAGCGCTTCTTGTTTCTGTCCTTTCCCTTCTTCTCTTCATCTCGGTTGTGTACAGATCGATTTCCTCTCGTTTCTACAAAAGCTCGCTTAGGTTCCCTTACGCTTCAATAAGAAAAGCCCAAACACAACTTCCCCCTAACACGCCTTTCTCATTTCTTGCGTTCGCCGGCAGCCGGTCGGCGTTAGTGCCACCATTTTCGCAGGGCTGTACGGAGAGAAGGGCCAGAATCTGAAAACCAATAAAGAATACTGGAACGACTACACGCATGTGATTCCCTTCCCCACTCAGGATATAGAGCCTCCAATTCCTTCTGATAGTTGATTCGAGAAACCGAACACACGTTTGCGGTTTGTTTTTCCCCTTATCAGCAAAATTGAGCTTGGACTTAGAAGTCTTGACGGATGCTTCAGAGAGTGGCATAATTCCGGCTGGTGAAGGCGGAGAGAAGGAAAAAATTACGCCCACCTCCCTTCGCGGGAACCCTGGTGTGATGCGACGCTGAGGGGCGTTCAAGCGCACGCGGAGAGAAACCGTCGACCGAAAGGCCACCGGAGAGCGGCACACCGGTTATATGCGCAGCGCGCCCGAAGGAGAGGACACCGCGGAGAGAGAGGGAGTACTGCACATGCGCAGCACCGCGCGCAGCGCCGCCCACCGGCGGAGTGAGAGCGCGCTGGGCCGCACACCCGCAGATGTTGAGAGAGAGTGTTCGCTCTAACCTGGGCACGTGCCAGTGCCAGTGCGTCTGCCGCGGCTATGACAAAACACAATCCAACACAATTCACTTTAATCCAATCCAATCCAAATCCAATCCAATCCAAGCCAAGCCAATCCAATCGAATCCAATCCAATGCCCTTCGCGAGAGAGTGTTCGCTATCGGAGAGGAGAGGGGGTGAGCGGAGGAGAGTGCGGACGCCGACGACGACGACGAACGCACGCAGGAAGGACAGGGCCGCCGACAAGAGATGCTCTCAGCGTCGCATCTAAAACTATGCTACGACTAGGCTATATCTTCCGGATTGGAAACTGGTAGGGGGCTGTGTGGGAGTAAAAGGGGAAGCGTGGCTTCATAGGTACGGTAATACAGTTGTGTAAGTTTCATATGACCCCTGACGTGATTTTCAGATGACTAAGAATAGTCAGTTCTACCTGGCCAAAATGTTTTTTTTTGTTTTTTTTAATTAGGGAATTAAGTGCGGCATTAGCAGCGGGATTTTACAAAAGACAATAGATACCATTTAGTTCAATTTTTAGATGCAACGCATCTCATGTTCGCCCCTCTCTCCTTCCTGCGTCTGTCCGGAGTTGTCCGCACAGCTGCGCCTCTCCTCCTCTACTCTCTCCGATAGCGAACACTCTCTCTCAAACAGCTGCGGGTTGGCGCAGCGCGCTCTCCCTCCGTTGCTAGGCGCCGGTGGGCGGCGCTGCGCGACCTGCGCATGTGCAGTACTCTCTCTCTCCGCGCTCTCCTTTCGTTCGGGCGCTGTGAATATAAAGCGGCATGCCACGCTCCGACGGTCTCAGTCGACGGCCGTCCGTGTTACGCTTGCACTATCTCTCGGTACTCGACGATTGCTTGATGTAATCGTCGAACCCCTAACTGTGCACTTTACGGACCACAAGGCACTCATTCTCGTCTGCAATAAAGACCGTACCTGAGCATACGTGTACTGCATGTGCATTGCACGGTGAAAATGGTAAATTACGCCGACCTCCCCTTCACGTGAGAATCCCTGCTATAAGCGTAATCAATACGATGGAAAACACCAATGGAACCCCCCATGAGATACGTTGCATCACACCAGGGTTCCCGCGAGGGGAGGTGGGCGTAATTTTTTTTCAGGTAGCTTTGTTTAACCTGCATTCGTACAATCAACGCCGCCTGTATTAACATTGCCTGACGCGTCGCGCGCTTTTCAATGGAAAGGGTAGGAACGCTTAGTTCAGGCACTGATCCGCTATGTGGCGCGTTCCGGCGGACATCTCGCCTTACGTCACTGCTCGCGAGTCGCGAACGCTGCACCCACTTCTACGACGTGTGTCTGCCAGATTGCCTGTTGGGCTTCAAGGGCCGTTTCGCTTACATCTTAGCCACGATGGGGCGCTAGTTCTGTGGCGCACTGGGGATCTCGTTCAACGTGTCGCTCGCTTCATACTTGCTGCATTTTTCCAAAGATAAAGACGGAGGCGGACTGAAATAGTGTAAGAACCTACTGATTGTCGGGTAGACATATAGCTAACAGAAAAAGGATATTTTCAGATGGGGCAGCCATTATTTTACTGATATTTTTCTTTCTGGAGTATTTAGATAAGAAAAAATTGCGTGCACGTTTTTTGTTCAGGCGCTCGCTTCTACTATTACTTTCCAATAATATCACGTGCTTGTAAACTTCAGAAAATTATAGGAAACAAAAGGATAAGCAGCTGGGATCCCACCACGCTGTCCTGGCGCTTCTACAGTACGTCCTCAATTTTAGAAGTGCGTACCGATGCGGAGTGCGAACAGCGGGGTCAAAACAATACCTAAATGCGGAGGGCATAGAGGTGGGATGCCCCACTCAGAAAATTTCAGGGCCTGTGATCCGAGTAGATAAGCGCGCAAAGCCGGCATCAGCCTGCGGCAGCGCAAGGGATTTTGCTTCGTGACAAAGGAAGTTTTATCAGTGACAGACCAAGACAGACAGGCATGGTGAAAAACAAGAAGGCGTAGGAGCGCCGCTTCGGGAACGCTAAACAAACTTTCCACTATTTTGCATAGTTTCCGAGAAGCGGCGCTGGCTGGCGGACACGAAAGCACGCTGGAAGGCTACGGAGCGGGGAAGGGTAGGAGAGAGCAACAGGAGAGTGGCTGTTTGGCCATTTTTCGCTCACGCGTTAGGCATTGTTTATACAGGCGGCGTTGGTACAATAGAGACTGTGTTTATAAATAAAAAACTGCGCCAAACATAATGTAGACGTGTCATGTTAAAGCCAACAAAATTTCTTGAATAGCAATGTAATTTATATGAACCTGGAATTTTTAAAACTTTTTAATCTAGAAGGCCCCTACAGCATGCCAATATTTAAACCTCGTATGCGTAACTGCGCAAGCTTGTCTGGTACAATAAAAGCAAGCGCTGTTAATGCGGCCCCAAGACTTCCGTGAGTGTGTCGTGTCGAAAAGAGAATGCAGGTGAAAACGGGATAGACAAATGAGTTAAAACATTTTCTCGTGTGCATTGCTCCAAACCACGTCCTCGCTGACTCGTTCTGAACAAACTTTAAACTAGCCGCGAAGTTCAAGTCTCAAGTTTTATGATTTAACCCAGAGCTTTGATGTTTTTCTTCTCCTGGAAATGAGCTGACACAACGATGTATAAAAACAAGCTATGTCAAAAGCGAACCGCAGAAGTTACTTCGTCTCTAAGGGGCAAAATATTTTCAGGCGACACAAATTCTCTTCTTCAGAATGCCGGTTCTGACAGCTGCAGTTCACTCGACTTTAAGGAAATTAGCGCTGTCGGTTAAAACGACGCGGGAAGGCACACAAAAACCACAGAAAAACATTCCCAGGAAAGAAGCGCAATTAATTAAGGTGTTCATAGCCTCACTTCCTACGAGAACTGAGTTTAGGTTACATGGAAGAAAAAGACTGCTTTAATTAGCCAGACATCCGGTCGAGGGTGTACAAGCAACTTAAAATTGCGTAGCGGCAGCCAAAATTACGGCGATGGAAGTGAATGCCTTGAGGAGGAGTGAGCTTTGGATGCAGCAATTCAGGGAATGAAAGGGTTTCATAGAAGCCTGTGTGAGGAAGTACGGGGTCTGCATTCTGTAAACTTTCCTGTTTGCTTTCAAATAGCGTGTCTTGCCCTCTCAAACGACGATAACCGCACTTCTCGAATCTGAACTGTTTACGGCCTCATGTTTATACACCTTGTAAAGCCAGAGCGCTGAATCACCAGATCTTCACCCTGTGCATTGATTGGTGTCACCTCTTCCTGCACATCGCTCACGTAGGGACTGCGAACATCAAGCTTCCGGTACACCCGCTTAAGATCCTCATTCGAGGACCACCAAAACCCTGCTTTCTGTAACACGGACGCGGGTTTCTTTAAATACGTCCTTTCTATAGTTCTCTCTTTCTCTTTTACACATACATACATACACACACACATGCATGAACGCACGTACGCACACACGCGCACGCACGCACGCATGCACCCCCCCACACACGCACACACACACGCACGCACGCATGCACCCCCCACACACAGGCACAGACGCACACACGCACACACACACACTCGCATGCACCCATACACATACACACACGCACACACACACACACAAACACATGCGTGAGCGCAAGCACACACGCACGCACGCACACACACACACACACGCGCGCGCATGCACGCACGCACGCATGCACCCACACACACACACATGCCCACACGCACGTATGTACACACATGCACGCGCACGCATGCCTGCATTCACGCACACACGCACACCCACAAACCCACACGCAAGCACGCACCGACACGTGTGCCCGCGCACTTACGCTCTCTTTCTTTCTATTGGATATGCTACATTAAAAAAAAAATTGATCGCATACATGACGCAAGCTCGTGGGGGACGATACCTTGTATCCATTGTATTACTACTCGGAGTTGTGAAAACGCATTAGTCAAATATCAATCGCTACACGGAGAGGCTGTGCAGGCCCGGTATAAAGCTGCGCTTCTGTAAAGAGCAATTTATTAGGATTCACCTTAAAACAATGCTGAGGTTTTGAAAATGAGCGGCTGATTATTTAAAACGACGCACACCAAAAACAGGCCGCTTCCGTCCCCATTCCATTCCGCTTTCCTGTCAGGCTCAAATGACGACGCACTCAAACTGCCTTCTTGCTATTATGTTGTCTGAGTCGTAAGGGAAGCATATTTTGTTAGTGTCGTTTATTTTCTTTGAGTGCATCTTTGCCAAAGTTAAAAATAACATGCAAATATCTTCTTCCTGTTCCAAGTAAAGTAACCCAAGGGTATTTATAGCCAGAGTTCTTAAATCTTGAATAAGATGCTGGGAAGCGCCAAGCAGTCTAACACAGAAAATGATGCAGACTAGAGCTTGGAGGAAAGAAGAGAAAGCGTTTGCATTTCAAGTTTATGGTGGGATGCTTTATCCCGGTGGAATGGTCGTGTCTTCGAAGTTTCTTAAACTCCCACTTTAGGGGATAAAAATTCATGCCTAAAAATAAGTGAATTGCTTTCATTACATTTAGTTTCTTCCTCCTTTACGCAAGCCAGCAATAAAAAAAACGAACTGTAAAGCGAAACCAGACAATATCGCCATTACATAAATTTCCGGACGCTATTGGCCCTAGTCCACCGACTTGCAGAAAACAAGTGTTAAAAGGGTAGGATAGCACCAAAAGCACCTAATAACTTCTACACTACTAGTAAACATTCCCGCATACTACATTCGACTGTCGTAAATGGGAAGTGACGATTTAAAGATAAAAACAGTTGGCTGTTTTGACTGCCTATACAAAAATTGACAGAACTTTCATCCTAACAACACCAAAAGGATTTACTGCATATAAGTGGATATCAATTTTCTGCCCAAAAAACACGTATGCGCTTAAGATCACTGTATAGGGATCACTGGGAGCGCTGGTTAGAGCTGGTTAGAGGATCTTAGAATGTTAGAGCTGATGCGAGTAATGCGTTCCATGGCGTAGCGGTGGTAAGCAGACTGGGAGTCGGACAATACGGTGATGTCCGATGAAAGGGCATTGGTGATGGCCAAAGCGATTGTAGCCTCGTCGTTGTTATCAATGCATATCGTTCGTACCGGGGCCGAAGCTATGATGGCTTTGTTTGAGTGGATTGCTGCAACGGGATGGGCCGGGTATGTACGATTTGGGGCTGCGTCAGTGTCGCAGACATCGGGATTGGCGCAGTACTTTTTGGGGGTATGCGAGCGCAATGTTGGTGGAGACTTACGTTGTAGACGGGGTGCATGTGTTTGGGAACACAGAGGACGTGAATGGCAGCTTCGCAAGTGCCGAGAGGCTGCAGAAGGTTTCGGGGAATGGAGAAGTAGGGTGGCCCAGGTGATCAAGCAGTGTCGTTCAGTAGCGGTGATTTGAAGCCGTTGAAGCTGGCTGGTAGTATGGCCTTTATTCCGTTCTGACAGGACATTGTGGAGCCCGAGCTGGAGGAGGCAATCTGTGGATGTGTATGCTGACGTGTATGCTTTGCGTATGAGGACGTACATCCTTGTTGCTTATTGTGGTTTCAATGCCCGATAGGGTCCTCCGTAAGTGATGCGACTTGTGAGCGTGGCTTGGAGTAAGCGACATGTGTCTGCCTCTCTGAGGCCGTGGCGTCGAGAGCATACCTGTTGTTTTAGGTGTGGGAGTTGAACCACCATTTTCTGCAGGCGTGGGAAGAAAGCTGCCCCCTATACATCGTGCTGTTATTGCACTCCGCGAATAAGCAGTGTCGGTATTGTGGGGACTGGTTAGCCATCGATTGATTGTTCAGGGTGTGGTGTTAGTGGTAGAGGGCGGCCCTGCGTTCTACTTCGCAGTACTAAGAGGTTCGATTGTTCTGGGGCGTACTGAACTCCACATGTGCGGAGATAGGAGGTGGCGGTGTCGGTAGCTTGCTGCACATTTTCTTGTTGGTGGCCCGAAGAGACTATGTTGGTCCAAATTGTAATATCGTCTACGAAGAGTCCGTGAGAGATATTTGGGACGTTTCAGAGCCGTGGCGCGAGTTACGCTTTAGCAATATTAAATAGCAGGGGGGAGATGACTGACCCTAGTGGTGCGCCTTTGACAGGTGTACTAAAGCAATTGTATCGATGGGGGCCAATGCTTATTGTGGCCGTACCATCGGTTAGGAAAGCCCGGACGTAGCTTTAGGCGGACCGGCCGCAGCCTGTAGTCGGTAGTGTATTGAGAAGTGCGGTGTGGACGTGTTGTTCAACACTCCTTTAATGTCCTGTGCCAATATGGTGCTTGAATGCGTCTTGCTGAGCCTATGATATCTACTTTCAATTGTAAATGAATGTCTTCTGCTGATAGATCCACCCGAAAGCCAAACACGGTGTGCGGGAGTTGTTCTGGCAATTAGGAAGCGTGTGACAAGGTGTTATAGTAGATTGCTGGTAATGGTGTTTGCGAAATTGGGCTTAGGTTGTCCAGGTTGACGGGCTTGTTTTGCTTGGGGAGTAGGCCGATGTCGGAATGGCGCCACTGGGGAGGTAGCGTGCCGTTGGCCCAGTGCGGATTATAATATTCAAGGAGGGTGTTGCTGTGTTGTTCGTCCAGATTGCGAAGGAGTTTATAGGGGATATAGGGGGGTCGTGGCCAAGGCCGGTGTTTCGAGTGAGGGTGGATAGGGCCCGTAGAAGTTCGGTGTGGGTGTAAGGGGCGTCTAGGGCCTCGTTGGAGGTTCCGCCGTAATCCAGGTGCGACGAAGGGGTTGAAGCCGTAGCGAAAAACCGGTTTCGTTGCGAGGTCTGTAAGCTGATGGGGGGTGGGGAAGGGGGGGGATTGTGATGATTGAGTCGAGAAATTGTTTGGTTAGTGGTTGTTTTAGAGGAGGTGGTGTCCATCAGATTTCATAAAACATGACATTTCGCCCCGTGGGTAGGAAATACATGCGTGGTTCGCCGAACTGTTCTGGTTTCTAAGGAGTCTTTACAGGCCTCATATATTAGCGTGAATGCGGGTATTCATAAACGCTGATAGAAACTGAAGTTAATTGCTTTCTGTTTAAAATCAGGCTGCTTTGGGTGCTACAGTGAGCTATTCTGATGATGCACAAGCTCTATTGACTGTACCTTGGTAGGTAGAACTGTGCAGAGAATAGGGTGCACGCAGAGACACAGACAGGCTAGAATATCAATTATAGAACGCGGGAAGCAGACGACGGTGCAGGAAATGAAAACCCAAACTAGAAATGTTGGATGCTGAGGCATATATTTAGCCGTAGACACAGCCGCTGTCTCGTCCCTAAGGGGCACCTTAAAAGCGTGTGTCCACCCTCTCCTGAATACCTCACTGTCGCTTGACTAGTTGTTCAGCATACCTGGTTGGTGGCTTGAATACGGTTTGGGTTAATGCGGGCCTAGTGAGCGCTGACTTGCATAAGCCGCCATTAAGTAGTCAGGGCTACGAAGTTTAGTCAGTGACTAGTTAACCATGCCGTGAATACGGGCCACCCTCTCTGTAATTTGAGGCTCATCGGACGACAGCAGGAAGGTGCAGCAGCAACTCCTTATTCTCTTCTTCTTCCCTTTCCAGGAGAAAGAGTATAAGGGAGGCGGCGAAGTCTGCAGAAAAGTCACGGCAGTGTACATGAGCGGCGTACATCAAATTACATTTTCATGCGCCACATGCGACTCGACCCAACTGAGCAGAGGCGTTCATAGTACTGGCAGAGTCCTGACCACGACCAACTATACTTAGTCATTCGTGACAGCGAGCTGTGTGCGCTAATGGAACAAGGAGTGTTTCCTCGACAAAGCGAAGGTTGGAGTAGGACACAACGACCATGAAATGAAGCAGAGCGGGAGGTACAGACGAAAAAAAAAACACAGTGGAGCTGGATTACGGTTCTGGATTGTTGCTGCGAGCGCAAGAGTGCCGTAATCGCTCTGTAGTAAAGGCATACTTGTGGCGAAATTTTTGCAGACCGAATAGCATCGTCCATCATGCCGACGTTGCGCACCACAGTGGCGCTAGCGTGCTCCTCCGTCTGCAACTGCTCAGTTCTCGCACACTGCTGCCCTTCGGTGAAGCCCCCGCCAAATTCTACCTGCTTCTCTCTCTCTCTCTCTCTCTCTCTCTCTCTCTCTCTCTCTCTCTCTCTCTCTCTCTCTCTCTCTCTCTCTCTC